>NC_090834.1:5087500-5390530 GCF_028021215.1 Eschrichtius robustus
TTCTTTTTTTTTTTTTTAACATCTTTATTGGAGTATAATTGCTTTACAGTGGTTAGTTTCTGCTTTATAACAAAGTGAATCAGTTATACATATATCCCCATATCTCTTCCCTCTTGCATCTCCCTCCCTCCTACCCTCCCTATCCCACCCCTCTAGGTGGTCACAAAGCACTGAGCTGATCTCCCTGTGCTGTGCAGCTGCTTCCCACTAGCTATCTATTTTACATTTGGTAGTGTATATATGGCCATGCCACTCTCTCACTTTGTCCCAGCTTACCCTTCCCTCTCGCTGTATCCTCAAGTCCATTCTCTAGTAGGTCTGTGTCTTTATTCCCGTCTTGCCCCTAGGTTTTTCATGACCATTTTTTTTTTTTAAGATTCCATATATATGTGTTAGCATACGGTATTTGTTTTTCTCTTTCTGACTTACTTCACTCCGTATGACAGACTCTAGGTCCATCCACCTCACTACAAATAACTCAATTTCGTTTCTTTTTATGGCTGAGTAATATTCCATTGTATATATGTGCCACATCTTCTTTATCCATTCATCTGTCGATGGACACTTAGGTTGCTTCCATGTCCTGGCTACTGTAAATAGTGCTGCAATGAACACTGTGGTACATGAGTCTTTTCGAATTACGGTTTTCTCAGGGTATATGCCCAGTAGTTAGAGGAAAACATAGGCAGAACACTCTGTGACATAAACCACAGCAAGATCCTTTTTGACCTACCTCCTAGAGAAATGAAAATAAAAGCAAAAACAAACAAATGGGACCTAATGAAGCTTAAAAGCTTTTGAACAGCAAAGGAAACCATAAACAAGACGAAAAGACAACCCTCAGAAAGGGATAAAATATTTGTAAATGAAGCAGCTGACAAAGGATTAATCTCCAAAATTTACAAGCAACTCATGCAGCTCAATATCAAAAAAACAGGAGGGCAGACAACAGAAGCAAGAAAAACTACAATCCTGCAGCCTGTGGACCAAAAACCACAGTTACAGAAAGATAGAGAAGATGAAAAGGCAGAGGGCTATGTACCAGATGAAGGAACAAGAAAAAACCCCAGAAAAACAACTAAATGAAGTGGAGATAGGCAACCTTCCAGAAAAAGAATTCAGAATAATGATAGTGAAGATGATCCAGGACCTCGGAATAAGAATGGAGGCAAAGATTGAGAAGATGCAAGAAATGATTAACAAAGACCTAGAAGAATTAAAGAACAAACAAACAGAGATGACCAATACAATAACTGAAATGAAAACTACACTAGAAGGAAGCAATAGCAGAGTAACTGAGGCAGAAGAACGGATAAGTGACCTGGAAGACAGAATGGTGGAATTCACTGCTGCGGAACAGACTAAAGAAAAAAGAATGAAAAGAAATGAAGACAGCCTAAGAGACCTCTGGGACAACATTAAACGCAACAACATTCGCATTATAGGGGTCCCAGAAGGAGAAGAGAGAGAGAAAGGACCAGAGAAAATATTTGAAGAGATGATAGTCGAAAACTTCCCTAACATGGGAAAGGAAATAGCCACCCAAGTCCAGGAAGCGCAGAGAGTCCCATACAGAATAAACCCAAGGAGAAACACGCCGAGACACATAGTAATCAAAGTGGCAAAAATTAAAGACAAAGAAAAATTATTGAAAGCAGCAAGGGAAAAACGACAAATAACATACAAGGGAACTCCCATAAGGTTAACAGCTGATTTCTCAGCAGAAACTCTGCAAGCCAGAAGGGAGTGGCATGATATACTTAAAGTGATGAAAGGGAAGAACCTACAACCAAGATTACTCTACCCGGCAAGGATCTCATTTAGATTTGATGGAGAAATCAAAAGCTTTACAGACAAGCAAAAGCTACGAGAATTCAGCACCACCAAACCAGCTCTACAACAAATGCTAAAGGAACTTCTCTAAGTGGGAAACACAAGAGAAGAAAAGGACCTACAAAAACAAACCCAAAACAATTAAGAAAATGGTCATAGGAACATACATATCGATAATTACCTTAAACGTGAATGGATTAAATGCCCCAACCAAAAGACATAGACTGGCTGAATGGATACAAAAACAAGACCCATATATATGCTGTCTACAAGAGACCCACTTTAGACCTAGGGACACATACAGACTGAAAGTGAGGGGATGGAAAAAGATATTCCATGCAAATGGAAATCAAAAGAAAGCTGGAGTAGCTATACTCATATCAGATAAAATAGACTTTAAAATAAAGAATGTTACAAGAGACAAGGAAGGACACTACATAATGATCCAGGGATCAATCCAAGAAGAAGATATAACAATTATAAATATATATGCACCCAACATAGGAGCACCTCAATACATAAGGCAACTGCTAACAGCTATAAAAGAGGAAATCGACAGTAACACAATAATAGTGGGGGACTTTAACACTTCACTTACACCAATGGACAGATCATCCAAAATGAAAATAAATAAGGAGACAGAAGCTTTAAATGACACAATAGACCAGATAGATTTAATTGATATATATAGGACATTCCATCCAAAAACAGCAGATTACACGTTCTTCTCAAGGGCGCACGGAACATTCTCCAGGATAGATCACATCTTGGGTCACAAATCAAGCCTCAGTAAATTTAAGAAAATTGAAATCAGATCAAGCATCTTTTCTGACCACAACGCTATGAGATTAGAAATGAATTACAGGGAAAAAAACGTAAAAAAGACAAACACATGGAGGCTAAACAATACGTTACTAAATAACCAAGAGATCACTGAAGAAATCAAAGAGGAAATAAAAAAATACCTAGAGACAAATGACAATGAAAACACGACGACCCAAAACCTATGGGATGCAGCAAAAGCGGTTCTAAGAGGGAAGTTTATAGCTATACAAGCCTACCTAAAGAAACAAGAAAAATCTCAAGTAAACAATCTAACCTTACACCTAAAGAGACTAGAGAAAGAAGAACAAACAAAACCCAAAGTTAGCAGAAGGAAAGAAATCATAAAGATCAGAGCAGAAATAAATGAAATAGAAACAAAGAAAACAATAGCAAAGATCAACAAAACTAAAAGTTGGTTCTTTGAGAAGATAAACAAAATTGATAAGCCATTAGCCAGACTCATCAAGAAAAAGAGGGAGAGGACTCAAATCAATAAAATCAGAAATGAAAAAGGAGAAGTTACAACAGGCACCGCAGAAATACAAAGCATCCTAAGAGACTACTGCAAGCAACTTTATGCCAATAAAATGGACAACCTGGAAGAAATGGACAAATTCTTAGAAAGGTATAACCTTCCAAGACTGAATCAGGAAGAAATAGAAAATATGAACAGACCAATCACAAGTAATGAAATTGAAACTGTGATTAAAAATCTTCCAACAAACAAAAGTCCAGGACCAGATGGCTTCACAGGTGAATTCTATCAAACATTTAGAGAAGAGCTAACACCCATCCTTCTCAAACTCCTCCAAAAAATTGCAGAGGAAGGAACACTCCCAAACTCATTCTATGAGGCCACCATCACCCTGATACCAAAACCAGACAAAGACACTACAAAAAAAGAAAATTACAGACCAATATCACTGATGAATATGGATGCAAAAATCCTCAACAAAATACTAGCAAACAGAATCCAACAACACATTAAAAGGATCATACACCACGATCAAGTGGGATTTATCCCAGGGATGCAAGGATTCTTCAATATACGCAAATCAATCAATGTGATACACCATATTAACAAATTGAAGAATAAAAACCATATGATCATCTCAATAGATGCAGAAAAAGCTTTTGATAAAATTCAACACCCATTTCTGATAAAAACTCTCCAGAAAGTGGGCATAGAGGGAACCTACCTCAACATAATAAAGGCCATATATGACAAACCCACAGCAAACATCATTCTCAATGGTGAAAAACTGAAAGCATTTCCTCTAAGATCAGGAACGAGACAAGGATGTCCACTCTCACCACTATTATTCAACATAGTTCTGGAAGTCCTAGCCACGGCAATCAGAGAAGAAAAAGAAATAAAAGGAATACAAATTGGAAAAGAAGAAGTAAAACTGTCACTGTTTGCAGATGACATGATACTATACATAGAGAATCCTAAAACTGCCACCAGAAAACTGCTAGAGCTAATTAATGACTATGGTAAAGTTGCAGGATACAAAATTAATGCACAGAAATCTCTTGCATTCCTATACACTAATGATGAAAAATCTGAAAGAGAAATTATGGAAACACTCCCATTTACCATTGCAACAAAAAGAATAAAATACTTAGGAATAAACCTACCTAGGGAGACAAAAGACCTGTATGCAGAAAACTATAAGACACTGATGAAAGAAATTAAAGATGATACCAACAGATGGAGAGATATACCATGTTCTTGGATTGGAAGAATCAACATTGTGAAAATGAGTATACTACCCAAAGCAATCTACAGATTCAATGCAATCCCTATCAAATTACCAATGGCATTTTTTACGGAGCTAGGACAAATCATCTTAAAATTTGTATGGAGACACAAAAGACCCCGAATAGCCAAAGCAGTCTTGAGGCAAAAAAATGGAGCTGGAGGAATCAGACTCCCTGACTTCAGACTCTACTACAAAGCTACAGTAATCAAGACAATACGGTACTGGCACAAAAACAGAAACATAGATCAATGGAACAAGATAGAAAGCCCAGAGATTAACCCACGCACCTATGGTCAACTAATCTATGACAAAGGAGGCAAAGATATACAATGGAGAAAAGACAGTCTCTTCAATAAGTGGTGCTGGGAAAACTGGACAGCTACATGTAAAAGAATGAAATTAGAATACTCCCTAACACCATACACAAAAATAAACTCAAAATGGATTAGAGACCTAAATATAAGACTGGACACTATAAAACTCTTAGAGGAAAACATAGGAAGAACACTCTTTGACATAAATCACAGCAAGATCTTTTTTGATCCACCTCCTAGAGTAATGGAAATAAAAACAAAAACAAGTGGGACCTAATGAAACTTCAAAGCTTTTGCACAGCAAAGGAAACCATAAACAAGACGAAAAGACAACCCTCAGAATGGGAGAAAATATTTGCAAATAAATCAACGGACAAAGGATTAATCTCCAAAATATATAAACAGCTCATTCAGCTCAATATCAAAGAAACAAACACCCCAATCCAAAAATGGGCAGAAGACCTAAATAGACATTTCTCCAAAGAAGACATACAGATGGCCACGAAGCACATGAAAAGATGCTCAACATCACTAATTATTAGAGAAATGCAAATCACAACTACAATGAGGTATCACCTCAGTCCTGTTAGAATGGGCATCATCAGAAAATCTACAAACAAGAAATGCTGGAGAGGGTGTGGAGAAAAGGGAACCTCTTGCACTGTTGGTGGGAATGTAAATTGATACAGCCACTATGGAGAACAATATGGAGGTTCCTTAAAAAACTAAAAATAGAATTACCATATGACCCAGCAATCCCACTACTGGGCATATACCCAGAGAAAACCGTAATTCAAAAAGACACATGCACCCGAATGTTCATTGCAGCACTATTTACAATAGCCAGGTCATGGAAGCAACCTAAATGCCCATCAGCAGACGAATGGATAGGGTTAGAGTAGGAGTTATCGTTATCTCCCTTTTGCTACCAGCTGGAGAAAACTCTGGTTTTGAAGTGCTCATGTGATTAGATTAGGCTCACCCAGATAATTTTCATACTTTAAAATCAACTGACATGAGACTTTAATTACATCTGCAAAATCTTTTCACAACATTACCTAGGTTAATGTTTGAATAACCAGGAGGTGGGAATTTCGGCAGGGGTGGGGGTTGGGGGCCCTTATAGAATTTTTTTGCTTAACAGTGTTATATAGTTTTTCTTTGTTATTTATGCTTCGTAACATGTTTAACATATGTGATAACATTAGTTGATGAAAATTACAAATATTCAAGAAATTTTAAAACCACTAATACTCCATAAAACCTATTGCTTGGGAGAAATATATGTATACAGTGTGTTGTAATTGGTATTAAATGAAAACTCTTAATAAACAAATGTAATAACTATATAATACTATATAATACCCTATAATACAGAATGTGTTTTTGATATTTTATTAATTAGTAGGACCTTGAGCTTGTTTTATACTCTTCACTTTGATGAATATCTTTATGGTGAATTTTGCCTTTTCTTTTTACTATTATGGGGAATTACTTAATCAAAGAATGCAGCATTTTGAATGTTATGCTGTGAATCTGACCTGTTGAAATCCTCTGGAGAGTGTTGACTTTTTTTATCTTATCAGGCATCAGCCTGATTGGGTTCAGATTGAAATTTCTTTCTGGACTTCTTTAGCTGGTGGTTTCAACGTCAGTTCAGTTCCATAGCATTTGCTGTACTCTTATCTTTATTGGGGATTTTGCACACACTGTCTGCTCTCAGATGATGCTTTTCATGGTTTCTCTGGCTGGAAAGATGGAGCTTTAGCGCATACAGTTTTTCCGAACTGGGGCTGCTGTTAGGTCTAAGTAGAGAGAGAAAAAACGTGAGAGTGAAAAACCCCAAGGATTACCCCCACAGTCTTTACACAGCAGGGTCCTCTTTTATTGTTTCTCTCTTCAGAAGAATGGGTTCTTCACTTAGGGTCTTATGTGCCCATGCTGCAGCTGAAGTGCTGCTCTCAGGCCTGTCCTTGGGCCATGTTGAAAGAGGAAAGAGGAAAAAAATCTCTTGGTTACTTTCCCCACATTTGAGGGGCATTTCCCCCTCAAGTCCTCTGGCCAGAAAGTTGGACTTCCTGAAGAGTTTTTCTCACTGTGCCTGTTACTCATATCCTGATTCTGCCTGTCTTTGGGTAATTCAAGAGGTAATGGGTGGGGAAAAAACCAGGAAGTTCAAGTTTTAACTTTGCTCCCCAATTCACCTGCTCTCATTAAATCTTTTAGAGTGGTTGCATGTTTTAATTTTATTTCATTTTATTTCCTGTAGAGTTTTTATTGTAAACAGTAGAAGAGACTGGAAGCCTCACATTCTGTTTTTGAAATAAATTTCACTGCATATAGAATTCTATAGACAGTTGTTTTAAAAAGCAGTTGAAAGAACTCAATCCAGGTGTTCTGCCTTTCTCATATTTATTCCTGTGAATGTAATGTGTATCCTTTTTCCCCAGCTGCTGTTAAGATTTTCTCTTTATCAGTGGTTTTCAGCCATTTGATTATGATATGCCTTGTTGTTTTTTAAAGTGTATATCATACTTCACATTTATTGAGTTTTCTGGATAACGTGTTTATAATTTTCATGAAATTTGGAAACTTTTTACCCATGGTTTTTTCAAAATTTTTTTCTATGCCTCTTCTTCCACCAGCCTCGGGAGAGGATGGCATTTTCCTCTCCTTTTTTGCCTTTGGTTACACTTACATTAAATGGCTTGATATTGTCCCACATGTCACTGTGACTTTTTCCTGTCTTTTTTCTTTCACAAAGCACAAAAACTAAAAAACCAAAAAAAAATTTGGGAGGGGTTAGTTTTTCTTGCTATTTCTTTAAGCTTACTGATCTTTTCTTCTGCTATGTCTAATATGCTCTTAGGTGTTTTTAGTTACAGATGTATTTTTTCATCAATAGTAGTCCCTTTGATTTTTTTGTTTAGTTTTCATTTCTTTCTTCATTATGTTTGTTTTTTCCCCATCCTTGAGCATATTGAGCATATTTACAAAGTGTTTTTACATTTTTTTCCTGCTTGTTCCTTTACTTTTGTTATTTCTAGGTCTGTTTCTAGTTAGTGAGTTTTCTCCTGGTTATACCATTTTGGCTAGATTTCTTAGGCTTTTCCTGTATATGTGGAGAATAGGAATGACAAATTATTTCAGGTTCATTTGTATATGAATATTTTCATTCACTTGTAGTAGTTTTCTCCTTTCTGGGAGTTTCCCTTTAAGGGGCAGTCAGTCATATGGCAGCTTTGAAACATGACACCTGTTTTCTCCTCCCCAGTAATACTGCTGCTTTCTGTTTGGGCTGTATTCCTTCTTGCTGTGGTTTGGGAGTGTTTGCAGCTCAACAGTTTGGCTGAATATGGAGTTCATCTTACATAATTTGTTTCTCTCAAAGATCATATCACCTCTTATGTCTTTTCTGTATGGTTGAACTTTAGTGCTTAAAACAGTTGGTTTACACATTTTATCCAGCTTTTCTGGTTGTTTTAGTTTAGTTCTAGATCTTAGTCTAGTCCTGGCTGGTGTTGAAAGTCTCTTGGTTGGTTTTGATGTCTGTATTAACTGGTATCGTAAAATAAGTTAGAAAACAGTTTTCTTTTTCTGTTCTTTGGAATTGTATTCTTTCCTCATTCCTCATTGTTTTAATAGTGATCATTAACTATTCCAGGCAAATGTAGAACCAGCTTAAGTTCCATAAAAATTTCTTTTGATATTTTTCTGTTAATTTTTAATTGAAGTTTAACTCTCTTCTTTCACGTACTGTAATAACAGCTAGATTTAGTCATGTACATCAAAATAGTAAGAGTAAATATTTTTAACCATAAAAACAGAGCTGTTAAAATGAATAATTTTATTTTATTAATTTAGACTTTCATAGATATTATTTATTAGCAAGGAGAATTAAAAAACGAGAGATAAAAGTCTTGATTTGCTTTCCTGGGGTAGTACAGTACTGAGTTTCTTTGAGCCTTTTCCTTGAATGATACTAAATTTTAGTGTTGTAATGGGGGTTGGAGATGTTAGGTATTAATAAAATATGTACATATATCACTCCATTGGCTGTTGCATCAAGGAATTTATCTTCTTGATGAATGGAAAAGTCTTTGATTGGAGAATGAGACAAGGCAGTTTGCAATAAAATATGAATAAAAATATAATATAATGCTTCAACTTGCTGTATATAGGGTGAGTCCTGTGGATGATTTAAAAAAAGAAAATATCAGAATTTGGCTAAGTTATTGGGATAGGCTTAAATGGTAGGTAGATTTTAATTGCATTTTGAAGATAGGGCTATCTTGAGGGGTAATGAACACATCAGTTACATTACACAGTGAAAATAAGAGGTGTAAAACTGAGCCATGGGGAGGAGTGAGGAGATAAAAATAGTTAATAATCTATTAATTCCCTTTATCTTCTTGGAGCACATCTTTTGTGCCTGTTGTCTGTAATTCAAGGGTGAATGAAACTCTCCAACCTTTTAGGAAGTCAGTTTATTGCTGGAGATAAGTATATAGGGAATTTAATTTAACGGTGGGTGCTTTTATGAGCATGCTATGTTCCTTAAGTGCTATTTTCCATTGCCTCTGTTGTCTCTTTAATTTTCTATTGATGAATGGCACTGTTTCTGTGAAGGTGATACAAATTCTATTTTGGAAGCATAAATAAGTGACGATTATAACATGAATAAATTGGGAAAATTGTGTGTTTTCCAAGAATGAATGTTACTTAATGAATATTTTCTAAAAGAGAACTTTCTTAATTTTTGATTTAGAGCAACAGAATAAAATGGCTCAAGCTAGGTGCTTTCAGTAGAAATTTAAGAAAATTTATTTTATTAAAAAATAATATGTAGGTAAAATGTTAGTTTATCACACAGTGGAGTAATAGTACTGTATTTTCCTTTTAATTCTGTTTTCTGAATCTTAAAAGAATTAATGATACCACTTTTTATGCTTGGGACCTTTCTGGACTATGGGAAAATATTGCTGGACAAAATATACATGGTTACAGGCTTATTGAACTGTTGGTTCAAAAATATTTTCTTGAATCCTCTCAGGCTTCTTGGACCATTGCTTTGTTCATTTGCCTAATTATTACCATTTTGTCTTTTTAGGCAGAGGTCTTCCTGTCAGGCCCATTTGGATAGCCTGTGAATTTACCTTTGGGTCATGTTTCTACCTACAGTCCAGTCAGTTGTGGTTGAAGAGGTGTGTGGTCCGTAGTGTGTCTCCCCATGTGGATCATGGGCCTGGCAGTCTTCCTCATTTTCTCCTTGGGTGTGTGTTAGGGATGATGGCCTATCTAGCACAGTGAGCTTGTTTGCAAAGGACAGTTAATATTTTAATTTTCAATCTGCCAAATAAAGTCATCACCATCTACCAACTGGGGCCAGTGCACCCTTTTCAACTCCTTTATATTTAAATTTTAAGTCAATTTATGAATAATTTACAGAACAAATATTGAAAAACCATTTTGTTAGAAATTTTAATATGAATTTAAGCATAGCAGACCTCTTAATGTCAAGTGAATTTTGGTGCACAAGCATCATAAAAGCTGAAACAATGTTGCCACCCATTATTTTAGCAAAACAGGTGATCCAGGTTGTTGTTGCAAAATTTTCTGTGATAAAATCCTTTCAGTTGAGAGACCAACTGGAGGAAAATACCGTGTTTTCTTTTTGTCCTTAGAAATATATTACTCACTTATAATTTTTAACAGATTGATATAATCATCAATCTGAGATGTCATATGTATGTGACCAATGTCACCAGCATTATTAAAGTCTAGAGTGCTGCACACTGTCTCTTTGCACCCATCCTTTGATGTGTCTAATCATTGTAAAAAATCTTTGTCAGTTTTCTCCTCTTTTCTATTACGGATGGAAAATGAAAAATATGGAATTCTTAAATATACTCAATGAAAGCAAAATGTCAACTACAAAGATGGTGTCTCCAAGCTTTTAAAGTGTGTTCTTTTTTTTTTTGAGGTATAATTGATTTACAGTATTATATAAGTTTCAGGTATACAGCATAAAGTACCTTCTTTAAAGATGATGCAGCAGTTTGGGCAACACAACATAAAAACTAGATGATGATTTATTTCACTATTGCGTCAACATTGTGGGTCAGTGGTTGACAAATTCAACTTACTGGGTGCCTGTTTTTGCAAATAAAGTTGTACTGAACATGGATCTATATTCAGTCATTTACACATGGCTGCTTCTGTGTTGTAACAGAGTTGAGTTGTGGGAGAGACAGTGTGGTCCATAAACTTAAAATATTTACCATCTGACCCTTTAAGAAAAAGATTGCCAATGTCCTTTCTAGGTGTTTCCCTTATTTTTATTTTTTTAAAAAAAGTATTTTAAATTTTAGTCTTTTCTAGTGTGGTAGGGTTAAGAATCATGATGAACACTGATGAAACAATACCTAGAATTTTGAAAGAACTCTGTTTCAAGATAGAGGAGAAATTATACTGAGACTCTATCTTAGATTTATGAAAAGGTCCAGTGAATCCATAATGTAATTGCAAGACAGAATGAGTTCTATTTCATTACTAAAGAATATAATAAAACTTTTTCTCTTTGGAAGACCTGTAGGACAGAATAAAAAGACACTATGAACAATTAATGATGGAATATCTACCATTATAAATAAGCTAAGGAGGTTTAACTATTATTGACTATAGCAAGTTTAACCATGCTAAAGACCAAAACCTAAAAAAAAATGGGTCCAGTGGTTCCTGATGGTATATATATATCACATGTTAATTCTTGTAAGTTCATACATTGTTACCTCATATTTTTGAGAAGTCATGGTTTTTAACATTTAACTAAACTGTCTTTGCTATTTTTTTTTAAAACATCTTTATTGGAGTATAATTGCTTTACAATGTTGTGTTAGTTTTCTGCTGTATAAAAAAGTGAATCAGCTATACGTACACATATATCCCCATATCTCCTCCCTCTTGTCTGTCCCTCCCACCCTCCCTATCCCACCACTCTAGGTGGTCACAAAGCACGTAGCTGATCTCCCTGTGCTATGCGGCTGCTTCCCACTAGCTATTTTATATTTGGTAGTGTATATATGTCCATGCCACTCTCTCACTTCAACCCAGCTTACCCTTCCCCCTCCCTGTGTCCTCAAGTCCATTCTCTATGTCTGCATCTTTATTCTTGTCCTGCCCGTAGGTTCTTTGGAACCATTTTTTTTTAGATTCCATATATGTGTCTTAGCATACAGTATTTGTTTTTCTCTTTCTGACTTACTTCACTCTGTATGACAGACTCTAGGTCCATCCACCTCTCTACAAATAACTCAATTTCGTTTCTTTTTATGGCTGAGTAATATTCCATTGTATATATGTGCCACATCTTCTTTATCCATTCATCTGTCGATGGACACTTAGGTTGCTTCCATGTCCTGGCTATTGTAAATACAGCTGCAGTGAACATTGTGGTACATGACTGTTTTTGAATTATAGTTTTCTCAGGGTATATGCCCAGTAGTGGGATTGCTGGGTTGTATGATAGTTCTATTTTAGTTTTTTAAGGAACCTCCATACTGTTCTCCATAGTGGCTGTATCAATTTACATTCCCACCAACAGTGCAGGAGGGTTCCCTTTTCTCCACACCCTCTCCAGCATTTATTGTTTGTAGATTTTTTGATGGTGGCCATTCTGATCGGTGTGAGGTGATATCTCATTGTAGTTTTGATTTGCATTTCTCTAATGATTAGTGATGTTGAGCATCCTTTCATGTGTTTGTTGGCAATCTGTATATCTTCTTTGGAGAAATGTCTATTTAGGTCTTCTGCCCATTTTTGGATTGGGTTGTTTGTTTTTTTGATACTGAGCTGCATAAGCTGCTTGTATATTTTGGAGATTAATCCTTTGTCAGTTGCTTCATCTGCAAATATTTTCTCCCAGTCTGAGGGCTGTCTTTTCATCTTGTTTATGGTTTCCTTTGCTGTGCAAAGGCTTTTACGTTTCATTAGGTCCCATTTGTTTATTTTTGTTTTTATTTCCATTTCTCTAGGAGGTGGGTCAAAAAGGATCTTGCTGTGATTTATGTCATAGAGTGTTCTGCCTATGTTTTCCTGTAAGAGTTTTATAGTGTCTGGCCTTATATTTAGGTCTTTAATCCATTTTGAGGTTTTTTTTGTGTATGGTGTTAGGGAGTGTTCTAATTTCATTCTTTTACATGTAGCTGTCCAGTTTTCCCGGCACCACTTATTGAAGAGGCTGTCTTTTCTCCATTGTATATTCTTGCCTCCTTTATCAAAGGTAAGGTGACCATATGTGCATGGGTTTATCTCTGGGCTTTCTATCTTGTTCCATTGATCTGTATTTCCTTTTTTGTGCCAGTACCATACTGTCTTGATTACTGTAGCTTTGTAGTATAATCTGAAGTCAGGGAGCCTAATTCCTCCAGCTCCATTTTTCTTTCTCAAGATTGCTTTGGCTATTCGGGGTCTTTTGTGTTTCCATACAAATTGTGAAATTTTTTGTTCTAGTTCTGTGAAAGATGCCATTGGTAGTTTGATAGGGATTGCATTGATCTGTAGATTGCTTTGGGTAGTATAGTCATCTTCACAATGTTGATTTTTCCAGTCCAAGAACACGGTATATCTTTCCATCTGTTTGTATCATCTTTAATTTGTTTCATCAGTGTCTGATAGTTTTCTGCATACAGGTCTTTTATCTCCTAAGGTAGGTTTATTCCTAGGTATTTTATTCTTTTTGTTGCCATGGTAAATGGGAACGTTTCCTTAATTTCTCTTTCAGATATTTCATCATTAGCGTATAGGAATGCAAGAGATTTCTGTGCAATAATTTTGTATCCTGCAACTTTACCAAATTCATTGATTAGCTCTAGTAGTTTTCTGGTAGCATCTTTAGGATTTTCTATATATAGTATCATGTCATCTGCAAACAGTGACAGTTTTACTTCTTTTCCAGTTTGGATTCCGTTTATTTCTTTTTCGTCTCTAATTGCAGTGGCTAAAACTTCCAAAGCTATGTTGAATAATAGTGGTGAGAGTGGGCAACCTTGCCTTGTTCCTGATCTTAGTGGAAATGGTTTCAGTTTTTCACCACTGAGAACGATGTTGGCCGTGGGTTTGTCATATATGGCCTTTATTATGTTGAGGTTAGTTCCCTCTATGCCTACTTTCTGGAGGGTCTTTATCATAAATGGGTGTTGAATTTCGTCAAAAGCTTTTTCTGCATCTGTTGAGATGATCATAAGGTTTTTATCCTTCAAGTTGTTAATATGGTGTATCACATTGATTGATTTGCGTATATTGAAGAATCCTTGCATCCCTGGGATAAATCCCACTTGATCATGGTGTATGATCCTTTTAATGTGCTGCTGGACTCTGTTTGCTAACATTTTGTTGAGGATTTTTGCATTTATGTTCATCAGTGATACTGGCCTATAGTTTTCTTTTTTTGTGATATCTTTGTCTGGTTTTGGTATCAGGGTGATGGTGGCCTCATAGAATGAGTTTTGGAGTGTTCCTCCCTCTGCTATGTTTTGGGAGAGTTTGAGAAGGATAGGTGTTAGCTCTTCTCTAAATGTTTGATAGAATTCGCCTGTGAAGCCATCTGGTCCTGGGCTTTTGTTTGTTGGAAGATTTTTAATCACAGTTTCAATTTCAGTGCTTGTGATTGGTGTGTTTGTATTTTCTATTTCTTCCTGGTTCAGTCTCAGAACATGCTTTTCTAAGAATTTGTCCATCTCTTCCATGTTGTCCATTTTATTAGCATATAGTTGCTTGTAGTAATCTCTCATGATCTTTTGTATTTCTGCAGTGTCAGTTGTTATTTCTCCTTTTTCATTTCTAATTCTGTTGTTTTGAGTGTTTTCCCTTTTTTCTTGATGAGTCTGGCTAATGATTTATCAATTTTGTTTATCTTCTCAAAGAACCAGCTTTTAGTTTTATTGATCTTTGCTATTGCGTCCTTCATTTCTTTTTCATTTATTTCTGATCTGATTTTTATGATTTGTTTCCTTCTGCTAACTTTTGGGGTTTTTTGTTCTTCTTTGTCTAATTGCTTTAGGTGTAAGGTTAGGTTGTTCATTTGAGAAGTTTCTTGTTTCTTGAGGTAGGATTGTATTGCTCTAAACTTCCCTCTTAGAACTGCTTTTGCTGCATCCCATAGGTTTTGGGTTGTCGTGTTTTCATTGTCATTTGTTTCTAGGTATATTTTGATTTCCTCTTTGATTTCTTCAGTGATCTCTTGGTTACTTAGTAGTGTATTTTTTAGCCTCCATGTGTATGTATTTTTTACAGATTTTTTCCTGTAATTGATATCTAGTCTCATAGTGTTGTGGTCAGAAAAGATACTTGATATGATTTCCGTTTTCTTAAATTTACCAAGGCTTGATTTGTGACCCAAGATATTATCTGTCCTGGAGAATGTTCCATGAGCACTTGAGAAGAAAGTGTATTGTGTTGTTTTTGGATGGAATGTCCTATAAATATCAATTAAGTCCATCTTGTTTAATGTGTCATTTAAAGCTTGTGTTTCCTTATTTATTTTCATTTTGGTTGATCTGTCCATTGGTGAAAGTGTGGTGTTAAAGTCCCCTACTATGATTGTGTTCCTGTTGATTTCCCTTTTTATGGCTGTTAACATTTGCCTTATGTATTGAGGGCTCCTCTGTTGGGTGCATAAATATTTACAGTTGTTATATCTTCTTCTTGGATTGATCCCTTGAGCATTAGGTAGTCTCCTTCTTTGTCTCTTGTAGTAGCCTTTATTTTAAAGTCTATTTTGTCTGATATGAGAATTGCTACTACAGCTTTCTTTTAATTTCCGTTTGCATGGAATATCCTTTTCCATCCCCTCACTTTCAGTCTGTATGTGTCCCTAGGTCTGAAGTGGGTCTCTCGTAGCAGCATATATATGGGGCTTGTTTGGTATCCATTCAGCCAGTCTGTCTTTTGATTGGAGCATTTAATCCATTTACATTTAAGGTAATTATTGATATGTATGTTCCTATTACCATTTTCTTAATTGTTTTGGGTTTGTTATTGTAGGTCTTTTCCTTCTCTTGTGTTTCCTGCCTAGAGAAGTTCCTTTAGCATTTGTTGTAAAGCTGGTTTGGTGGTGCTGAATTCTCTTAGCTTTTGCTTGTCTTTAAAGGTTTTAATTGTTTAATTTCTCTGTCGAATCTGAATGAGATCCTTGCTGGGTAGAGTAATCTTGGTTGTAGGTTTTTCCCTTTCATCACTTTAAATATGTCCTGCCACTCCCTTCTGGCTTGCAGAGTTTCTGCTGAAAGATCAGCTGTTAACCTTATGGGGATTCCCTTGTATGTTATTTGTTGCTTTTCCCTTGCTGCTTTTAATATATTTTCTTTGTATTTAATTTCTGATAGTTTGATTAATACGTGTCTTGGCATGTTTCTCCTTGGATTTCTCCTGTATGGGACTCTCTGTGCATCCTGGACTTGATTGACTATTTCCTTTCCCATATTAGGGAAGTTTTCAACTATAAATCTCTTCAATATTTTCTCAGTCCCTTTCTCTTTCTCTTCTTCTTCTGGGACCCCTATAATTCAAATGTTGGTGCGTTTACGTTGTCCCAGATGTCTCTGAGACTGTCCTCAATTCTTTTCAGTCTTTTTTCTTTATTGTGCTCTGCGGTAGTTATTTCCACTATTTTATCTTCCAGGTCACTTATCCGTTCTTCTGCCTCAGTCATTCTGCTATTGATTCCTTCTAGAGAATTTTTAATTTCATTTATTGTGTTGTTCATCACTGTTTGTTTGCTCTTTAGTTCTTCTAGGTCCTTGTTAAACGTTTCTTGTATTTTCTCCATTCTATTTACAAGATTTTGGATCATCTTTACTATCATTACTCTGAATTCTTTTTCAAGTAGACTGCCTATTTCCTCTTCAGTTTTTTGGTCTGGTGGGTTTTTACCTTGCTGCTTCATCTGCTGCGTATTTTTCTGTCTTCTCATTTTGCTTAACTTAACTGTGTTTGGGGTCTCCTTTTCGCAGGCTGCAGGTTCATAGTTCCCATTGTTTTTGGTGTCTGCCCCCAGTGGGTAAGGTTGGTTCAGTGGGTAGTGTAGGCTTCCTGGTGGAGGGGAATGGTGTCTGCCAGTGTCCTGTGGATGAGGCTGGATCTTGTCTTTCTGGTGGGCAGGACCTTGTTCAGTGGTGTGTTTTGGGGTGTCTGTGAACTTCTTATGATTTTAGGCTGCCTCTCTGCTAATGGATGGGGCTGTGTTCCTGTCTTGCTAGTTGTTTGGCATGGGGTGTCCAGCACTGGAGCTTGCTGGTCGTTGAGTGGAGCTGGGTCTCAGTGTTGAGACGGAGGTCTCTGGGAGAGCTCTCACTGATTGATATTATGTGGGGCCGGGAGGTCTGTGGTGGTCCAGTGTCCTGAACTCGGCTCTCCCACCTCAGCGGTTCAGGCCTGACACCCAGCCAGAGCACCAACACCCTTTGGGGAAGTCTGAGGTCTTCTGCCAGCATTCAGTAGGTGTATTGTAGGAGTTGTTCTGCATCTAGATGTATTTTTGATGTATTTGTGGGGAGCAAGGTGATCTCCACGTCTTATTCCTCCACCATCTTGAAGGTCCTCCTTGGCTCTTTTTTTTTTAGTAAGAAAACATTTAAAAAAATTGAACTGATGTTGTGAATTTCTTCTCTTTTTTATTTTATTGAGGTATAATTGATGTGTAATACTGTATTAGTTTCTGGTACACAATATAATGATTTGATATTTGTATACATTGTGAAATGATCACAACAGTAAGTCTAATTAACATCTGTCACCATACATAGTTACAAATTTTTTTTTTTTCCTTGTGATGAGTACTTTTTTTTAAAAATTAAAAACACATTTTTTTTGGCCACACCACACGGCATGTGGGATCTTAGTTCCCCAACTAGGGATCAAATCCATGCCCCCTACTTTGGAAACATGGAGGCTTAACCACTGAATCACCAGGGAAGTCCTGTGATGAGCACTTTTAAGATCTACTCTCTTTGTAATTTTCAGATGTGCAATACAGTATTATTAATTATAGTCATCGTGCTGTACATTAAATCCCCATGACTTATTTATTTTATTGCTAGAAGTTTGTATGTTTTGACCTCTTCACCTTTTTCACCTATCCACCACCCCTACCTCTGGCAATCACCAGTCTATTCTCTGTATCTATGAGCTTGGGTTTTTTTCGTATTGATTTGATTTTAGATTCCATGTATAGGTGAGATCATACAGTATTTGTCTTTTTCTGACTTAATTTCACTTAACATAATGCCCTTAGGGTCCATCCATGTTGTTACAAAAGGCAAGATATCGTTCTTTTTTTTATGGCTGAGTAATATTCCACTGTATATATTTACCGCATCTTCTTTGTGGATCTCCTCTTAACTCAGTTTAAATGCTCAACCCGCATTATTCTCCTCTATTGCATTATGTGACATTGGCTATACTAATTTTTTCTGTTACAAGTCATAGATTGTATAGCATAACTTTGTTTTTTAATATAGATATTTGGATTTGCTGTTTGCTTTCTCCAGAGTGTGAAGAACTTTTTCATTTTCCAGTTTCTGTTGTTAAAATGATGCAGGTGAATGTTTCACTAAAGTTATAAAATCACTACTATGAAAACTGGCAGAGTAAGAAGTAATTTGGAGGTATTACATAGATGGTACTTTCAAATTTTAGTGTGAGAAATGTATGTTGTGATCTCCTAATTATGTTCACATATACCATTTAAACTTTTATTAATCATTGTAACCACGGTTATTTTGTTCCAACAACTCCTGGGGGAGATTTCAGTTTGTGCTGAGGCACATAATATAATAATTGATTTCAAAATTTGATTATAAGAGAATGAAAATTCTTAGTTTAACAAAAAATTTTTTCCTTTTACAGTAAAGTTAAATATTTTTAGGTGAATATTTTTCCTTATTCTTAACAATTAAAAGTCAAGTAAGTTATAATTTTAAGAAGCGATTATTAAATCTGTATGTATTTCTTTTGGTGTGGAGTCAGCAGAACCATTGAAATGAACTATAATCTGCTTTTTTAAATCTATTCATAATAAAGGGATAGTCATAAATCTTTTGTCTTTATTTTTTTAAGGCAAGAGGAGCAGACATTCCAGAGATTCCTGGAGACCTTAGTCTTAAGACATGTGGCAGTACAGCCAGTATGAAGGTTAAACATGTGAAAAAGTAAGTATAATTTTACAGCGGGTTTTAAGTGAATTTCTATAAATGGAAATCAGTTCTTTAGTTCTGTTAAAACTTTTATCCAGATTTCTTACTAAATGAGCTCTTACTGTCCATACATTAAATTATACTGTTAAGCCTTTAATTATCACTCAACTATTAGCAGAATAGGTCTGAGGATTATCTGCTTATCTAAAAATACACTTTAATTTTGTTCTTGTAACAACTTTTATGTTATTGTGTATTAGGTTGCATTTGTTCAATAGGAACAATCCAAGTATGTCTTTTTTGGTACCTTTAATACATGCTCTCAGTCATTTGGAAAAATCACTTTTGGTATTTGAGTTATGAAATTGCTGTTTCTCAGCTATGCCTTTGAGAAAGCCTGAGATGGATGCCAGTATTTGACTATTAAGTGAAGTATCTGAAGGTATCCGTTTCAGTTTTAGACAGAAAAACTCTTTTCACCTGGTGAAGGGTTAGATAGCTATGTTTTTATTCTAAGTAGAGGAAAGACAAGGATAAAAATGTTCATTCTGTATACAGACCCACCAATCCAGGACTGATGGGCTGTGACAACATTCACAGGTAAAATCTGGTTTTGTATATTGTGGTGGGAATGCTGCTTCTGCTTAGAGCAGGCTGTTGACAGTTTCCGTAACATTCACTGAAAGCCTAGTTTTTCTAGGGCCATTGACGTGGGTCAAGATTAGAAGAGTACTATAGTGATGCTTTTTATTTTACTTTATTTTATTCTTTTGGTTTTGACTTGTGCACTGAATGTAATTTCCATTTGGTCCTGTGTATTTCTGAAAAGGTATGTGTGGGATATATGTGCTCATGTGCATGTGCTTATTAAATAGTTTTGCTTGTTGCATGAGCTCTTCAACCTGTTTTATTTCCCCCTTAAGTTTAGTAGTTTTGACTGTTCCAGTATCTTGTATCTCATTTATTTCATGTACTTCAGGTTACCCTTCACTAAAGGTCACTTTCCGAAGATGGCTGAATGTGCACATTTCCATTATGAGAACGTTGAGTTTGGCAGCATACAGGTATATTCGAGATATTTCCTGCATACTGAATCAAGACATATTTATATCTTTATCTGTGTATCTGATAGGTGACACTTAGAAGTAGTTTTTTCTATTGATGTCTTATTGGTTGATGTGAAGACTTTTTTCTCTTCTATTGACTAATATTTGACACCTGATGACTCCTGTTTCAAGTGGAAACAGTGTAAAAGAATCTGTATACATTTCAGAATTTCTATCAGATTCCTAGACAGAGTTTGCCACTGTTTGACAGCATGAACTATTTTAGTCGTTACCTGACTCTTGTGTTGGGTCGTAGTGGTGATGGATAAATCAGAGTTGGGGTGAAGGTGGAGTAGGGGTTAGGGAGAGAAGTGCTAATGGAGTTTTTTTTCAATATTTTTCTTATTATAAAGTATATTATGTATATACATGTATATAAAACACATTTATAATATATTTTATATACATATTTATGTACATTTTAAAGCCTAGGTTAAGAGATAGAAATTTCTTGTGTCCCTCTTGTGTTTCATTTGCCTTCCCTACCCGAGAGGTCACTTATACCATGACTTTTGTAATATTCATTACCTTACATTTTTAAAATAGTTTTACTCTCTTATATGCATTCCTAATCAATATGGCATTAAGGTTTACCTTTTTGAACTTAACATAATTGTAATTATTCTAATTTGTTCAGCAAATACTTACTGAACAAGTACTATGTACAAGGCGCTGTTTTAGGTGCTTTGGCTATATTAGTGAACAACAACAACCAAAATCAAAGACCCATTCTTAAAGAGCATAGAAGACGGCCAAGAAGATAGGAGTTATGGTAAAAAAGTAGAACAGGGTTAGAAGGATCAGGGGTTCTTGGGGGTAAATTGAAATATCAAACCAGTTTGGGCTTCATTATTGAACGTATTCCTTCTTGCTTCTTTCATTTAACATTGTGAAATTTATCCTTGCAGATGTATGTACTCATAGTTTGTTCAGTTTGTTCACAGCTGTGTATTAATCCATAGTGTGCATATGTCACAAGTAATTTATTGATTCTTTTATTTTTTTGAAATTTGGGTTATTGTCAGTTTTTGGCTGTTTTAAACAACATCTCAGTGAACATTGTTCTACGTGAACCCTGATGTACAAATGCCAACTACTTTTTAAAGTGGTTTACAAATTTATACTCCCATAAGCAGTAAACGAGAGTAGTTGTTCCACATCCTTGCCAACTCTTGGTTGTTTGATACTTGTTAATTTTTACCAATCTGATGGGGATGTGATTCTCACTGCATTTTGATTTGCAGTCTCCTGATTTCTGATATGGTTGCTCAGCTCTTCAAATGTTTATTGGGCATTTGAGATTCCTATTTTTTTAAACTCTAGATCAAGCCTTTTGCTCATTTTGTTTTATAGATTTGCTTGTATTTTTCTTATTCATTCATGGGAATGCTTTACATATTTTGGATCTTAGTCCTTTCATGTTGCATCTAGTCCTTTATTGTTTTTGTATGTGAACTAAAAACACTTTCTCTCACCCTGTGGTATGTTTCTTTCACTCTCTTTATTCTGCTTTTAGTGTTCAGGCATTGACTATTTTATTCTTTATTTTATGTAGTTGTATGTTTGTACAAATCTTCTGATTTGTAGTTTTTCTGTCATATTTAAGATGCCCTTCCCTGCTCTGAAGTTACGAAGATATTGTCCTATTTTTTTTCTAAAAGTTTCATAGTTTTGACTTTAACATTCAAGTTACTTGTAATTGATATTTATGTATAGTGTGAAAAGGAGTGCTGTTAAAAATTTTGAACCCTTAGTGTGACAACCAGTCAGAGTAGATATAAACCATAGCACTGGAGGTGAGTCCTGATGGCCTTCTCCTGTGCAAAGCATTGCCCCTGTAGTTGCATGGATCATTGGTGGTACGGTATCTCAGTATTTTAACACTGTGATACCCACCAGTCTTTTTTAAAAGGAGTCCAATTTTATTATTATTTGAAAGTGTGATTAGCTATGTTAGAGTTCTGTAGTGAAACAGAACGAATTTGTGTGCGTGTGTGTGTGAAGAGAGAGAGGGAGAGGTAGATAGATACTTAGATTTTAAGGAATTGGCTCATGTGGTTGTGGAGCTTTAGTAAGTCCTGAATCTCCAGAGCGGGCTGAAGACCAAGGGAGGAGTTGCTGTTGCAGTGTGAGTCCAAGGGCACTCTGCTGATAGCGTTCCCTCTTCTACAGGGGAGGTCCGTCTTTTTTTCTGTTAAGACCTGCAACTGACTGGAGGATAATCTTCTTTTCTCCCTCTGCCTCTCACTCTCCATTATGGAGGGTCATCTGCTTTACTCAGGGTCTACTGAATTAATGTTAATCTCATCTAAAAAATAAGAGTACCATTTGGAGTCATGTTTGCCCAAAAGCTGACACATAAGATTAACCATCGCAGTCTGCCCCTTCTCAACTCGGCACCCCTTAAACCATGCTTATCGCCAAATAAAGACAATAACAAAGTCATACTTCTGCCTAGCACTGTCAACTATTTTTCATACAACCAAAAACATTAACCCTTTTCCTAGAGGAGGATGCAAAGTCCTTGGGTAATGTTTACTCTTCTTGATAACCCATAACTAAAATACTGTGATGTAAAGTTAAAAATACTTAAATACCATGATCTAAATCTTACATTATATAAGGTGATAAGAGAGGGAAGAAAACAAAGATATTTGTTACACGTGCATGCATGCGCACACACACAGGAACATATTCATAACAAAATAAGGAGGAAATGCTCATGGCAAGTATAGTTCTTGATTCTGTAAACAGTCATATGGTTGTAGGTGGTGTTACAGTTACCTTCATCCACTACTCATTCTGTATTTCCCTCTGCCCTCAGCAAGAACCTCGGCTGGTTGTGGTTCTTTACCTGGTGAGGCAACCCAAACCTTCATTCTGGGTCTGGCCATTAATAGTCCTGCCAGAACTGGGTTTTTGTTATTTTCCATTGAGTTTAATGATGGGGCATGGTGATACTAAGGACACCCTAAGGGATCCCATATATTCCAGACATACTCTGCATTACCTCCATTGTGAAGTAGCTGTCCAGTTTCCCCCTGGTAGTCAGGATCAGGATCAGTCATACCAGCCAGTAGCATAATGCCCTTCTTTTCCTGTTGACCTAGAGGCATGAGGAGCCCAAAGTGGCTGAACAGCATTCTTAACTTCCACATCATTGGAATCATTGTTGTGTTTTCTGGTGGAAACATTCCTCCCCTTGGAACTAAGACTACTAGGCCAGTAGAGCATATAGTCATGGAGACAGGAAACACTAATTTTGCTAGTGAGTCACTATGAGTAACACTGAGTGGTACCACTCCCATTTTCACCCCCTTGACTCCTGGTTCTCCAGTCTGATTAAAGACACTAATGACTCTATGCCCAATAGTAAAGAGAGCATGGATAGTCCATGGCATGATGGGGCAATAGAGATATGTGTGATGCGCCATTGGATGCTTGGAATCAAACACTTGTAGGAGACAAGGTTCTGGATGAACATATAGATGATATAACATTTGAACATTTTTGTCAAACTAATGAGTATAATAAGGTTTTCATTTCCCTAATGATTAGTGATGTTCAGCATCTTTTCTTGTACTTATTGTCCGTTTGTATATCTTCTTTGGAGAAATGTCTATTGAAGTCCTTTCCCCATTTTTGAATTGGGTTGTTTAGTTTTTGTTGAGTTTTAGGAATTCTTTTTATATAACCTGTTTGTGTCTTTTAATCTAAAGTGAGTCTTCTTTTAGACAGCATATAGTTGGATCACTTTTTTTTTTTAATCCATTGTGTCCATCTTTGTCTTTTGATTGGAGAGTTTAATCCATTTCATCTAGTGTAATTGCTGATTAGGAAGAATTACTTCTGTCGTTTTGCTATTTGTTTTCTCTGTGTATTATAGATTTCTTGTCCCTCATTTATTGCATTAGTCCTCTTTTGCTTTTAGTTAATTTTTTGGTAGTGAAATGTTTCAATTCCTTTCTCATTTCCTTTTGTGTCTATCTATAGGTATTTCCTTTGTGGGTATCATGGGGGTTACATTTAACATCCAAAGTTATAACACTCTAATTATACCAGCTTAACTTCAATGATATACAAAAGCTCTGCTCCTTTACAGCTTGGTCCCCATACCTTTCAGTTGTTGATGTCATATAGTTACATCTTTTTACATTGTGTGTCCCTAAAACATAAACTAGTAATTCTTTTAAATACATTAGTCTCTTAAATTATGTCAAAAACAAAATGTGGGGTTACAAACTAAATTTCCAATACTTGCTTTTAGACTTATAATTTTAAAAAAGTATTAGTTTCTTAAGTCATGTAGAAAACAAAAACTGGTTACAAAGCGTTGTTACACGATCCCAGCTTTTATAGTTGCCCATGTATTTACCTTTACTGAGGTCTTTATTTGTTTGTATGTTTTCTAGTTATTATCAAGCATCGTTTCATTTCAACTTGCAGGACTCCCTTGAGCATCTTTTGCAAAATAAGCCTAATGTTAATGAACTTCCTCAGCTTTTGTTTATTTGGGAATGTCTTATTTTATCTCTCACTTTTGAAGGGTGGTTTGCTGGATATGTATTCTTGGTTGACAATTTTATTCTTTTAGCAGTTTGAATTTGTTGCCCCACTACCTTCTGGCCTCCAAAGTTTCTGATAAGAAATCTGATAATCTCATTGAAGATCCCTTGTATGTGACTAGTTGCTTCTCCCTTGCTACTTTTAAGATTCTTTCATTGTATTTGGATTTTGAAAGTTTGATTATAACGTGTCTTGTGTGGGTTTCTTGAAGTTCATCTTACTTGGAGTTTGTTGAGCTTCTTGGCTATTTTTATATTCATATCTTCAGTCAAATTTTGGAAGTTTTCAGGAAGTATTTCTTCAAATATTCTCTCTGTCCTTTGTCTCTCTGTTTCATTCTGAGATTCCTACCGTGTGTATGGGATGGTGCCCCAGAGGTCCTGTAGGCTCTGTTCACTTTTCTTCACTCTTTTTTTTTTTTTTTCCTGTTCCTCAGACTCAGTAATTTCCATTGTCATATCTTCACATTCACTGATTCTTTCTTCTGATTACTCAAATTTGCCCTTAAGTCCCTCTTGTGAAATATTCACTGTTGTTATTGTACTTTCAGGTGCAGAATTTCTTTTTAGAAACTTGTCTTTTTGTTGATATTTCCATTTTGTTCATATGTCATTTTCTTTACTTTTTCTACATTGTCCTTTAGTTTTGGAGGGCATCTTAAAAAAGTTATCTTAAAGTCTTTTCCTGGTAGATCTACTATCACTTTTTTTTTATGGTTGTTTCTGTTGATTTATTTTTTTCCTTTGGATGGGCTATAGTTTTCTATTTCTTTGTGTACCTTATGGTTTTTTGTTGATTCAGACATTTGAACGTGGTAGTAGTAACTAACTTCGGAAATCTGATTTTTGCCCCTTCCCTGAGGTTTGCTGTTTTTTGTTTTTGTTTATTTTATTTTATTTTTAATTGTTGTAGCCTCACTCTGTGCCAAGGACTAGCCTGAGGTTTAAACTTAAGGTCTCCTCAGGTATTTCCTGAGCCTGCACGTGTCCCTGGGCATCTTCCCCATGTATGCAGTTGGTTTGGAATGTCCTAGTCTATAATGTCTGGCTCCCCAAAGGGGAAGAAGAAAAATTAAGGAGGGGAAAGGGCACTGGGCCTTTAAATTCTTTGGAAGTTGCTTCAGCTAGTGGGGGAGGGGCTTGCCACAATATGGGGGGTGTAACAACATGAGTGTCTGCCTGTTTGCGCCTCTGCTATCAGGAGCAGCCATCAGAGCCCAGGTCCTTCTTATTTACGGGGCAGGCTCCTTTTTGCCCACCCTGGCTCTCACAAGCTGCATGCAGGCTGCTCTTTTTGAGTGTATGCGGCGTGTGCCGAGGGGCTGGGGATGGGGAGCTGCCACTGTGCTAAGAGCCGAGATGGACCAAAATTCTCTGCAGTGTATCCTCCAAGCCTTCACCTGGAAGTCCCAAGCCTTCAGTAGACTCCAGAGTTACAGAACAATGGCATCAGATTCTGCCAGTGCAATTACTGTCTAGGTGGGAGATTCCTAATGCTTCCTACTCCACCATCTTCCCAGAATCCTCCTTCTCAGAATCCTTACTTGTTTTTAATATAGGATTGACAGTATGTGCTGTGGAGAAAATAAGTAGGAAAACTTAGTAAAATGTGTTTGGAAGACGTCATCAGCCTTAAGCTCGGTAGCTCTGTTATATCCTCATCCTCATAGGTATTCATAACTGTCAGTTGACTGACTCAGTTGTTGCCTATTAATATGTCCCAGTCGTGGGACATTCTGCAGTTGCATACCTTCTTTTTTTTTTTTTTTTACTCTGATCTGAGGAATTTCTCTTAGACTTAACGGATTTCTTGTGCTCGTATTTATAGCTCTTTCTCTTCCTCAGATATTGAGAATTTATAGTTTCAATAGGCCATTGTATCCTAGAAAATGTCACTGTCCACTAAATTTTTAAAATCTGACAGTATTATATTTAACTTTAAGGCTTTCAGTTATAAAATGAAAATAATTATTCTTATTCCTATATGTTATAAATTCTGATTCTCAATTTTATTTAGACTGAGAGACACAATTGCTTATAAAATAATTTAGATGTAAGGGTTAATTTGGGCGAGTAGTATCATTACCATATAACATACAAAGGAAATTTTAATGGTTTCTCCTTTGAATTGTGGCATTGTGTCTCTAGCGGACTTCTCTGCATCTTCACTTGGATGACTAATAGCCCCTTAAATTTAGCATACTTAGAACAGTCCCCTCTCAGACCTGCTCCTCCTGCTGTGTTCCCCAACGTGATGAATAGCAACTCTATCTTTCCAGTTCCTGACCAGCCAAACCTTGGAGTCGTCTTGGATTTCTTTCCTTTTGTTACTCCTCACATCCAGTCCATCAGCAAAACTCTTGGCTCTGTCTTTAAAATATATCCAGGATCTGGCCACCCCTGCCTGTCTCAGCTGTCACCTTAGGTTAGCTGTTGTCCTTTCAGGGGGATTATTTCAGTAGTCTTATATAGTTGGCATAACAGCAAGAATGATTCTTTTCAAATGTTAAGTCAGATCATGTCACTTTTTCAGAACCCTCCAATTATTTCTCCTGTTTTTCAGAGTAAAAGGCAAATTCTTTGAAATTCCCTGCATGGATTACAAGCTCTACCTCTATCCTCTTTGACCTCATCTCTTACTCCTCCTCCCCTAAGACTTAGAATTCTGGCCACAGTTGCCTCTGCTCTCCCTCCAGTGTACAGGCTCCCTCCTCAGGACCACTGGACTCTCTGTTTCCTCTACTTGGAAAGTTCTTCTCCCTGGATATTCACAGAACTTGCTACCTTCCCTCTTTTAAATACTTGGTCAAATGTTGTCTTCTCAGAGCAAGTGTACTTTCTGCACATAAGATGGCAATTCCTGGTCACCAGCATTTTTCATCTCTCTTCTGTAATTAATTTTTCTCCATAACATTTACCACCATTTGGCATGCTAAATATTTTATTATTATTTATTCTTTTTTTTTCTACCTCAGCATCTATCTAGAACAGTGCCTGACACATAAAAAATCACTCAATGAATATTTGTTGAATGAATGGATGAATAAATTTGAAGAAGAGATAAAATTTGCTTTAAAAATGCTTTTTTAATATTTTGGGTTTTTTCACCATTTAAATTTGCTCTTATAGGATAAAAATATATTTTCCTTATGAGTATACATTTATTTATTTATTTACAGTAAAGCATCAAATAGAATGGATGGTGAAAACTACAAATGCAAGTTAAAATTCCCTTTATGCCCTATTTCTTTTATTAACTATTTGTTATGTGTCTGGAATTTTTCTGTATATTTATAAAATAAATAGCAGTATCTCTAGATAGAGCTATAGCTATAACTATCTACCTAGCTATCTGTAACCTTTAAAAAATATAGCTAAATGGAATTCTATACATACTGTCTTGAAAATCGCTTTTTTTCTTGAAAGTATATTTTGCATTTTTTTTATTTCAGTAATTTGGATTCACCTCATTCTTTTTCCACAGCTACATAATATTTCATTTTATTATTATACCATAGTTTATTTAATCAGTTCCCCATTGACGGATATTCCAGGTTTTATTGATATGAATATATCCATTAAATAAAATCCTGTAAGAGGATTTGCTGGGTCAAAGGGTATGTACATTTAAAATGTTGACAGTTGTTGCTAAGTTTATTTGCTTTCTGTCTCTGTAGATTTGCCTATTCTTGACATTTCGTATAAATATAATCATACACTATGCTGTCTTTTGTGCTGGCTTCTTTTACTTGGCCTAGTATTTTCAAGATTCATCCATGTTGTGGCATTTATCAGTACTTCATTCCTTTTTATGGCTGAATGTTATTCTGTTGTGTGGACCTACCACATATTGTTAACCATTCTTTAGTTTGTGGTCATTTGAGATGTTTCTGCTTTTTGGCCACTATAAACAATCATGTATGATTTTTTGTGTGAACATATGTTTTTGATTCTCTTGGTTTTATATGTCTTGTTGAATATAGCACCCTAGTGGGTGTGACTAGACAGATGTGCTGTTGGCCATTTACATACTTTTTTGAAGAAATGTCTGTTCAAGTCCATATTTTAATTGGGTTATTTGTTTTTTGTTGTTGTTGTTGAGTTGTAAGAATTCTTTATATTATTCGGAATACTAGACCCTTATACATAATTTGCAAATATTTTCTCACATCCTGTGGGTTGTCTTTTAACTTTCTTTATAGTGTCCTTTGAAGCGTAGAAATTTGTAATTTTGGTAAAATCTGATTTATCTGTTTTTTTCGGTTGTGTATGCTTTTGTCGTTACATCCGAGAAATCATTGCCTAACCCAATATGAAGATTGATATGAAGATTTATTCCTGTGGTTCCTTCTAAGAGTTTTATGGTTTTATCACTTACATTTATGTCTTTGATCCATTTTGAGTTAATTTTTGTATATAGTGTGATGTAGGGGGTCCAGATTCATTCTTTCAGATGCGAATATCCAGTTATCTGAGCACCACCGTTGTAAAGGCTGTTCTTTCTGCCTTGGTCCTGGCACTCCTGTTGAAAATCTATTGACGATAGATGTATGAGTTTATTTCTGTACTCTCACCTCTCTTCCTTTTGACTATATATATTCTATGCCAGCACCACACAGTTATTATCACTGTAACTGTGTAATGTGTTTTGAAATTGAGAATTGTGTGTCTGCCAACTTTGTTCTTCTTTTTCAAGATTGTTTTGGCTATTCTGAAGTCCCCTGGATTTCCATGTGAATTTTAGGATCAGCTTGTCCATTTTTTTTTTTTTTTTAAAAAAAGGGCAGTTGAAATTTTTATAGGAATTACGTTGATTCTGTAGTTCAATTTGCAGAATATAGCCATCTTAATAATATTGTCTTCCAGTCCTTGAACATGGGGTGTCTGCCCATATTCTTTGATTTTTTTCAACAATATTTTGTAGTTTTCTGCATACAACTGTTTCAGTTTTTTGGTTAAGTTTATTCCTAAGTATGTTATTCCTTTTGATGCTGTTGTAAACACTGAGCATCCTCCAGCATTCCTGTTTGTAATTTAACTTGTGCCTGATAAAATAATTACCAAGCCTGTGTATTCTTTTCCCAGTGAATTTGGCAACACATATGCTTTAGATTGCACAGCTGTGTTCAAATCCTACTTCAGCTCAGTTCTAGCAGACCTTAGCCTATCTCTGATTTTCCTGTTCAAGTGTCAGTTCACTATTTTCAGTTGTAACACGTGACATAAAATGGCATTGTCCTGTTGAGAAGAAAGGATACTGGTGTGGGGTGGAATGGGTGTGGCCAGCTGGCAGGACGCTCTCATTGTGCCACACAGTCTTGACCTTGAGGGAGATTGTCAGTTAATCTAGGTCTTGTTTTCCTTATCTTCCTACTGGATACACTAGAATAACCAGATGACAGCTGATGATCCTTCTAGCTAAGATGAACTCTGAGCTCTGACTTCAATGAACTGGGGATGTGACAAGGTGAAGAGGTAAAAGGTTGTAATGACACAGCAGGAGAGACTGTACCATGTCATGTTCTTAGTTCTTAGTCCACTTTTATATAGAGCATGACTAAGCTGTCTTTAAAAATTAGTACAGATCATTACTCTGGTCACAGAAATAGATTGTTGAAGCATCTTTGTATTCCAAGGACACACTCTACTTCTGGGCTAAATATTTAAAAACTAAATTCCCTTTTTCACTCTTACCAGGATTTTATGCTTTTTGTGTCTGTGTTCATTAGTGCTGTTGGTCTGTGTATTGTACTTGTCTACTAGCCTGAGTGAGGGAACTTCACTGCCCCATACCCTTTAAAAAGTAAATGTCTTGGAATAGTTTGTGGAAATGGGAATTACCTGTTCTTTGAAAGTTTAGTACAATTTTCCTGTTTGGTTCCCATTTGAGGGCTTAATCTTTAATTACCATTTCAACTTATAATTTGATTATTGGTCTAGTCAGGTTCTTTTTAGGTCTAGTCAATGTCTCCTTAGGTCAGTTTTTTAATCTTTTCTGAGAAAATTGTCCGTTTAATGTAGGTTTTCAAATTTGTGGGTATAAATTTTTGTGTACAAGGTATTCTTAACACTTGGTCTTACCAAGAAACCAGCTTGGGATTTTATTCATCAACGTGAAACTCTTTGTCTTCTCCCTCCCTCCTTTCATTTCTCCCTCCCTATTATTAATTAACTATTAATTCCTAAGCATACTTTTTTCCTTAGATAAATAAAATTGTATAGGTACTATTGATATTTTATTTGTTTTTGGTCACTGTTTTTTAATAAGTGCATTTGAGCTTGGACATTTTCTCCCTGAATAGTACTTTGAACAGACTCTACAGGATTTGATGTATAAGTGTTATATTTTATTTACAGAAATTGAAACCTGAAGAAAAATATAAAGATAAGCAATTGCTAGAAAGGGCTTCTTATTATTTATTAAGTAAAACCACATGTAGTTTTAAATTCTGTATACTTATTATCTTTATTGCACTTTTCCTCATTGTATCATCTCCATTGTCCAAAAACAAACATTTACTCACATTCACGAACTATTTTTCAGTAAGAAGGAAAAAAATCTCTTGCCACATGTGAAGATATATAATCAGTTTATTCAGCTTGATGCTATTGAGTCGTGAGTCTCTTTCTGCTGTGCTTTATGTGATACCGCCATCTAGTGTGTAGAACACTAAGTGACTATGTGGGTTTGCATTTTCTTTTATCATTCGGTTATCTGAAGCTGCGAGTTAATGTTTCTTTTTATCCAATTTCATATAAAGCATTAAGTTAGATTCACCTGAATGCGAGAGCTCAGGTTTTGACTGAAATACAGCACAGAAAAAGTATGAATGTAATACCTGTTTCCTGAGTGTTCTCTACTGAAGCTGCTGTGCAAGGGGCTCGGAAATGCTCCTGTGGCATAATTCTCAACTCTCAGGGTGTGCTTTTTCTTCAGTCGACACTTCCTATCAGCAGACACAGTCTTGCCTTGATACTGAGAAATGTGGAAAAAGTTAGTAAAGTTTGATCTGAAATGTTGAAATGTTGAGGAGTAAAAGTATAAAATAAACGCCCCTCAATCTTCATTTCAAATGAAGTAATTGGAACTATAAGCCAGTATTTATTGAATGCTTTCTGTGAGCCAAACATTATACTAAGTACTGTTTGTATGTTGTCTCATTGACCCTTCATAACAGTTTCAGTTGAGGAATTTGAGGCAAAAAGAGCTTGAGAACTTACCTAGGATCGCAGCTACTAAGTGGTGGGGGTCTGTGTTTGAATCAAGGCTGTAGAGCTGTTCTGCACATTCTTTTGTAAAAGTACTAGAGAAGGATACACTGACAAAACTGTTTTAAGCAGGAAGAAACCATAGTTTTGAAAGGCCTACATCTTTGATGTATTTGAAGGTAAAAAAGTATGATGATTAATAGTGCAGTGTAACCTGTGTGCTCTTAAGTAAATTCTTTAACTTTTCTGGGCCTGTTTCCTTGTTTGTAAAATAGAGATAAATATATCAATTCCAAATATATATATATATACTTTCCTGATGACCTGAGGGTAGTGGTGTCAGGACTGAGGCAGTGGATAAAGAAAAGCTTTGCAAATAGGAGGCTTTATAACTGTAAGGAATTTTGTGACAAACTACCCCTCACAAGAGAGACTGTATTGATAATATTCTTGTTGATACAGTAATCAGTTTATTTAGATGTAATATTTCTTTTAATATAAAAACTGGCCTTATATAAAATTGTGAAATGGAGAATGTTAAAATAACAGGTGCATTTTCTGTAATTATAATTAATTAAAAAATTTAGTTCCAGTTTCAGATAGAATTAAACCTATAGCTTAGAATATTCAAATTATAATGTATTTAGAAGGTTTCAGGTTTAAAAATAAAGATAAAGGAAACGGAAGAAAACACATCATTGCATTTTACCCTATTGAATAGTAACATTGAAAATCTTTTGTTAACAGATCGTTAACAGATAAGATCATATATATGGATTCCACATTTTCAGTTTCAGTATTTCAGTGTACTGGTATAATAGTTAACAAGTTCAATGGACTGTTGACTAAGTGTGGTTTCTTTTGGAAACAGACTGAGTTTTCTTCCTGATTAAGAATTCATGTAAATATAGGCATTAAAGTTTATAGAAATAAATATCAGCAACAAGTTTTGGTAGCTATCGTGAGACTTTCAGACATTAATAAAAATGAAGTAAGTCAATGAAATGGTATTTCCCTCATCTTCTTAAGACTACCTGCAGTTTCAATATTAGCTTGTAGATGTTTCCATTTAAAAATATCTTATTTACAAGTATATATTATTATGTGTGTAACCATTTGAAACAAAAGCTGTGATAATTTTACTATTCCTAACCCTACCAGAAAGTTAAGTTTTCCTCAAACCAAAACAAACGTATTTCACCCCTACTTTTCTGCATATTCTGTAGTGACACCTCCTCTTATTCCTGGAAATCTTTGTCATTTGAGGGGAGGATTTAAAAAATGAAGAGTTCCATAGTGAGTTATCAGTGCTGCTGTCATCCAGGTACTAGATTTTAACTGTATCTCATATGAGATTATCCAGTCCAGGAGTTCGGTGTGCAAAATTGGTTGAATGATGAAAAAATATATCCTATGTTGGAGTCACATTACACATGCAGTTGACTTCCAGGAATTTGACTGAATATTCTTATAAAAATAGTATTGTTGAGTCTGAAACTGAGAAGGGTCTGAGAGACTAACAAGTCAGCTCGCCACAGTTTCTCTCTCTCTCTCTCACTCTCTCTCTCTCTCTCTCTCTCTGTAACAGAAATGTGAGGTCTCTGCATCAGAAATCAGACCTTTTATAAACTCATAGTGTAAATCGTGTTGGTTCCTTATGCCTCAGTTCTCCATGAGGTGATGTGAGAACGAGATATACCCTATGTGTACACTGGGATTTTGTACCACGAGAGACAAACGCTGAAATTATGAAACTTGGAGTTTATATAGGATAGCTGGCACTTCTGTCCATTTGCCTTTCTGGAGATGGAGAGAGGGAACACTGCTCTGGAATGTAAACACATCCTCTCTGGGGAAAAGAAGGAAAGGTGTCTTTTTCACAAACAGATGGCTCTGGGGAGAGAGAAGACTTTGTGTCTCTCTGGAGGGCTCTAGTATTTGGGTTCCCATTCAGTCTTCCTTTAACCCTGCTGCTAAAGCTGTTTGTTCAAAAAGTTCTGACCATATAGAAATGTGAAAATATTCTTGAAGTATTGTTTCCTGACAAGTATATATTCTGGAGTGAACATCTGTAAGATGGGAGATGTGATTCTGCTGTTCTGTCATTTAATCTCATTTCCCATGCATTCCTCATGCTGTGGACCTCTCGTTGAGCTGAGGGTGGTTCTGGTGTTTAAGGATGAGCAAACCAGTTCCTTCACCTGGTACTCACCTGAGGAAACAGTGCTCTATTCCGGTTCTGGAAGGAAAAACTGACTGTTAAGTTTATTAAGATGCAGTAGGTCTCTAGCTTTTTCCTAAGAAATTTGAATTGCAGTTTTGTCTCATTGATTTTTGCCCTGTGTTCTGAAATTAGAACTTATTTCGCTTATTACCCACCTAAGATGTAACTCAGATATAGGGTTGTTCTTCCAGTTGGCGTCCTCAGCTCAGGTGTTTTGAAGTGGTATTTTCAGTGTTGAGTCTTAGGATGTTGATGGTTGGGATGAGCAGACCACATAATATTGTGCAACAGAAACTATTTTTCATGTTTACATATTCTACTACAAGCTATGGTGCGTGAAGAAAACTGTTCACAAACTCCATAGGTATGTCATAGTGAAACCATAATAGCATTATAAAAGGTGAATAAAAAGAAGAGAACTCTTTCTTTGCCCCATTTGCAATCTGTTGATTAAGCTTTGATGAATGGTTTTTATGTGGGTGGGGTGATGTATTTTTACCCAGCTTTACGCTGATTTCCATTCTCCATGCAGAGAAAGGACTTTTTTGAACATTTGAAGGCTTGCTGAATAGAGTTGTATTTTTAAAGATCCTAACAACACTAATTTCAGATTTGTTTCCATGGTGATAGAAAGTGAATTCAGTATAGGAAAAAAAACTCCAAAAATAGATTTGTAAGGAATCCAGAAGTATGGGACTTGGAAATTCTGTTTTCCATTTCTTATAGGCAAAGGATTGAGATAGCATTAAGTTGAAGGAAGTAAAAATAAATCATTATGTTCATGTCATAAGTTTCTATAGGCAAATGTAGCCTAATCTTTCATAGTGGTTTAGAAGATAATTTGGAGAAATGCCATCCTTCAAGGCTCATCTAAGGTATTTGGATTTTGCCTTTAAATTAATTTCTTAGTAGGAACTGACAAAGTATTGAGGGATTTTGAGAAGAAAGTACCATGATCAGTGTGTAGTAGGAAGTGGAAAGAGACCAGTTAGAAGACCACTGTAATCATCTAGTCTGCAATTGTCTAGACCAGGGGTCCCCAACCTTTTTGGCACCAGGGACGGGTTTCGTGGAAGACAGTTTTTCCATGGACCGGGGTTTGGGGGGGCTGCTTTGGGGATGATTCAAGCATATTACATTTATTGTGCACCTTATTTCTGTTATTATTACATTGTAATATATAATGAAATCATTATGCAGCTCACCATTATGCAGAATCAGTGGGAGCCCTGAGCTTGTTTTCCTGCAAATAGATGGTCCCATCTGGGGGTGATGGGGACAGTGACACCCGAAGTGTGTTGCTTATGTCCATCTACTCCGTAATCTCGCTTTGGTTGCCGTCCCTGCAGAAAAGCCTGCTTCACAAGGATAGGATGTTGGAAATGGAAGCAGGCTTTTCAGTGCTTTTGTGGCAATCTCAGGATATTCCGCCTTGACTTTAATCCAGAACGTATGGAGATTTGAAGTTGTCTCGCACGTACTTTTAAGGCCGCCGTCATTTGCGATCTCAAGCGGTTGATCATCTTATAGCACGGACAAAGTCGACTCACCTGGCTTATTCACAAATGGGTCACGGATCCGTTCCTTCCCAGTTCGGGGGTCTTTTGTGGTTGTGAAGTAATGCTCAAACTCTTTTGAAAACTGAGATAGGTGATCATGCACCAGCTGGGAGAAAGAAGGCCCGGGCTCAGTCTCTTTCAAAATCTCTGCTAATGTTTGAAACATGTCAAAAATCCCAATGTTCACTCATTGCCCCCATAATTCCAGTTTGGCTTTGAATGCAGCCACTTTATCAGCCGACTTGAACACAGTTGTCTTTCTCCCCTGAAGTGACAGATTGAGTTTGTTGAGCGGGTTGAATATGTCACACAAGTAAGCAAGTTTTGCGACCCATTCTGTGTCACCGAAATGTGCTGCCAGTGGTGACTGTTTTTCTAAAAGAAGTCTCTGGAGCGGCTCTCCTAACTCAGAAACTCTGGCCAGTGATCTACCTTTGGAAAGCCATCTCACTTCTGTGTATAAGAGAAGACGTGTGTGCTCTGCGTCCATCTCCTCACAGAGCTGCACGAACAGACGTGAGTTAAGGGCATGTACTTTGATGTGGTTGATAATTTTAATCACATCCTGCAAAACGTTGTTAAGTTCAGGTGACATTTTTCGGCTAGCCAGCATTTCTCTATGGATGACACAGTGTGTGGACTCACATTCAGAAGCGACCTCTTTGACCCGAGTAGTGAAACCAGAAAGCCGTCCAGTCATGGCAGCCGCTCCGTCCGTGCATATACCAACACAAAATAACCAATTCAGTTTTCCTGATATGTAATCATTCAAAGACTTGAAGAGTTCTGCAGCTGTGGTGTTGGTTGGCAACAAAAGTGCACATAACATATCCTCATGCACATGCTCCTGAAAAATATATCGCACAAAAACAAGCATTGTTGCCTTGTTGTCAACATCGGTAGACCCGTCAACCTGGATTGTGTGCCACGGTGACTCATTAATCCTCTCTAACAATTGTGCCTCAATATCCTCTGCTATTTCATTAATTCGTCTAGTTATGGTGCTAGCCGAAAGAGGAACACGTGCCACCTTTTGAACTGCAGTGTCTCCTAAAAGTTCACGACACATGTCCTTAGCAGCAGGCAGGATCAACTCTTCACCCATAGTAAAGGGCTTCTCTTAGCTTTAGCAATGCGGTTAGCCACTAAGAACGATGTTCTCAGGGCAGACACATTTGATGAAGTGGTGGCCTTCAATAATTTCTTCTGTTCTTCGTGTTCACGTTTTTTTCTTTTGAAAAACTCCAAAGGCTTGTCTTTTAATGCAGGGTTCTTGGTCTCCACGTGGTGAAGCAGTTTTGAAGGTTTCCTGGCTTGGTTGGATAGCCAGTTGCCACATATTACACAAATTGGGCTTGGAGCATGTGAATTACCTGTTGTGATGAACCCGTAATTTAAGCAGGACTCTTGGTATTTTCCTTTAAATGCAGCTTTCTTTTTGTTGGCAGTCTTAGAGTCTTCTGCTGTCTCATCATTGGGTCTTCCCCCCTTTTCAAAGAAGCTCTCCAGTGATGTTTATTTTTTACTCATTTTGGCTAGGGTTAGCTTGTGGGCTTACCAAAACTATGACTGAGACAACTGCGCGGTATGGGAAAGAGGCGCGGACGGAAGTGGTGAATAAAATTATGGGCGGGCCATGGGTGGGCTAAAACAAGTGTCGGATTCTGACTGCCTGTAAAGCCTCCACCAGATGCAGCTGTACGATTGAAGTTCAGCAACTCGCTTGCCACTGTAAAGCCTGCCACCAGATGCAGCTGTACGATTGAAGTACAGCAACGCGCTTGCCACTGTAAAGCCTGCCACCAGATGCAGCTTAATTGTCACTTGCCACTCACTGATAGGGTTTTTAAAAAGTATATATATATATATTTATTTATTTATTTTTGGCCGCATTGGGTCTTCGTTGCTGCGCACGGGCTTTCTCTAGTTGTGGCGAGCGGGGGCTACTCTTGGTTGCGGTGCGCAGGCTTCTCATTGCAGTGGCTTCTCTTGCTGTGGAGCATAGGCTCTAGGCACGTGGGCTTCAGTAGTTGTGGCATGCGGGCTCAGTAGTTGTGGCTCGCGGGCTCTAGAGCACAGGCTCAGTAGTTGTAGCGCACAGGCTTAGTTGCTCTGCGGCATGTGGGATCTTCCCAGACCAGGGCTTGAACCCGTGTCCCCTGCATTGGCAGGCAGATTCTTAACCACTGAGCCACAAGGGAAGCCCACTGATAGGCTTTTGATATGAGTCTGCAAGCACTTGATTTATTATGGTCTCTGTGCAGCCAAACCTCTCTGCTAATGATAATCTGTATTTGCAGCCACTCCCCAGCACTAACATCACCACCTCAGCTCCACCTCAGATCATCAGGCATTAGATTCTCATAAGGAGCGAGCAACCCAGATCCCTCGCGTGCGCAGTTCACAGCTGGGTTCGTGCTCCTAAGAGAATCTAATGCCACCGCTGATCTGACAGGAGGTGGAGCTCAGGCGGTAATGCGAGCAATGGGGAGCAGCTGTAAATACAGATGAAGCTTCACTCGCTCACCTGCCGCTCACCTCCTGCTGTGTGGCCCGGTTCCCAATAGACCACAGACTGGTACCAGTCCGTGGCCCGGGGCTTGGGGACCCCTGGTGTAGACCAGATGCAGCGAGGCCCAGGACTAGGGAGGTAGCAGTGGAGAACAGGAAGAAAGGAACAGGTGTGAGAGACAAGTTTTGGGAGACAGGAGAGATTAAGGAATCAAAGGTCTAGGTTAGATCTTAACCCTGGGAATATGAAAAGGAAGGATGTGTGGAGAGGAGGGGGTGGTAGAGGAATCAAGGGTGATTAGGTTGGTCAGTTGGGTGAATAGTTATATTTATTTACTTTGGGAATTCAAGAGGTAGAAGAGAATATGCAGGGAAAGAGAATGAATTCAGTTTTGAAAATGAGTGCTGTATTCCAGTGAGACAATGTTTGCTTATTCAGTCATTCATCAAATAATTAGTGATCCCCACTTAAATTCCAGATACTTTTCAAGATGTTGGGGTGGGTATACACCTATCTCATTTTTTTCACTATATATTGTGTTTAAGAAATCTGTCAGTGTTGTATTACAAAGATTTTTATCCCCATTTGTGACTCATCTTTTCACTTGGTTTATTGTGGCCCTTTGTGATAACTTTGATGGACAGTTGCTATTACCTGTTTTTGTGAAGGGGTCTAGAGTTGGGGTCTCCTATTCCTGCATCTTCCTAATATTCCTCCTCAAATAATCTCTTTATGTCTGTCTTTTTCTTTTTCCTCTGGGATTCCCGTAATGTATTGTTTTGGTCCTCTTTATGGTGTCCTACAGTCTCTTAGTTACTTTTCATTTTCCTTAATTCTTTCTTCTTTCTGTTCTTTGGAGTGTATACTTTCTTTTTTTTTTTTTTTTTTTTTTTTTTTTGGTTGTGCTGAGTGGCTTGCAGGATCTTAGTTCCCTGACCAGGGATTGAACCCGGGCCCTCAGCAGTGAGAGCGTGGAGTCCTAACCGCTGGACCACCAGGGAATTCCCTGGACTGTATACTTTTATTTGCCCTTTCTTTAAGTAAACTGATTCTTCTTCCTGCCTAAATCTGCTGTTGATCTCTTCTAGTGAAATTTTCATTTTAGACAGTGATTTGTCATCCCCCAAGTCTGTGTTTGGTTCCTTTTTTTTCTTTCTTTTTATTGATGTGCTCATTTATTCATACATTGTTTTCCTGCTTTCCTTTAGTTCTGTGTCGTTTCTTTGAGCTCTTTGAGTGTATTTTATGTAGTTTGTTTAAGATCTACTAAACTGGAACTTCCCTGGTGGTCCAGTGGTTAGGACTTCTTGCTTCCACTGTAGGGGGCATGGGTTCCATCCCTGGTCAGGGAACTAAGATCCTGCAAGCTGCACTGCACAGCCAAAAAAAAAAAAGAAAAAACGACTAGATTTTGTATCCGGACTTCTCAGGGATATTTCCTTTTGTTTTATTTATTTTTTCTTGTGAATTCTTTTGTGCGTATCTTGTGTTTTTTTTTTTTTTGTTGTTGCATACTGGATATTTGACTGTTTTAATGTGTAACCCTTAAAACCCTTAAAACCCTTAAATCAGATTCCACCCCTTTATACAGGTTTGCTGTCTTTTTTTGTGAAGACTGCAGTTGCCTGTTTGTGACTTTTCCAGACCGTTTTTGCAAAGACTGTATTTCTTGTCATAGGTGCTCACTGAAGGCTCCCTTCTTTTAGCTTGTGTTCCAGAAGGGTTTTGTCAGGGAATTCCTTGAATGCCGGGAGCTAAAAATAAAACAAACAAAAAGCCACTTCTCCAGTCTTTGCACATTTCCTTTGTGGTGGGGGTGCTCATTCAACACTTAACCAAGCTGCTTACAGCTCTGTCTTAGCTAAAGTTTAATTAGAGGTTAAAGCTTAGGGTCTTATTATGTCCTTTGCATGCATGTGTCTCACCCTGAACACGTTCATGGGTTTCTGCTGTTTTCTAGAGTAGTGAGAAAGTTGGTTCTGAGAGTTTTTGCTTGTTTTTTCATGTTTCTGTGAATGGACTGGAGTTTGGAGCTGCCTACTCCACCATTTTGTTGATACCATTTGACTATACTGTTTTGCTTTTAATGCCCCCCCACCCCATCTCCTTGCTTTAATTTGGAAATTTGCTTTCCCTCTCCTTCCCTCCCTTTCCTTCCTCCCCCTTCTGTTCTACTTAGGAAGACTGATCTTCTCCTATTCTTAATTCTGTTGCAGGTATTGACATTTAAAAATTTTACCTCCCTCTTTATTGTTTGGAAGTTACAGCGGGTTTTTCTGTTCTTTTAGTGGCTACCATTAAAAATTTAACTTGAACACCTAATTTTTAGTCTAAAGTTTATCAGTGTCTTTTTTTCTCAAACAATACCAGCACTTAGAATGTTTTAAGTGGGATTACTCTTTCTTTCTTCCATGGTAGTGTTGTTCAGGATTTATAGTTTCATCTCTTTATTTCTTATAATTAATCATTATTTTTGTTATACGTTAAGATTTGTTTAGATGTAATACTTATTTGCTGAATTCTTTGCTCAATGTTTCTGCTTTATACCTTAGTTCTTTATCCTGGAATCCTTTTTCATCTTTAAGTACATATTTTGGAAGTCTTTTTAGTGAGGATTTGTTGATGGGAACTAATGAGTTTTGTGGGGTTTTTTAAATGTAATTTGTTTATTTCTTTGCTTACTTATTTATTTATTTTTGGCTGCATTGGGTCGTGGGCTTTCTCTAGTTGCAGAGAGCGGGGGCTACTCTTCATTGTGATGTGCGGGCTTCTCGTTGCGGTGGCTTCTTTTGTTGTGGAGCGCAGGCTTAGTTGCTCCATGGCATGTGGGATCTTCCTGGACCAGGGCTCGAACCCGTATCCCCTGCACTGGCAGGTGGATTCTTAACCACTGCGCCGTCAGGGAAGTCCAAACTCATTAAGTTTTTATTCATCAGAAAATGCTTTTTTTTTTTTTCTTCTCGTAGGTGTAGGTATGAATAAAACCTGGGTTAATTTATTTTCTTTTCTCAAAACTATTAAGATAGTCTCAAACTTCTACTGTCTATTACTGTTGAGAATTTAGGTGTCTTATGTTTACTTACATATTTACCCTTTCTGATGTTGTTTATTCCTTCCTGAAGTTCTTGGTTTTTGTCTAGTACTATTACCCTTCAATCTTAGAAAGTTGTATTAGCTTTTATTGTTGCACTGGTCTGTTAGAGACAGATTCTCTCAGCTTTTGTCATTTGTAAATGTGTTTATATTTCTTAAATTTCTGAAGTTTATTTTAGTGGGATATAGAGTTGACAGTCTTTTTCTTCCAGCACTTTAAATCTGTTTCTCTTTGTCTTCTGGCCTCTCTTATTTCTGGTGAGAATTTAGCTGTCACTTATCTATTTTCCCCTTAATGTTATATGTTTTTTTCTTTGCCTGCTTTAAAGATTCTTGTCTTTATTTTGTCGTTCAAAAGTGTGATTATGATATGCCTAGTAGTGATTTTTGAACTTTATCCTATCTGGGGTTCACTGTCTCTTGAATTTGTTAGTTGGTATCTTTCACCTGTTTTAGAAAGTTCTCATGTGTTGTCTCAGCAAATAACTTATCTGCCCCATTCCGATCCCATTTCCTTGTGGTACGCCAGTTGTACATATTGCTTGTCTGTTTGGTATTCTTTCAGAGATCTTAACTGTACTGTTATTTATTTATTTATTTATTTATTTATTTGGTCATTCTTTTTTTTTTTTTTCTCTTATTTTTTTTCAGCTTGGATACTTTCTGTTGACCTGTTTTCAAGTTCAGCGATTCTTTCGTTTACTGTGTTCAGTTTGCTGTTAATATCTGACATCATAGTTTTATTTTTAGCGTTTCTTTTTAATATATTTGTAGATCAGTCTCTGCTAGGATTCCCCGTATTCTTATATTCTTACATATTATCTTTTCAGATTAAATTTTAGAATTTCCAGCATAATTAATTTACATTCTTTTTATTATTTCAATATCTGGGCCATTTCTGTGTCTGTCCCTTATCCTGTTTCCTCTCTTGACCTTGGATCACAATTTCTGGCTTCCGTGTACGTTTTGTAATTTTGTATGCCAAATATGTTATGTAAGAGACAGCAGAGACTAAAGTCAATAATTTTTATCTTCAGGAATGGGCATATCCCTTCTTCTTCCGTTCTGTTAGATTGTTGTGGTAGATTATGTTAGTCATGTTTGACGGGGCCCTGAGTCAAACTGACCTATGGCTGATATAGACCTGGCCTTTGGCAACTTTGCTTTAGTTTATCATTCCTTCTGAATATTTTGAGTGTAGGTTCAGGAAGTTGTTTTTTTTTTTTCTTCTTCTTTTTTTTCCCCCGCAGGGAAAAGTGAAAATTGGTGAGATCTCTCTGTGCTTTCCTGCTAAGCCCGTAGTTTTCTGACCTGAGGCAGAGCAACCCACCTGCTTGTTAGTTCTCTCTGCTCCCCAGCTTTCTGCGCCAACAGGTGCTCTCTCCCGGCTACCCTTGCCCGGGTCCTAGTGTGTAGCTGCCTTGTACTCTTACAGCGCCCGCGATGCCTCAGTGGGGTTTCTCTCAGCTTTTCGGTGCCACCTCCCGCCACCGGTTGTCAAATGCCCCGAGAGCCTCAGAGGCTCTTTCTCAGCTTTCTTGCCTTCTCTCCATCCCCACCGCGCTGCCTCGTGCTCGGGGAGACTCCAGGCACTTCATGGGTTCGTATCTGTCAGTTCCCCTGCCCCGCCATTGGTGTACTGACCGTGTCCCCTTGGTGAGTACCTGTGGGAGTCAGTTGCTGGGTAGGTGTTGATGGTGCTCCTTGGAATCTCAGTTTCTCCGTCGCGCCAGTCCACGTGCAGTCAGTTGGGGTTCGGCTGGCGTCTCCTCACCGCGGCTGAGGCAGGCCCCGTATCCCGCGGCGTCTTTGCCAGGTGCCTGAGCAACACCCGCACGAGTCTCTTCCGTCTCAGGAAAGTCTCGTCCCTGTTTGCAGCTTCGTTCGTGTAGGTTTCTTTTCACCGTTTAAAAAAACTCGTGTTAAAAGTAGTTAGTTAACCTGGCTTATTTCTTGGCGAGTGTGAGAATGCTCATTGTCCTCTGAACTTCTCCTACTTTAATACCAGGAGTTTTTTTGTGTTTTTGTGTTTTTTTTGGTTTTTTGTGTTTTTTCTTCTTTTAATGCTTCCAGTGATAACTGCTTTCAAAAAATAGAGACTGTATTCTCATCGACTCCATGTCTCTTACCATATTAACTGTAATAATGATAGGTAATGTTTATCAAGTGCCTACTGAGTGCCAGGCACCTTGGTAAACACTTCAAATGCATTATCCCATTCGATGAACTTGAGAATAGGTGTTATTATACCATTCCCGTTTTCCAGATGAGAGATTAGGTAGGTAGGTCAACATTATATAACCGGTTAGCGGCACTTTTGAACTCAGGATTGTCTGTACCTGGAGCTGAGTTTGCGAAGTCACACCCCTGGATGGGAAGGATGTAAATAAATGTAGGTAAATGAGTGAAGTGAGTAGGGTGTAAAAAAACAACAAAGCCAGCGGCATGATAGATGACACTTAACTTTCAACCTAGCTATTGACTAAAAAGTAGAGAGTAGTCACTTCTGTGACAGAGTCTCTGGGAGAATTCTTGCCTCATTCAGAGGGGGGTGGTCACTTAGCTCCAGCCACTTGTTGCCCGTGTGAGAGTATGGGTCTAGTAGTTGAGATTTTCAGATTTTTCGGTAGAAGTCAGAAATCTGTATTTTTCATATGAAACCGCTTAGTTTCTAAATGTCAGCTGCTGGTTCAAACAAAAATAAAATGAAATCCAGTGTTCAGACCTGCATGGTGAGTCTGAAATAAAATGTGTCTGCGGGCCCAACCTGTTCTCTGGGCAGCCAGTGTGCAGTCTCCGTAATAGAGCCTGAGCCCGTTTAGACCACCGGTCACGCTGTCTCTCAGGGCCCACCTGAATGCCTTCCTTTCACATTTGTGCTGTACCTCAGGGACGTGAAGGCCTGCTTTGGAATGAATGTACTGTTTTATTTACTGCTGTTATGCCGTTGTGCTAGTTTAGATATAAGCTACAAAGAGAATGTTTACAAACGTATTTTAAATTTCTTATTTATTTTTTTAATTTTTATTTTATATTGGAGTATAGTTGATTAACAATGTTGTGTTAGCTTCAGGTGTACAGCAAAGTGATTCAGTTATACATATACATGTATCTATTCTTTTTCAAGTAGAAACGTACGTTTTAAAAATCCTGAATTCCTCATTTTATCTGCTTTAAGCAACAGACTTCTATTACAAGGCATATCTTACATTAAGTTGATGGGAGGGACAGGTATTACTGAATGCTTATTTTATATTGTCCATTAATCATGACTTTCTCTTCCTCTCTTTTGCCCTCTCTTCTTTGACGTAGCTTTCACTTTCAGAAGAACAGAATGAAGTAACAAAAAATGGCTGTGAATCTAAAGAGCTGGTCTACCTCGTGCACATTGCTTGTCAGGTAATTTTGTGGATGTGTTCTCCATTTCACATAAAATTTCATGAGAATTAAATATGAATGAATAACATTGAATAGATGGATGAGTAAATATGAACAAAATAACATTGACTGTGGTAACACAGATGTTTTATTTTATTCTTTCTCCCATTCATACTGGCATTTCTGCATATACTCAGAGTTGAAACAATCAATTTAATAGAGTCAATTTAATAGATATTTAACTTACAAACGTAAGTGAAAATTCTTCCTGTAAGAGTAAAAGAAATAGGACTTCCCTGGTGGCGCAGTGGTTAAGAATCCACCTGCCAATTCAGGGGACATGGGTTCGAGCCCTGGTCCGGGAAGATCCCACATGCCGTGGAGCACCTAAGCCCATGCACCGCAACTACTGAGCCTGTGCTCTAGAGCCCGCGAGCCACAGCTACTGAAGCCCACGCACCTAAAACCTGTGCCCCGCAATGAGAAGCACGCACACCGCAGTGAAAGAGTAGCCCCCGCTCGCCGCCAACTAGGGAAAGCCTGCGCGCAGCAATGAAGACCCAGCGCGGTCAAATAAATAAATAAAAATAAATAAATAAAATCCTTTAAAAAAAAAAAAAAAAGAGTAAAGGAAATATATTGTTTATTGATGATGAGATTAAATGAGTCAGCTACAGGTCACATATTACAATAAAAGAGCAGACTAAGTAGTGTCTGCATCAGGTGCGCACTTTTCTAACCAAGACGGTAAGTTCCGCTGTGGTGTAACAATGTGTGTATATTTCAGAAGTGTGCTATTTCTTAACTCTTAGTATTAGAACTTTTTTGGTGGTAACTACCATGACTTGCTCTTAATGAGGTTTAAAATATGTCATTTGTAGCTTTGATTATTTCCTCCATCAAGTAAGCAGTTAGTTTCTTTATTTATTCTTTGTTCATTGAGCCTTCTTGCCTATCTTTGAACTCGTCATTGTAAAGCAAGTGTTTTCGAGGAAAGCCTTCTTATGTACAGAGTTTTTAGTTTTCTTTGAGAGAGTAAGATAAGGGAGTTTATGGGTTTTTTTTTTTTTTTTTCCAAAAAGTATTATTCATGTACCTGAAATTAAAAATTAAATAATCTGGAAAAGTCTAATGGCTATTTCATGTGGGAAATACTTAAGTTCTTAGTCTTGGTGTGACTTTAAGGGCAAACCTTTTATAATTAAGTGCTTTTATTTGGAGGTGAGAGAATATGAGATTGGAAATTGAACTTAGCTTGTATATGTGTGTTCAAAGTTACATATCATTTATACATGTTTTACTGTGTGTCATCTTGGTTCCTTTGAGGAAGTGGGCAGCTCTGAATCACTGTTTCATGTCGTATTTCATAAAAATGCTTCTATTTGGTGAGTTAATTTTTAAGTGAAAATACCAGATGCTTTTATGATGAACCATTGCTAACACAGGGATATAAAACATTTTTTCTTTATCTAGAGTACATGATTGACATGTGAGTCATGAACTTTTATTATTCCATCTAAAACCTACACCTTTTAGCATCTTCTCTTCTTACCGGTGATTTCCATTTGTTCTGACAATGCAAATATTTTTATTCTCATAAGCAAAACGTAATGTCAAAAATACCTGTGCTGTGGACGTATATACACTACGAAATGTAAAATAGATAGCTAGTGGGAAGCAGCCACATAGGACAGGGAGGTCAGCTCGGTGCTTTGCGACCACATAGAGGGGTGGGATAGGGAGGGTGGCAGGGAGACACAAGTGGGAGGGGATATGGGGATATATGTATATGTATAGCTGATTCACTTTGTTATCAAGCAGACACTAACACATCATTGTAAAGCAGTTGTACTCCAATAAAGATGTTAAAAAAAAAAAAATACCTGTGCTGTTCTTAAAAAATGACCTTCAAGAGGTAAGCATGGTATTTTGGTACCATACATTAAAATGTATAATTGTTACTTGATTATGCCTCCATGAATTAGTGACCTAGATAATGAAGGCTATTTCCTGGTTGTAAATATCTTGTCAAGCTGCTTAAAAAATTTCAGACTACTTGTTATACTATTTACTACGTGAAAGTAGTAATTTACTGCATTGTCATAATGCTGTCACGTTCCTCCTCTGCCTCACACTGTAAGTAATCATTGATATGTTCTCATGGCTTACCTTCTGTATTCTTGCCATATATGTCAGCCATAAACCACATTAAACTAGAATCATTTTTTTTTTTTTTTATAACCAAGAGAGACTCACAATCAAACCTTCTAATTCTGCAAATGAGGAAGTTGAGGCCCAAATTATGGAAGTTGCTTTCCTAAGCTATATGAAATCTTAGCAGGAGCTACTAAGGGCTTCAGTTTCCTGATTGCCAGCTTTTCTTGCATCACCTTGGAATTTGCAATCTACAACAGATTTTAGAGATTGCTTAATTTTCAGATGAGATACGATCACCCTTACGCCCTGTAATCTGTTCGTTATAGAAGCCAATTTCATATTTCATATCTTTGCTAATTTCTAATTTTTAATAATGTGCATTTGAAATTTTTTTTATTTAACCAAAATTCTTGGTCCTTCACCTTAACCCACTTTCTTCGCTTGTTCTTTTATCTTAGAAAGTGTCCAATTAAACAGCTGTGATCTTTTTCCTTTCTGTAGGTTAAGTGATACTGATTTCTTTAGGTATTACCTTTGAATCTTGTAATGGAGTCTTTGTCTCTGCCTTTTACAGTTTTAATTTCTTTCTAAGTTGTGAACCCAGAAATGTAAGCCATATCTTCCATACTGCATAGATCCAAATTCAGTAGGCATTTTTTGATCACTTATACGTCTAGTACACAAGTATTATGGCATGCAGCGTATCATTTAATTCTTAAAACCGCTGTGAGGCAAATAGTCTGGTTTAAAAACATCAGTTTTTAAGTGTTAATTTTTTTTTATAAATTTATTTACTTATTTACTTATTTATTTATTTATTTATTTATTTATTTATTTATTTATTTATTTATGGCTGTGTTGGGTCTTCGTTGCTGCATGTGGGCTTTCTCTAGTTGTGGCGAGCGGGGGGTACTGTTTGTTGCGGTGGCCTCTCTTGTTGTGGAGCATGGGCTCTTGGCGCACGGGCTTCAGTAGTTCTGGCATGTGGGCTCAGTAGTTGTGGCTCATTGGCTCTAGAGCACAGGCTCAGTAGCTGTGGTGCACGGGCTTACTTGCTCTGCGGCAGGTAGGATCTTCCCAGACCAGAGCTTGAACCCATGTCCCCTGCATTGGCAGGCAGATTCTTAACAACTGCACCACCAGGGAAGCCCCTAAGTGTTAATTTTAAAATGACTAATTTAAACCTAGCTGTCGCAAGAATTTATTCTAACATGTGCCCTAATGAAAATTCTGTTCTGATCTTTCCCCCTCTGAGTATAGTTTTGTTGGTTTAAGAATAATTGTTGCTTAATGAAATACTTAGTATTTTATTGTTCCATAGTAAGCTTTAGAGAAGTTGAAATGAATGGTTCTTACTGAAGTTGAATTGTATGAACTACCTTTGTATTTACCAGAATTCATCAATGTATAATAGTTTATTTTTTCTGAAGATCAAGTTTTTCACAAATATTTACATTAGAAGGAAATGGACTGTCAGTCAGGAGGCCTAAATTTGTCCCAACTGTGCCACGACTAACCAGCTGTGTGGCTGACAGGGTCTTGGTGCTCTGGCCGGGTGTCAGGCCTGAGCTTCTGAGGTGGGAGAGCCAAGTTCAGGACACTGGTCCACAAGAGACCTCTGGGCCCTACGTAATAAAAAAAGGCGAAAGCTCTCCCAGAGATCTCCATCTCAACGCTAAGACCCAGCTCCACTCAACGACCAGCAAGGTACAGTGCTGGACACCCTATGTCAAATAACTAGCAAGACAGGAACACAACCCCACCCGTTAGCAGAGAGGCAGCCTAAAATCATAAGAAGTTCACAGACACCCCAAAACACACCACTGGACATGGTCCTGCCACCAGAAAGACAAAATCCAGCCTCATCCACCAGAACACAGGCACCAGTCCCCTCCACCAGAAAGCCTACACAACCCACTGAACCAACCTTACCCATTGGGAGCAGACACCAAAAACAACGGGAACTACAGACCTGCAGCCTGCAAAGAGGAGACCCCAAACACAGTAAGTTAAGCAAAATGAGAAGACAGAGAAATACACAACAGATGAAGGAGCAAGGTAAAAACCCACCAGCCCAAACAAATGAAGAGGAGATAAGCAGTCTACCTGAAAAGAGAATTCAGAGTAATGATAGTAAAGATGATCCAAAATCTTGTAAATAGAATGGAGAAAATACAAGAAACGTTTAACGAGGACCTAGAAGAACTAAAGAGCAAACAAACTGATGAACAACACAATAAATGAAATAAAAAATTCTCTAGAAGGAATCAGTAGCAGAATGACTGAGGCAGAAGAACGGATAAGTGACCTGGAAGATAAAACAGTGGAAATAACTACCGCAGGGCAGAATAAAGAAAAAAGACTGCAAAGAATTGAGAACAGTCTCAGAGACCTCTGGAACAACATTAACCACAAGAACATTTGAATATATAGGTATCCCAGAAGAAGAAGAGACAAAAAAAGGAACTGCGAAAACATTTGAAGAGATTATAGTTGAAAACTTCCCTAGTATGGGAAAAGAAATAGTCAGGCAAGTCCAGGAAGCACAGAGAGTCCCATACAGTAGAAATCCAAGGAGGAACACACCAAGACATATTAATCAAACTCTCAAAAATTAAATACAAAGAAAAAATATTAAAAGCAGCAAGGGAAAAGCAACAAATAACATACAAGGGATTCCCCATAAGGTTAACAGCTGATCTTTCAGCAGAAACTCTGCAAGCCAGAAGGGAGTGGCAGGACATATTTAAAGTGATGAAAGGGAAAAACCTACAACCAAGATTACTCTACCCAGCAAGGATCTCATTCAGATTCGACGGAGAAATTAAAACCTTTAAAGACAAGCAAAAGCTGAGAGAATTCGGCACCACCAAACCAGCTTTACAACAAATGCTAAATAAAAGAACTTCTCTAGGCAGGAGACACAAGAGAAGGAAAAGACCTACAATAACAAACCCAAAACAATTAAGAAAATGGTAATAGGAACATACATATCGATAATTACCTTAAATGTAAATGGATTAAATGCTCCAATCAAAAGACACAGACTGGCTGAATGGATACAAAACAAGACCCGTATATATGCTGTCTACAGGAGACCCACTTCAGACCTAGGGACACATACAGACTGAAAGTGAGGGGATGGAAAAAGATATTCCATGCAAAAGGAAATCAAAAGAAAGCTGGAGTACCAATTCTCATATCAGGCAAAATGGACTCTAAAATAAAGACTATTACAAGAGACAAAGAAGGAGACTACCTAATGCTCAAGGGATCAATCCAAGAAGAAGATATAACAATTGTAAATAATAATGCACCCAACACAGGAGCACTTCAATGCATAAGGCAAATGCTAACAGCCATAAAAGGGGAAATCAACAGTAACACAGTCAAAGTAGGGGACTTTAACACCCCACTTTCACCAGTAGACAGATCATCCAAAATGAAAATAAATAAGGAAACACAAGCTTTAAATGACACATTAAACAAGATGGACTTAATTGATATTTATAGGACATTCCATCCAAAAGCAGCACAATACACGTTCTTCTCAAGTGCTCATGGAACATTCTCCAGGATAGATCATGTCTTGGGTCACAAATCAAGCCTTGGTATACTTAAGAAAATTGAAATTGTATTTTTTCCAACACAACGCTATGAGACTAGATATCAATTGCAGGAAAAAAACTGCAAAAAATAGAAACATAAAGGCTAAAGAATACACTGCTAAATAACCAAGAAATCACTGAAGAAATCAAAGAGGAAATCAAAAAATACCTATAAACAAATGACAATGAAGACACAACATGGGATGCAGCAAAAGCAGTTCTAAAAGGGGAGTTTATAGCAATACAATCCTACCTCAAGGAACAAGAAACAAGTAACATCTCAAATAAACAGCCTAACCTTAACACCTAAAGCAGTTAGAGAAAGAAGAACAAAAAGAACCAAAAGTTAGCAAAAGGAAAGAAATCATAAAAATCAGATCAGAAATAAATGAAAAAGAAATGAAGGATACAGTAGCAAAGATCAGTAAAACTAAAAGCTGGTTCTTTGAGAAGATAAACAAAATTGGTAAACCATTAGCCAGACTCATCAAGAAAAAAAGGGAGAAGACTCAAATCAACAGAATTAGAATGAAAAAGGAGAAGTAACAACTGACACTGCAGAAATGCAAAGGATCATGAGAGATTACTGCAAGCAACTATATGCCAATAAAATGGACAACCTGGAAGAAATGGACAAATTCCTAGAAAAGCACAACCTTCTGAGACGGAACCGGGAAGAAATAGAAAATAAAAACAGACCATTCACAAGCACTGAAATTGAAACTGTGATTAAAAATCTTCCAACAACAAGAGCCCGGGACCAGATGACTTCACAGGCGAATTCTATCAAACATTTAGAGAAGAGCTAACACCTGTCCTTCTCAAACTCTTCCAAAATACAGCAGAGGGAAACACTCCCAAACTCCTTCTGCGAGGCCATCATCACCCTGATACCAAAACCAGACAAAGATGTCACAAAAAAAGAAAACTACAGGCCAATATCACTGACGAACATAGATGCAAAAATCTTCAACAAAATACTAGCAAACAGAATCCAGCAGCACATTAAAAGGATCATACCCCATGATCAAGTGGGGTTTATCCCAGGAATGCAAGGATTCTTCAGTATGTGCAAATCAATCCATGTGATGCACCTTATTAACAAATTGAAGGAGAAAAACCATATGATCTTCTCAGTAGATGCAGAAAAAGCTTTTGACAAAATTCAACACCCAGTTATGATAAAAACCCTCCAGAAAGTAGGCATAGAGGGAACTTACCTCAACATAATAAAGGCCATATATGACAAACCCACGGCCAACATCGTTCTCAGTGGTGAAAAACTGAAGCCACTTCCACTATTATCAGAACAAGATAAGGTTGCCCACTCTCACCACTGTTATTCAACATAGTTTTGGAAGTTATAGCCACAGCAATCAGAGCATAAAAAGAAACAAAAGAATCCAAATAGGAAAAGAAGAAGTAAAGCTGTCACTGTTTGCAGATGACATGATACTATACTTAGAGAATCTTAAAGAGGCTACCAGAACACTACTAGAGCTGATCAATGAATTTGGTAAAGTAGCAGGATACAAAATTAATGCACAGAAATCTCTTGCATTCCTATACACTAATGATGAAAAATCTGAAAGAGAAATTAAGGAAACACTCCTGTTTGCCATTGCAACAAAAAGAACAAAATTCCTAGGAATAAACCTACCTAAGGAGACAAAAGACCTATATGCAGAAAACTGTAAGACACTGATGAAAGAAATTAAAGATGTTACAAACAGATGGAGAGATATATACCATGTTCTTGGATTGGAAGAATCAACATTGTGAAAATGACTGTACTACCCAGAGCAATCTACAGATTCAGTGCAATCCCTGTCAAACTACCAATGGCATTTTTCACAGAACTAGAACAAAAAATTCCACAATTTGTATGGAAACACAACGGCCCCGAATAGCCAAAACAACCTTGAGAAAGCAAAATGGAGCTGGAGGAATCAGGCTCCCTGACTTCAGACTATACTACAAACCTACAGTAATCAAGATAGTATGGTACTGGCACAAAAACAGAAATATAAATCAGTGGAAGAGGATAGAAAGCCCAGAGATAAACCCACGCACATATGGTCACCTTATCTTTGATAAAGGAGGCAAGAATATGCAATGGAGAAAAGACAGCCTCTTCAATAAGCGGTGCTGGGAAAACTGGACAGCTACATGGAAAAGAATAAAATTAGAGCACTCCCTAACACCATACACCAAAATAAACTCAAAATGGATTAAAGACCTAGATGTAAGGCCGGACACTATAAAACTCTTAGAGGAGGGGGCTTCCCTGGTGGCGCAGTGGTTGAGAAGCTGCCTGCCAATGCAGGGGACACGGGTTCGAGCCCTGGTCTGGGAAGATCCCACATGCCGCGGAGCAACTGGGCCTGTGAGCCACGATTACTGAGCCTGCGCATCTGGAGCCTGTGCTCCGCAACAGGAGAGGCCGTGATAGTGAGAGGCCCGTGCACCGCGATGAAGAGTGGCCCCCGCTTGCCACAACTAGAGAAAGCCCTTGCATGGAAACGAAGACCCAACACAGCCATAAATAAATAAATAAATAAATTTAAAAGTAGTAGTAAAAAAAAAAAAAAAAAAATCCTTTCTTTAAAAAAAAAAAAAAAAAAAACAACTCTTAGAGGAAAACATAGGCAGAACACTCTATGACATAAATCACAGCAAGATCCTTTTTGACCCACCTCCTAGAGAAATGGAAATAAAAAGAAAAATAAACAAATGGGACCCAACTAAACTTAAAAGCTTTTGCACAGCAGAGGGAACCATAAACAAGACGAAAAGACAACCCTCAGACTGGGAGAAAATATTTGCAAATGAAGCAACTGACAAAGGATTAATCTCCAAGATATACAAGCAGCTCATGCAGCTCAATATCAAAAAAACAAACAACCCAATCCAAAAAGGGGCAGGAGACCTAAATAGACATTTCTCCAAAGAAGATATACAGATTAACAACAAACACATGAACGGATGCTCAACATCACTAATCATTAGAGAAATGCAAATCAAAACTACAGTGAGGTATCACCTCACACCAGTCAGAATGGCCATCATCCAAAAATCTACAAACAATAAATGCTGGAGAGGGTGTGGAGAAAAGGGCACCCTCTTGCACTGTTGGTGGGAATGTAAATTGATACAGCCACTATGGAGAACAGTATGGAGGTTTCTTAAAAACTAAAAATAGAACTACCATACGACCCAGCAATCCCACTACTGGGCATATACCCTGAGAAAACCATAATTCAAAATGTGTCATGGACCACAGTGTTCATTGCAGCTGTATTTACAATAGCCAGGACATGGAATCAACCTAAGTGTCCATCGACAGATGAATGGATAAAGAAGATGTGGCACATATATACAATGTGCTACATGTGTGCCACATGTATGTGCCACATATATATATATGCCACATATATATATATGTGGCATATATCTATATGGACCTAGAGACTCTCATACAGAGTGAAGTAAGTCAGAAAGAGAGAAACAAATACTGCATGCTAACACATATATATGGAATCTAAAAAAAAAAAAAAAAAAAAAGGTTCTGAAGAACCTAGGGGAAGGACAGGAATAAAGATGCAGGCATAGAGAATGGACTTGTGGACACAGGTAGGGGGAACGGTAAGCCAGGACGAAGTGAGAGAGTGGCATGGACATATATACACTACCAAACGTAAAATAGACAGCTAGTGGGAAGCAGCCACATAGCACAGGGAGATCAGCTCGGTGCTTTGTGTCCATCTGAGGAGTGGAATAGGGAGGTTGGGAGGGAGATGCAAGAGGGAGGAGAAATGACGATATATGTATATGTATAGCTGATTCACTTTGTCATACAGTAGAAACTAACACACCATTGTAAAGCAATTATACTCCAATAAAGTTGTTAAAAAAAATATTTACAGTCGTGTGAAAGCTTCTTTATGTCCCCGTTGATGGAGTAAACAGTTGGTTTTAGGGGAATGCTTTTCTGTCTCAAAATATCTCCTGTACTCTGATGCTTGAAATTCCACCATCAGAAATGCATTCCTCGGTGTTAAATAACTCCTCCACTTGGTCGGTTTAGAATATGTTGTTACTAAGGGGGTGGAGTTGATTATTAACGTTTGAAGAGCATCTGTGTATGAACACAACGTATTGAATATAAGCAGGTCGCAAACATTCTTATTTAAACCTAAAAACTTTTCTCTGAAATATGTGTGTTACTATTCCCATTACGTAGAAGAATAAACTGCTGTTCGTAGGTGTTAAGTAACTTGTGTAAAGTCCCCTATTTGGGATAAGGCCAGGCTGAGATTTAAATCAGGTCTTTCTTTTCACTGAACTTCATCATACATACAATTAATTCATAGTACTAATTCTTTTGCATGATATACTTTCTCATGATAAAAGAGTCTTCAGAGGACATGGGTGAAGACTGTTCTTCTCAGAAAGGACCGCAAGTTATGTGTAGAGTTTGTCTAACTCTTTCCACCTCTATTATTACCAAGCTATATCTCAAACACTGTATCTTGTTAGGCCATTGTTGATAGCATCTGCGTTTGCACCCTATACTTGATTATAACCCTTCAACTGCCAGAATGAGGTAAAATGTAAATTTAAACATGTTACTCTCATGGTTAAAACTCTTCAGTAGATTTCCATTGAACTTAAAACTAAACCCAAACTGCTACCAAGGCCTGTGTGGGCCGTGCAGGATCTGGACCTTGCCTATTTTTTCTAAGCATCATGGGACAATCTTCTCACTCCTACGCTTTGGTCTCACTAGCTTTCAGTCAGTTCCTAAAAGACCCTGAGTTTTTTCCTGCAACAAGGCATTGACCTTTTGGTCAGCTCGTCACTCCATTCACACACGCAGTTGCTGTGTCTGGTGCTTGCTCAGTTCTCAGGAGGCAGGTTAGATATCACTTCTTCATAGCACAAAAGTATCATTATTTTATTTATGTATTTATTAACTTAAAAAGTATTTTTTTCCTCACTAGAAATAAATTCTAAGCAGTCAGAGGTTTGATGGTACTTTCTCTGTTGTATCTCTAATGCTCACTCCAGGGCTTGGTACTATGTAGGTGCTCAGTAAATATCCGGTGAATGAATGAAAGAAGGAAGAACAAAATTTGGTCTTAGAAATTTGATCCTATATACACTGGTATTTTTCTTTTTCTCTCATTCTTCTTTATGAGCCTTGTTAAGAATTGTTGATTTTTGTTATCCTTGGAGAGCAATACTTACTTGATAGTAATAATGATCAAGGTTATAAATTAGCCACAAATTAAAACTTAAGACAGATGTATTATAGTGAATTTTTTGTCCTGTTCTTCATAAAATAATTGAACTTCTGAAATACTCTGATCATTTACTTTATTCAGCCCATTTAGAAATTCCATGATTAAGGTTGTTTTTTTACATATGAAATTTAAAGTTTTTCTTCCACATCTACTGAAAAGATAGGTATTTTACTATTTTTAGAATTTTACTCAGTGACTTTAAAACAGTTTGAGAGAATTTGCAAATTACGTGTTACGGTTTTAATTTCCTGCATGTAAATCTGTATAAAAACGCAGACTTTTTACCAGCACAAGAACAGTTTTTAGAAGTTGAAAGAAATCAGTTTATTGATGTATGAAGACATGAATTTTGAAATCCAGTCCCCAGTATTTACCTTTTGAGGCTCTGAATTTTATTTCCTTTATGTGGTTGCTTATTGATATTTATTTCTTTCAGCAAGACTCTATATAGAGAGAAGAGAACATGATTACTTTTTATAAATTTAATAAACTTTTTTTTTAGACCAATTTTAGGTTTACAGCAAAAGTGAGTGGAAGTACAAGGTTCCCTCGTATCCCTTGTCCTCACACATGCACATCCTCCTCCACTATGGACATTCCCCTGCTAACGTCGTACATTGTTACAACTGATGAGCCTACATTGACGTACCATTGTCATTAAGGGTTCATGCATGGTGTTGTGCATTCTGTGGGTTTGGATAAATTTATAATGTGTATCCACCATTATAGTATGTGGAATAGTTTCACCATCCTATAATCTCCTGTGCTCCACCTATTCATCTCTCACTTCCCCCTCGTCCCTGGCAAACAATGATTTTTTTCTTAAATTTTCTCCATACTCTTGTATTTTCTGCAGTGTCATATGGTTGGAATCATATAGTATGTGGCCTTTTCAGGGCGACTGCTTTCACTTAGCAGTATGCATTTAAGTTTCATGTCTTTTCATGGCTTGATACTTACTTTGTTTTAGTGCCGAGTCATATTCCATTGTCTGGATGTACCACAGTTCATTTATCCATTCACCAGCTAAAGGACATCTTGGTTGCTTCCAGGCTTTGGCAGCTTTTAATAAAGCTGCTGTAAACCTTTGTGTGCAGGTTTTGTGTGGACATAACTTTTCAGCTCATTTGGGTGAACACCAAGGAGTGCAATTGCTGGATCTTGTGCTGAGAGTATGATAAATTTTGTAAGAAACTGAAAAGTCTACCTAAACGGCTGTACCATTTTGTATTCATACCAGCAGTGAAGGAAAGTTCCTGTTGCTTCCCATCCTCTCTAGCATTTGGTGTTATTCGTGTTCTGGATTTTTGCCACTCTAATAGATGTGTAGTGATATCCTCTTGTTTTTATTTGCCTTTTGCCCTGATGTCCTGTGGTGTGGAGCATCCTTTCCTATGCTTATTTATCATCTGTATCATCACCTCATCTTTTTGGTGAGGTGCCCATTTTAAAATCAGTTGTTTGTTTTCTTATTGTTGATTTTTAAGGGTTCTTTGTATATTTTGGTTAAAATCCCTTATCAGTAGGTATGTTATTTGCCAATATTTTCTCCCAAGTCTGTGGCTTGTCTTTTCATTCTCTCGACAGGGCAGAAAATCTTAATTTCAGTGAAGTCCAGCTTATCGATTCTTTCTTTCAGGGACTGTGCCTTTGCTCTGGTATCTAAAGAAAGTCATCACCAAACCCAAGGTCGTCTATATTTTCTCCTGTGTTATCTTCTAAGAGTTTTATTGTTTTGTGTCTTATGCTAAGGTCTTTTTGAGTTAGTTTTTGTGAAAGATGTAAGGTCTATGTCTAGATTTATTTTTTCGTGTGTGGATGTTCAGTTGTTCCAGCGCCATTTGTTGAAAAAAACCATCTTTTCTGCATTGTATTGCCTTTGCTTTTTTGTCAAACATCAGTTGACTGTATTTAGGTGGGTCTGTTTCTGGGCTGTCTATTCTGTTCCATTTGTGTATATGTCTATTCCTTTCCTAATACCATATTGTGCTGATTATTGTAGCTTTATGGTAAGTCTTGAAGTTACATACCATCAATCCTCCAACTCTGTTCTTCTTCTTTAATATTGTGTTAGCTATTCTGGGACTTTTGCCTCTCCATATACACTTTAGAATCAGTTTGTCAATATTCAGAAAAACAACTTGCTGGGGTTTAGGCTGGGGAAGGATTGTGAATCTGTAGATCAAGTTGGGAAGAATTAACATCTTGGCAATATTGAGTCTTCCTGTCTGTGAACATGGTATATCTGTCCATATTTAGTTCTTTGACTTCTTTCACCAGAGTTTTATAGTTTTCCTCATATAGATCTTGTACATATTTTGTTAGATTTATGCCTAAGTATTTCATTTTTGGGGTGGTAATGTAAATGGTATTGTATTTTTAATTTCAGACTCCACTTATTTTATTGCCTGGTATATAGGAAAGCAATTGACTTTTGTATATTAACCTTGTATCCTGCTACTTTGCTATAATCACTTACTGGTTGTAGATGGTTTTTGTTTTGTTTTGTTTTGCATTTTCTACCTAGATGATCATGTCATCTGTGTACAAAGGCAGTTTTATTTCTTCCTTACCGATCTATATATCTTTTATTTCCTTTTCCTGTCTTACTGCATTAGCTAGGAATTCCAGCACAGTGTTTTAAATCAGTGATGAGAGAAGATATCCTTGCCTTGTTCCTGATCTTAGTTGGAAAGCTTCAAGCTTCTTACCAAAAGTCAGTTCCATTTCTATAAACTATAATAACAGATTATCAGAAAGAGAAATTAAGAAAACAATCCCACAATTGCATCAAAAATAATAAAATACCTAGGAATAAATTTAAGCAAGGAGGTGAAAGATCTGTACACTGAAAACTGTAAGGCACTGCTGAAAGGAATGGAAGATGACACAAATAAATGGAAAGATAATTCTTTGCTCGTGGATTGAAATAATTGATATTGTTAAAATGTGCATACTCCCCAAAGCAATCTACAGATTCAGTGCAATCCCTACAAACATTCCAATGGCATCTTTCACAGAAGTAGAAGAAACACCCCTAAAATTTGTTTGGAACCACAAAAGACCCCAAATACTCAAAGCAATCTTGAGAAAGAAGAACAAAACTGGAGGTATCATGTGCCCTGGTTTCAAACTATATTACAAAGTTATAGTAATCAAAACAGTATGGTATTGGCATAAAAACAGAAAAATAATCAATGGAGTAGAATAGAGAGCCCAGAAATAAACCCACACGTATATGGTCACTTAGTTTATAGCAAAGGAACCAAGAATATACAATGGGGAAAGCACAGTTTCTTGAATAAATGGTGCTGGGAAAACTGGACCACCACATGCAAAAGAATGAAAATAGACTTATACCATACACAAAAATTAACTCAAAATGGTTTAAAGGCTTAGGTGTAAGGCCTGAAGCCATAAAACTCCTAGAAGAAAACACGGGTAGTATTCCCCTTAACATCAGTCTTGGTGATGATTTTTTAAAATCTGATTCCAAAAGCAAAAATTAACAAGTGGAACTACAAAAAAACTAAAAGGTCTGAACTGCAAAGGAAAGCATCAAGAAAGTAAAAAGATAACCTGTGGAATGGGAAAAAATATTTGCAAACCACGTATCCGATAAGGGGTTAATATCCAGTATATACAAGGAACCCCTACAACTCAATAGCAAAAAACACTCTGATTAAAAAATGGGCAGAGGTCTCTTCAGTCTCTTTAGCAAGTGGTGTTGGGAAAGCTAGACAGCCTCATGTAAATCAGTGAAGTTAGAACACTGCCTCACACCATACACAAAAATAAACTCAAAACGGTTTAGAGACCTAAATATAAGACATGACACCATGAAACTCCTAGAAGAGAACATAGGCAAAATATTCTCTGACATAAATCATAACAATATTTTCTTAGGACCATCTCCCAAGGCAAAAGAAATAGAAGCAAAATTAAACAAATGGGACCTAATCAAACTTAAAGGCGTTTGCACAGCAAGGAAGCCATCAACAAAATGAAAAGACAACCTATGGAATGGGGGAAATAGTTGCAAACGATGTGACCAGCAAGGGGCTAATACCCAAAATATATAGATAGCTCATACAGCTCCATATCAAAAAAAACCAAACAACCCAATCAAAAAATGGGCAGAAGACCTAAATAGACATTTCTCCAAAGAAGACATAGAGGTGGTCAACAGGCGTATGAAAAGATGCTCAACATCACTAACTATTAGAGAAATGCAAATCAAAACTACAGTCAGGTATCACCTCACACCAGTTAGAATGGGCATCATCAGAAAATTTACAAACAATAAATGCTGTAGAGGGTGTGGAGGAAAGGGAACCCTCTTGCACTGTTGGTGGGAATGTAAATTGATACAGCCACTATGGAGAACAGTATGGCGGTTCCTTAAAAAACCAAAAACTAGAATTACCGTATGACCCAGCAATCCCACTACTGGGCATATACCCAGAGAAAACCGTAATTCAAAAAGGCACATGCACCCCAATGTTCATTGCCGCACTGTTTACAATAGTCAGGTCATGGAAGCAACCTAAATGCCCATCAACAGATGAATGGATAAAGCAGATGTGGTACATATATACAATGGAATATTACTCAGCCGTAAAAAGGAATGAAATTGGGTCATTTGTAGAGACGTGGATGGACCTAGAGACTGTCATACAGAGTGAAGTAAGTCAGAGAAAAACAAATATCGTATATTAACACACATACGTGGAATCTAGAAAAATGGTACAGTTGAACCTGTTTGCAAGGCAGAAATAGAGACACAGACGTAGAGAACAAACATATGGACACCAGGGGAGAAACGGGGGGGTGGGGTGGGATGAATTGGGAGATTAGGATTGACATGTATACACTAACATGTATAAAATAGATAACTAATAAGAACCTGCTGTATAGCACAGGAACTCCACTTAGCTGTACAGTAGAAACGAACACAACATTGTAAAACAATTATAGCCCCCCAAAAAATTAATATTAAAATTTAAAAAAAATTAGGTATCCCCTCACTACTGTCTGAATGGCCATCATCAAAAGTCTACAAATAATAAATGCTGGACAGGGTGTGGAGAAAAGGGAACCCTCTTGCACGTTGGTGGGAATGTAAATTGATACAGCCACTATGGAGAACATTATGGAGGTTCCTTGAAAAACTAAAAATAGAGCTACCATATGACCCAGCAATCCCACTCCTGAGCATATACCCAGAGAAAACGTTAATTCAAAAAGGTACATGCACCCCAGTGTTCATAGCAACACTGTTTACAGTAGCAAAGACATGGAAGCAACCTAAGTGTCCATCAACAGGTGAGTGGATAAAGAGGATGTGGTATATTTATACAATGGAATATTGCTTAGCCATAAAAAATAATGAAATATTGCCATTCGTAGCAACATGGATGGACCTAGAGAATATACTAGGTGAAGTAAGTTAGATGGAGAAAGTATGATATCACTTATATGTGGAATCTAAAAAACAATACAGATGAATTTATATACAAAGCAGAAACAGACTCACAGACATGAAAAACAAATTTATACTTACCAAAGGGGAAAGGGAGGGGGAGAGGGATAAATTAGAAGTGTGAGATTAACAGATAGAAACTACTATACATAATACAGATAAGCAACAAGCATTTACTGTATAGCACAGGGGACTATATTCAATATCTGGTAATAACCTATAATGGAAAATAATTTTAAAAATAATATAGTATAACTGAATCACTTCGCTGTACACCTGAAACTAACATAATACTGTAAGTCAACTATATTTCAATTTAAAATATCCAGAGCTTTGAAATAAAAAGTCGACATCTGTTTAATCTCTGTGATGGAGATATACATATGTTAAATTAATTTTTGTAATTTCCTGATATTTGAAGTGTTGCATAATTTTTGAAATGTGAAAGAAAAAATATTTGCCACTATGCGATAAGTTGTTTTTCTTTTTTTCTGCTTTGTTGTTCATTTTTATTTTTTATTTTTGCCATTCCAAAGGAACAAGTATTTAACCACCTGTTGTCACTCAGGAATGCTTTGCGTAGAAGGCAGTGGTAGAACTGAAAAAACAAAGGAGCTTACTTGAGCGAAGAGTAAAAGAACAACTTTCCATAGTAGAAGAAGAGCACTTAAAAATCACGTAGGCAAGAAAGGGAACATTTCACACATGGAAGAAATGCAAGTGATTGAGCATAACTGGAAGCAAAGACACGGCATGGAGGAGTAGTGAGTGGGATCACACTGCAAATTTAGAGAGGCCCAGACGATGCAAGCCCTGATGTGTGCAAGTATGTTTGCACTTAATCTCGTGGGGCAGCGGTTCCCAACTCAGGCTGCTCATCAGATTAACTGGATCTCATTCCAGGCTTATTGAACTAGCATGTCTTAGAATAGGAACCAGGAGACTGTTCTTTAAAAATATCTGACACATCTGTTCTCTTATTTCATTCTAACAGCCCTCTGAAAGAGGGAGGTGGTGTTGCTTTCCGTCTGTGTAATGGAGAATTGCAGTCCAAAGTAGGACTAGACAAGTTTATCCTGTTAGTCATGGACATACCTGTGTTTAGAATTCAGCACCTCTCCCATGGAATGGTACCTTCTGCTTCTGCCCCGTCTGGCGGAGGCAAATGGAAAAGAGCTACAGTAGAGATGTTTCCTGCAATTCAGAGATGGCTGCTTTGTCTCCCAGCCCCTCCAGATTGCTATGAGATGAAAGCCTCCATGTAAAAGTGGATTGAACTGTCAAACCAAATGGTGTTGGAGTGGGGACCAGCTCATCATTACTGCCCACGGGAGCTTTTGAAGGCCTTTTGTCAGTGTGACCTGACAAACTTTGTATTTTGTGTTGGGGGAGAAGATCAAAAGCAGGGAGGTCAGAAATGATGTCGGTCCTTAATAAAGCTCGGGCTACAAAGTGATAGATTCAAGAGAAACTTAGAAGACAGTGTGTAATAAATATGCTCTGTGAGCAGATTTTCATTTCTAATGAGCTTGTGAGTTTAGGCAAGGAAAGGAAGAAAGACTGAGAAGTGGGGAGATATAGTGGGTTCTAGATAATATATGCATACCAAATGCTTCTAGATGAAATTTCAGTAGTATTAATTTTCAGTGTATTTCCAGTTTCAGTCACAGAAATGTTCATGGTAACTGATCAGTGACCTGGTTTTATTTTTCTTTAGTTTCTGGTAATATTCTCCCACACAAAATCATTTTATGCTTCTTTCTGTGGGTTTAAGGTCGCATGCTATCTTCCCATCTACCAGTTATTATTCCCAAGGAGAGCCAGTGGGCTTGATCAGTGGTAGGAAGAGGTTTAGTGGACAGTTCTAGCTTATTTTCCGTTTTTGACATTTTAATGTAACTTACTATAGGGTTTTGGAGTTTAACTATTTATTGTCAAGTTAATTAGTAAATACAAAATCTCATGAATAACGTATCGTTACGGAACAAATCCTGGTTCCTAACCATTCCTAATAGAGACAAATTATAGGAATCTTTTTTTTTCTTACTCATAGGGCAAAAGTTGGATCGTTAAAAGAAGTTATGAAGATTTTCGGGTACTTGATAAACATCTTCATCTGTGTATTTATGACCGACGATTCTCCCAGCTCTCAGAGCTTCCCCGTTCTGAGGCCCTGAAGGACAGTCTAGAGGTAAGCATTCAGTACTTTGCAGAAGTAATCACTATAAATTAGCAGAATTTTTTTTGCCGGTATACTAAATAAAAGCTTATATTGAGCACTCAGGAAGATTCGTGGGATTAATTATTTCTTAACTGAAAAATTAGTAATGCTGTTAGGATATTTCGAAGTGAAATAGGTTCAGTGTATAATTTTATAAGAAGAATCTCATATCTTAATATATAAATGGGCAATATATATGAGCAGATCATTTTTCAAAGAGAACGCAAAATATAGAAGCAAAAATATGGAAAACTGTTGACCTCACTAATAATCAAAGAAATGTGTATTCAAATGACGCTGTTTACTCAGTTTATGATGGCAGGCTGTGTCCATGCACTTATTTCCACTCCTGCCAAAAACTTCTAGTAAAAATATAAGAGATTTTTTTTTTTTAATTTAAGAGGAAAGAGATTCTTTTATCACATCAGAAAATAAAAAGAACCATCAGGGAATCCAAACTTGTGAGGGATCTTTGAAAGTAGATGGGATGAGATTTATGGGGGCAAGAAAATACAGCATAAGAAACTTGTACAGGAGGACTGCAGAGGGACAGATAAACTAGAAATCTTCAATGTGAAAACCGAATAAACAAAGTTAACAGAAGAGCAAACAGAGGGCTTTCAGAAGCATGATTACCACCCTCAGAGAGAAAGTGAGGCAGCCACATTCATGGAATGAGAACAGAGTTTTAAAAAATAAAATAATCAGAGATCTTAGAAATGAACATGTGGTTTTAAAATTAATTTTAATAATAGCAAATCTTAACAGCTGGACTACATGCAAAATGGACATAGATGAAGAGAGAATTAGTGAGCAGGAAGGGCCAGCTTTGTAAGAACACAGCCCCAAAAGGGACACAAAGTTGTGAGAGAATTGTTGGGAATCACAGGGAACAGATCCAGAAGTTCCTACAAGTTCCTATTCCTCTTGTAGGAGTTACAGGAGGAGAGAGTGGTTGGCAGTAACTAAAAACATAATAAATTCCCCTAAATTAAAAAAGGGCCTGTTTTCAGGTTAAATGGGCCCGTTAAGTGCTAAATACAATAAGTGAAAAGACACACATCTAGAAACATTGTGGTAAAATTTCAAAATGCCAAAACAGAGAGGAAACCCAAAAGACTTCCGGAGAGCAAAAACAAGGTTTTTCTCAACGGAACAAGAAACGTATTGGCGTTAGACTCCTTGGCAGCCACAGTGGATGCCTGAAAACAGTGGAAGTCCTGAAGGGAAGCCATTTCACATCTATAGTTAATTCCCAGGCGATCATGTAGTGAGGGCAGAGTGGAGACTGCAGTCATGCAAGAACTGACACCGTGACACGGAACGTCCTCAAACCTCAGGAATGTCCTCAAACCGCAGATCCTTTCGTACCATAGAAAGGCTGGACGTCTCTCTGCCTCCTTTTCCCTGTCTGCCTTGTCTGTTGTGTATTTCTTTCTCAGACTGTCTCAGAGCATGACCACTCCCAACAGGGGCCAGGTTCTCATTTCTTTTTAAGACAGCAGCCAGACTGAGCTGAAATTTTGTGTCACGGTTCCTAATTCCTGCAGCAACTCCTGTTAGGTCAGCTAATGTTGGGTCCCATTCCCGGACCCATCCGTTGACTCGTGGTGTAGGATCACGTACGAACTGTCCTGCCATGGCTGGGTGTGTGAAGACTGCAGCAGGCCTTGAAGAAAGCATTTCAGAGTAGCAGGGGGAAGCCGGGTGGAAAAGCAAGTATGTCTCTGCTATCGTTTTACACTTTCAATACAAAAATAGAAAGAGAAGGCAACCAAATTAGAAGCTGTACAGTAGTATGAGCCCTGATGATGAGGGGCTAAAGTGAAAGTTCTGCACCAGACAGGAAGTTATGTAAGTGCCTGTAATGTCAGTTCATGGAACTGTTAAGCCTCTGTGAAGAACCTCCGTAACTATGAAAATGCATAAAAATCTGCAGATTTTTTTTTCTCCCAGAAACAACCAACTTACACCAGTTTCTTTGACAAAAGAGTGTAGTATCTTTATTCTGTTACCACTGAATCTTCTCTTTTTCTTTAGTCAGTCACTCAGATGCTTATGGCTTACCTGTCCCGCCTTTCAGCTATTGCTGGCAACAAGATCAATTGTGGACCTGCCCTTACTTGGATGGAGGTATTAATCCAGTTCATCTTTTATTAAAGTTAATTTTTAAATTATCTACTTAAGAAATTTAATATTAACTTTCACAGCTGTTGAGTTTCAGGAATTGAATAAATGGCGCTTATTCTCCTCTTCTGGAAGATAGATATGTGATACGTTAAATATTTTTCATCTCAAATCTTTCTTTGATAATCCAGGAAGCTAATTTTAATATTATTTTATGAATCACAATGACACCTGTTATTTTTGTATTTAATATATTAAATAATATTGATATATTAACGTATGTACATTTAGCAAGGTGTATGTGTATATATATGTATATGTATATATTTAATTGGCTTAGTAACTGAAAATAGTTTTTAGTCATTGATGAACAAGAGACAATTAACCTTTTAAAGAGTCTGATTTAAGAATGTCTTGAGTGATAAGAGTTATCCTCCTGTCAATAGGTTAGGTTTTTCTCCTTAATTTGCATATATAGAGTTACATTATTCTCTCCTCTCAGTGGAAATTGGGAAGGCAATGAAAAGTAGAAAGAATATAGACCTTAGAGCCAGGCCAACTTGCCCTGAGATCTTGGTTCTTCATTATTGGCTGTGTGATCTGGGACAAATTATTTAATCTCTCATAATTTACATAACCTCTTTTAGCTTTAGCATCTTCATCTTTAAGTGTTGATAATGATGATAAGTATCTTTTAGAGTTATGAAGATTAAAGTGTGTATGTTATATGTGTAATACAATGACTGGCATATAGTAAGTACTCAGTAAGTGGTGAGTTTGTTTTTTTTTTTTAATATTCTTTGGGTTATGGTTTTTCTAAGTCAAGTTGAATTATATAGATACACAAAGAAACTTGCAAGTCCCATGTCTTTACCCATCTCATAGTACATTTTCTTTGTTACAGATTGATAATAAGGGAAATCACCTTCTAGTTCATGAAGAATCATCCATTAACACTCCTGCTGTTGGTGCTGCCCATGTTATCAAGAGGTACACTGCTCGGGCCCCGGATGAATTGACCTTAGAGGTAAGTGACTAAAGCTGCCGTGTGTTTAGCTCAGTCCCTGCTCTCTTTCTAGCCTCAATTTTAACTGTTGCAATCATTTCCTTAATGAAAAGCACCAGGTTTTTCTGTGCATCATTGTCTTTCAGCCTGGCATGCCATCTATTTTTATTTTAATGACTGTACTCACTCTTGAAAATCCAGCTTAAATGTCTCCCATTTCTTCTAGGAAGTCTCCTTGATCTCCTTCCCTCCACTCCATGGAAATACATACCCCCCAGAACCTGCACTGAACGTCATTCTGAGCTGTTCTCAAGGCTTATCTCTGATATGTCACTTACTACATTCAATCATAATTGTTCTCCTGTTTGTCTCTGTGAGCTTCTTGAAAGCCAAATCCTCTTTTGTCTGTGTGTTTTTAGCACCTAAAAACAATACCCAGTGATACTTTCTTCTCATTGTTCATAGGTTGAGGTAAAGACCAGATGAAAAGTGAAATGAACATTTCTTGCTATCAGATGCAAAAGGAGGAGAATTAAGTTTCTTCCTTTAATATTGGCTGATGAGAGACCAAAGAAAATGCTGGCAGTTATTCAGTTTAAGAGGAAACAAAGTGTAAATTTTTACTGTATAGAATTCAAACTGTTCTCAAACTAAATTTTTAGCTCTATACACAAAGGAATCCTTGGTCTTGAAAGATACCATGTCTGTTAGCAAATATGGTTTTGTGAAGAGGACTTTCGTGACTGGAAAAATTAGTTGTGAATATACAAAAAAAATTCTTAAAGCAATATTGTGTACATCAGCAACATTGCTCTGAAGTGCTTTAACTGGTTTATCACAGAGATCATCAGTTATTTTGATTGAAGAATACAACTTCCTTTAAATATATTATTAAAAACTATTATTGCCATTTTCATGCTTACAATTTTGTAAAAGTTTGTACAAACTCATTAGTTTGTCTTTTAAAGTGAAGAAAGTCAGCTATTTAGTGGGAATGTTATATTGAACCATCTATTAAAAGAAATGTAGTTGTCATTCAGTTTTACATGTACTAAGAATAACCCAGTAATTGTAGACATCTTAAGAGCTTTCCTATATGATGAAATAAGATATGTCAAATGTTTAGCACAGTGCCCGGCACGTGGTAAGCGCTCGCTAAATGTATTAATAGAAGCCGCTGTTGTTCTAAATATGAGTATTTAAAATTGCCTTTTAGATTCACTATAGTGAATCTGATCACCTTTAGTAACAGCAGTTAACAGAGTATTTTAACAGAAGTAATGATGGTATGATGCCTGATGTTCAGACATCTTATGCTATCAGTCAGGCTTTCTGAAGTTACTACCGGTGTTAGTTGGACCACAGTCTTTGTGCTGCTTAACTTTTTGTAAACCTCTCCTTAACAAATGGTTAAGATTATTAAATTCCTTACAGAAAGAAGTGTTAATGTTTTACCAGAAGTAATGAGCCAGAAAATAAGATAGTACTTTACCCTTTTGTTACAGTTAAGATTTAAATTCTAGACAGACAATTGCTTTAAAAATTGATTTAAAACGTTTCACTTTAAATTTTTTCTCCTAGGTGGGAGACATTGTTTCTGTTATTGACATGCCCCCAAAAGTGTTAAGCACATGGTGGAGAGGCAAGCATGGATTTCAGGTAGGCAGCAAAGAATTTGGTGTGGAAAATTCAAAGATCGTTTTTTCTTTCAATAATATTTCTGTTTATAATATGTGCTGGCAGTGGACTTTGTCATCAGAAATTTTGTCTGCAGTGATAAAAAAAAAAATGTAGCTGATGTTAGACGTGGGTTTCCTTTTCGAGTTACTGTTGTGGTTGTTTTGATCTCCTTCTTCTTTCCTGTGTGGTGGTGCAGCCAAAGTGTGAGCAGAATCACATGCCTGGTGGCCACTTCTAGGTTATCGGGACTGTGCTTCTGCCTTGCTTTTCACCGTGGTTTAAAGTCATGAATCACATATGTTTTCTCTCTAGAATTAAGTCAGTTTGGTCAATATTTTTTTAATGCATTGTAACTCTTAATGTAAACAATGTATGAATTGCAGAATAACAGCAGAATCTAAAGCTGTCTCTTTTTCCTTATATGCCTAAGTAATTTGAGACCTGATAAAAGCATATTTTAGATTGACTAGCACTAATTTCCATAGGATAGAAAAGTTTCCTTTTATCTTTTAAAACTATCACTAGAAGAGAGCATCTAAATATGCCTTAAAAGTGTATCCTGAATATATTTGTTGTCTATTTATAAAAGTGTTCCTAAAATGCTGCCTAGATTAAATGCTCATGCTGTACAGTTAGAAATATTAATAACTATCATAGAAATATCTTGAGCTTTAAGTGCATATAAAATAAAAGCTATTAGGTTTTTATAAAATGTATTTTATCAAAAATAATCATACACTTTAAAACAGGATAGCATGGTGGTTAAGAGCATGGGTTCTGGTGCTAGATTGCTTGGGTTTTAATCTTGTGTTATGTTGAGCAAGTTATTTTACTTCTCTGTGCTTTAGTTTCCCCAATTGTAAAATGGGGATTGTAGGACTATTCTTAATCTCATAAGATTATCGCAAAGGTTAAATGTGTCAGGATAAAATACGTAAAGTATCTAGAGCAGACCTGATGCATATTTTTCACTCAATAAATGTTGATTTTTTTTTTTTTTTTTTTTAAATTTTTATTTATTTATGGCTGTGTTGGGTCTCCGTTTCTGTGCGAGGGCTTTCTCTAGTTGCGGCAAGTGGGGACCACTCTTCATCGTGGTGCGCGGGCCTCTCATTATCGCGGCCTCTCTTGTTGCGGAGCACAGGCTCCAGACGCGCAGGCTCAGTAATTGTGGCTCACGGGCCTAGTTGCTCCGCGGCATGGGGGATCCTCCCAGACCAGGGCTCGAACCCGTGTCCCCTGCATTGGCAGGCAGAGTCTCAACCACTGCGCCACCAGGGAAGCCCTAAATGTTGATTTTTAAATGTAAATAATAACGTTTTTTATTTTGCAGATTTAAGTTTATCTCTTTATCTGTTATAAAAGCATTTATAGCAATTTAGTTTGATGATTAAAGGCAAAAAAATCATCTTTATTACCCCACAAATTTTCTTATTTGTATAATTTGCAGTCCTTCTTTATCTGTGCTCTGATTTCTTAATTTTTATGAATAATTGGTGCTTCTGATTAAATATAAAACTAAATGGAAAACTGGTGTTACCTCTTTTTCTTATTTAAGAGGTCAATTCTCCATGTTCATGGAAATGAGCTATAAATGTTAGGGTCCCAAAGATGATCAAAAAGTAAATTTGGCTTTAAAATGAGTTACGTTTTATTCTTGATATTGCTGCCTTTCTTATAATCTTAGACAAGTCACTTGCTGTCTTTGGACTTTAGTGTCTTCTTAGACAGTTCCACTTGTAATCCCGTCAGTCCTTCTTAACATTTTAATTCCACGATTGCAAAATAACGGGTTTTCCCTTCTTTCATATAACAGATATTTGTTGAGTATTGACTCTGTGCTAGGTATAGATTTATCTTTCTAACTTTTATTTAGAGTTAAAAATTAGTTTATTCCCCAAACAAGTTATTTAGTATAAAAACAGGTTTTTAAGCTTTCAGGACTGATTTATAATTGATAATGAAATGTTTTTCATACAGGATTGCTGGTCTGTTTAGACTGTGTTGGAGTATGACTGTGAGAAGAGGAGTTGCTTTGGGGGCGTGGGGGCTCCCGTGAAACCAGGAGCAGGTCTTTAAATGTCACTGTCAAAACTTCATTTAAAAAAGGAACTGAATACTTTAAGGGAAGGACCCACACAATTCAGTCCCCCTCGCTTCCGTCTCCAAGTACAGTCACACTCTGAGATACTGGGGTTAAAGGCTTCAGCATAAGAATTTGGGGAGATATTATTTAGCCAGTCCCGGATGGCTAGGTGGGTGGGGCCACTCTTAGGGCTGCTTGAAGGCCTTTCCTGGACTCTCTCTCATAGACTTGATAAAGAGTAGGGCCCTGCTTGAGCCAGGCTGGCTCCTAGGCCAAGGGCAGGCAGAGTGTAGGGCTGTTGGCCATGACTGCAGAGAGCTTGAGGGCCTTGGGAGGAAGGAGCCCTGGGAATGACTGCTTCATGGGTGCCCCTCCCCACCCCACTGTCCTCAGGCAGCATCTGAGAAGGGGACAGTGGTACTCACAGGCTGGTACAGGGCCTTCGTTTCACTCATGGCAGAAGGCCCTCTGGGCACTGACACCGTGCCCCGAGGCAGGACGAGGAGGACAAGCGGTACTGGTCCCCTCCTCAGGGCCTCGCAGATGAGTGGGAGGTTCTGAGCCCAGCAGGACGCCCTAGGAGATCTAGGAGGGGCTCCTGGAGGTGGTGACTTTGAAAGGCAGAGTCTTGTGCATGTCTTCAGAGGAGAGGATGTCCAGATGACCTGGGTAGACCGGCTAGACGTGAAGCAGCCATGTGACCGGTTAGCCAGCTTGACCTGTCCTGGTCACACAGATGGACTCTGTAAACTGAGCTTTGTCAGTGAGCCATGAAGGAGGAAGCGCAGAGGCAGGAAACCTGTCTTCCTGATACAGTAGCAGGAGACGAGGGGCTGGGCTTGGCCTTGGGGTAGCTTGGACAGTGGTCTTCCGGGAATCAAGGCCATTTAGAGCTGACCACTCTCGGGAGAGAGGGTGAAGGGGAGCAAAGATGTGGGCTGTTGCGTCCCAGGATGGAGGCCAGCTCTGAGCTGTGGCGCTCTGACCGCTGAAGGGACGTGTTCTGGGAATGCGGCGTCGGCGTGCAGGCAGGTCTGCTCAACCTGATGTGTTTATAGCGTGTTACGTGGACTCCGCTTTCCTTTTTTCTCAGTCTCGTGTGTCGTTTTCTCCGGCCAGCTGTCGGGGCATGACAGGGTACACGTGGCGTGCAGAAGCCTTTCCCTCAGAGCCCTGTGAACTGATGCTGTGCAGTTGCTGGCTTGTGACTTTGTTTTTTTTTTTTTTTTTTAATTATTTAAAGATAATTAACAGATTTTATCATTTAGTACAAGTTTACAGAATAGTTGACCAGATAATACACAGAATTTCATATACTCCCTGCCCCACACATGTATACAGTTTCTCCTATTAACATCTTGCTTTACAATTCATTGGATAGAATTGGCAAAATGCTGAACTTTATTACCCACAAGCTGATTAGCAGAGTTTACCTACAGCACAGTGTAAGCACTCTTTCTAGAAAAGTGGTCTGAGGAACACCGGGGCCAGAATCACAAGGATAAGAATACAGTGTGTCAGTATCACATCCTCCTCCATAATGATGGAAACAGTTTTGGGGTTTGCTTTTTGTTACCTTTAATGAACCAATATTCATACATCATTATTAACTATAATCCATATTTTCATTAAGTTTCACTCTTTGTGACGTGTATAGTTCTGTGGGTTTTAACAGATGCATAATGACATGTATCCACCATTACAGCTTCATACAGAGTAGTTTCACTGTCCCCAAAATTTCCTGTGCTCACCTATCCATCCTCCTCTCCTCCTAAACCTCTGACAAGCACTGATTGTTTATTGTCTCCATAGTTTTGCCTTTTCCGAAACATCGTATAATTGGAATCATGTGGTATGTAGCCTTTTCAAACTGGCTTCTCTCACTTAGCAATATGCATTTTAGGTTCCTCCATGTCTTTCATGGTCTGATAGTTCCTTTCTTTCCCTGTCTAATATTCATTATTATGGCTATGCCATCATTTATTTTTCCATTCACTTATTACACTGCATCTTGGTTGCTTCTAGTTTGGAGCATTTATGAATAATGTTGCTGGAAACATCCGTGGGCAGGTTTTTGTGCAGATGTGTTTTCACCTCCTTTGGGTAAATACCACAGAGTGCACTTGCTGTATTGTATGGTAAGGTCATGTCTAGCTTTGTCAGAAACTACCAAACCGTGGTTTAAAGTAGTTGTTACCCTTTTGCCTTCCCACCAGCAGCGGCGGGGATCCTGCTCTGCGTTCTCATCAGCGTTCGACAGCTCTCAGTTGTCCTTGTTGTGGTTTTAACCATTCTGATAGGGCTGTGATGGTATTTGTTGCACTGTTCTCTTAATTTGCAAATAAAATTAGTCCAAGGAGTAGCATTTACCAATATAGCTAAGGGTGCTGTACTGCCATCTTCACTTGTTATCAGTGTTACCATAACTCCTGCTCTCCCTTCACCACTGATTCTCAGACTTCACTTGATACGCTTATGACATGTTACATGGGGAACACGCTAAAACGTAAAATCCTACGACCTGAGCCCTGAAATTCGGTTTCACTGGTTGTGGGATGGGAATAAGACTGCATCTTTATCCATGTGATTCCGGCCCAGGTGTTCCTCAGACCACTCTTCTGGAAGCAGTGCTTACTCTGAGCTGTAGGTAGACTCTGCCAATCAGCTGGTGGTTGATGAAGATCAGCATTCTGCCAGTGTGTGTATTGTTCTAACCTAGACCATAATTTTGCTGTGGGAACAGAAGGATTAGTTCATCCATGTGTTTAAATTATACTGTGACTATGTTTCTTTTCTTAAACTTCTGGGAGTAGGAAGTGTGAAATTATATTAACTATAGTAATTTGAAATTCCGAAATCTGTTTTTTACTTGTCTTCTAAAGGGTATATTGAATCTTTTGCCTTTGTTTTCTGAGGTGTTTCATCATATAATCTATACTTCAGCAGAAAAAAAAAAAAAAAAAAAAAAAAAAGCCCTTTGCTTTTTCTTTCTTGTTGAAAATAAATGTCATCAGCTTTCGTACTTACCTGGGGACCGTGGTTGGAAATGTGAGGTGAGGTGTCTGGAAAGTCTTTTTTTCTTATGTAAAAGCCATAACACAGATGTCAAATGTTAAAATCTTTGAGGATTATTTGTTTGTTAGTGCCATGTTTGGCAAAATTTTATCTGGGAGCCGCTGGCATCAGAATGACCCAAGAAACATGTTAAAACCAGATATTACTAATCAGAATCTCTGGGGATGGGGACAGGAATCTGAATTTTATCAAGTTCCTCAGGTGATGAATAAGCACAAAATGTGAGAACCACTGACCCAGCCTCCCATTGTTTATCCTGTGCACAGATAAAGGAAGAAATTAAACACAGTTTAGTGACTGTTCTCCTTTCCCCCCAGAAAATCTTCTAAAACGTATTTGGGATACAGTCAACCTAAGAGATAAAATACCGTTTAGAGAGTGACAGAACTCTGTACAGCTCATGTTCTCTTGGTTCTCCACAGGATGATCAAGGGTCGGCTATTTTGTTTTTCAGAGTTACCCCAGAAGGTTGTGTGAGGATTTCTGTGTACAGTGACAGAGAAGCAAATCTTGGACAGTAAACATTCCCTTACCTCGGGAGTTTAATGTGGTTCCAAGTAGCTTATTTTCAGAAAAGTATTCTTTATCCCAAAGGGAAGATATTTGGAAACCTTGTCACTTTTGTAGTAAGTAGTTTAATAGAGGAAGACAATTTACCCACTTATTTATATGAAGACCATCATTTTATGTACAGAATTCAAAGCTACACCTTTTCATTACTCAAAATTAAATAGAGCAAAATATTTCCTCTCCAGTTAAGTAATGGGAAATCACATGCTGTAATTTTTCATCTGTAATGTTATAGAATTTCAAGGGAAGAGGGAGTATGTGGTACTCCAGTATAAGGAATTGTAACACTTCTTGGTGCTCTTACGTGTGCTTTCTAAGTGCTTTCCATTAACCTTTAATTCTCACAGTCTATGAAGAAGGTACTATTATTACCTCTCTTTTACTGACAAGGAAACTAAAGCAAAAGGGGACTAAACTACAAGCCCATTGTTATTTCGCTGTTTAGTGTCAGAGCTTAGGTAGAAATTTAGGCATTCTGGGCAAAGAACAGATCATAGTAGTAATTTAATGAACCAGTAGTGGCTTCTGCTTGTCTACATGTGTGAATCATAGATTTCTATATTAGAAAAGATGGTAGTGGATCATCTGGTCCTAAACTGTCATTTTAAAATTATAGAAATCCTGAGACAGAGGAATTTAGATAGATTGTTCTGATTTACAAAGACAGTAAGTCAGTGATATAGCCAGAACACAAGCTTGGTGAGTTCCAATTTTGTATTTTCCCCCCCCTTGGATCACAAAAATTTGTAACTTTTCTTAAATTATTTTCTGTGTTACTTACTGCAGTTTTTTATTTTTCTTATTAGTGCCATTAGCAGCTGCCACTGATGTTTAGAGAGAAATTAGTTTCTAGATAGCTCCTTTTGTTAATTTGTAACATCAGAATATGTCCTAGCAAATGATGCTTAAACACTCAGTTTCATGGAAATTACTGACAAAATGGCTTAGAGTAGTAGTTCTTAACCTCATCAAACCCTATACCCCCTTGTTACGATAAATAATTTCTGAAATCTTTCCTTATGATCCTGAAATGAAATTTACAAATGATATACCAACCTACAAGCACAATTTCAAAAAAGTCAGTATAATTTTTCACATATAATATAAAGGAGAAATAAAAGGAAAGTAGTTGTGTACTTAAAATACACAGTGTATATTTAAAATATACATACAACTGCATGGACGTCTTGTTATTTCATATCTAGTCCACAGACCAGTAGCCTTAACATCAGTCAGAAAATATAATAAAACCCATTTGTAATAGCATCAAAACTATGAACTACTTAGGGATATATCGGAAAAAAAGATATAAAAGATCTGTGTACTGGAAGCTACAAAGCATTTCTGAGAGAAATTAAAGAATATTTTAAAAATGAGAGATATATACCTTGTGTATGGGTTGGAAGTCTTTATATTGTTAAGATGCCATCTCTTCTCAAATTGATCCCAGTCAAAATCTCAGCAGATTTTTTTGTAGAAATTGATAAGCAGATTAAACAATTCATATGGACATGCAAAGGACCTAGAAAAAGAACAGCCAAAACAAATTTGAAAAAGAAGAACAAAGTTGGAGAACTAACACTAATTGATTTGAAGACTCAACTATAAAACTGCAGTACCAAGAGAGTGTGGGCATTAGGGGAAAGATAGACAAGTAAGTCAACAGGACAGAATAGATTCCAGAAGTAGACCCACACATACGTGGGCTGCTTATTTTTGACAGAGGTTCAATGTCAGTTCAGTGAAGAAAACATGGTCTGTTTTACAAATGATGCTGGAACAGTTGGATTTCCTTATGCCTCCAGAAATCCTTTGATTTATTTCTTGCACCATATGCAAAAATTAACTCGAAATGGATCACATACCCAAAATGTAAAGCTTAAACTATAGAGCTTCTAGACGAAAACATAGGAGAAACTTTTGTGACTTTGGGTTAGGCAGAGTTTCTTAGATGTAATCTCAAAAGAACAATTCATAAAATAATAAATTGAATTTCATCAAAATTTAACACTTCTGCTCTTTGAAAGACATTACTTACAAGACAATAAAAAGACACACCACAGACCGGGAAAAAATATTTGTGATGATTATATCTGATGAAGGACTTGTATCCACTACGTATAAAGAACTCTCAAAATTCAACAAGAAACAGAACTCAATTTAAAAAGTAGCAAAAGTGGGAGCAGACACTTAACCAAAAAGGTATATGACAAACACATAAAGATATGCTCAACACCAGTAGTCATTAGAGAAATGCAAATTAAAATGACAGTGAAGTCTTGTTACATACTTATTAGAATGGTGAGGATGTGGAGGAATTGGAACGCTGACACAGTTGGGGGGAATGTAAGATGCTACAACCAATTTGGAAAACAGTTTGTCAGTTTCTTAAACATACACTGATGACATGATCCAGCCATTCGACTCCCAGCTGTTTATCCAAGAGAAAAGAAGGCTTACATTCATACAAAAACTCACACATGACTGTTCGTAGCAGCCTTACATATAATGTCCTCAAGCTGGAAACAACCCAGGTATCTCATGAACGAGAGATGAATGCATAAAGAAATGGTGGTATTTGTACAGTAGAATATTACTCAGGAATAGAAGGAAAGAATTATTGATAAATACAGCAACATGAATGATCCTCAAAATAATTAATGCTGAATGAAAGAAAACAGACAACAAAGAGTACATTCTGCATGACTCTATTCATATAAAATTGTAGGAATTGCAAAGTAATGTATAGTGATAGAAACTAGGTTAGTTGCCTGGTGAGCAGGGGTCGGGGCTGGTAGGGAGAGGGAAAGATTACAAAGAGATACAAGGAAACTTTGGGGGTTGATAAATATATTCATAAATTTAAGTGTGGTTACAGTTTCATGGGTGTCAGAACTTATCAAAATGTACACTTTAAATATGCACAGTTCGTCAGTTATACCTCAGTAAAAGTGGGAAAAAACTGCAGAAGCATCTGATTTAACTTTTCATGTATCTAATCCTATTGACAATTCCTGTGTTTTCTACCTCTGTGTCTCTTACATTCACATAATTTTCTTTCTTCCTCATGCCAAATTGACTTGGGGAAAAACTACTAAATTGAAGGTTCTCTTTCTCTCCTTTAAGCCCATCCCTAACCTGTTCCTGCCTTATCTTTTTCTTCTGTTACTGTATTTTTATCACCTGCTTCTCTACCCTCATGGGCCCTAGATGCTCGTCTTTTCTTTTCCTTCCATCTTCCTAGAGTAGAAGCTCATTTTGAGTGCTGCAAAATATACTGAATTTCCCTCACCTTTCTCAGCCATTTACATTAGAGCTTTAGAAAATGCCACTGCAGCAGAAAGAATAATATGATGAATATAATTATAATAATATAATTTAACATGAATAAAACAGGATGATATAGTTCATAGATCATATTGTTAGAGTTCCAGCCACTTTTAACATTGGACATTTTGAGTTTATTAGAATTATTTATATTTGGTGAAATACTAGCTTAAGTATGCATCAGAAAAGTATAAATGTTCATTAACTATATTTTTAGGGTTAGTTATGTGTATATTTTCAATAGAACACAGTTTCATTTTTTATGATGGAAATTTTATAATAGGAAAACAGAATCTATTTGCTTTTCACAAGTATACAGAGTTAACTCTTTCAAATAAAAGTTATCTTAACTGTAAACAGTTACAGTTAAGAGTGATTTTGGCCTCAAGAAACAAAAGTGAACAGAAAAGGTAGCGTTGCTGCAGTTGAGTCAGCAGCTTAATGATGCTAGGCAGAATTCTCTAAGATTCTCTTGGCCTTTCTTTAAGGTCAAATGATGGCTACTGCAGATCCAATCCCAATACCTACGTACGTACACAGCATAAAGAAGAGACAGAATAGTAGCAGTAAAGCTTTTTACAGGTGCCGTGGCTACACCTGAATACAAGGAATCTGGGAAACTGAATATTTAGTTTAGCTAATACTTAGTAATATTACACTTTATAATAAAGGGAGACAGGTGAGCAGGGATTGGAATTAGGCGTTAGATGAACCTATCATGGACCTACCTCTACGTAGTACACAGTAGCATTTCCCCCATGTACCTAGACCTGATGCATTGAGACATTCAAAAAGTGAAAGTGTAACTAGTATGTATGATACAGTTCCCCAAAGAAGATCATTAAGCTTTTGTTCAGTCTTTGTGAAGAAGTGATGGAAAATTAGTTTTGTTTGCTGACAGATGCTTGAGCTTATAAACTAGGCTAGGTGCTTTCACACACATTATTGAGGTAGCTAATGTTGTCCCATTTTTACAGATTAAGAAACAGACAGATGTTAAGCAATTTGCTCCGGATCACAGAGCCTAGTAAATGGGTGGTCTTTTCTCTCTAGCAGACTGCAGAAAATGTTTACAAATTGAAATGAATTAGAATTTTATGGAAAGAATGGTATTTGACAGTGAGGAAACTTAAGTATACACAAGCAAAAGGTGGTAGGTATTGTGTGTCATATCCATACCGTGGAGGGGCTGGAGCCCTCTGGATCTTCCAGTGGCCAGCATGTTGAGATAATAAAGAATAGACAGCATTTCTCAAGTGCTTACTATAGGCACTTTGCGTATACTGATCCATTTAATTCTCATAACAACTCTTACGAATTAGGTGCAGTATTATTATGTTTAGAGGAAGAAACTGAAACATAGAGGCTAAGTTATAAACCCGACCTAGTAAGTGGCAGACCTGGGGTAGAACCCAGGCCCTCTTAATCCTGGGGCTGCACTTAACCATAAGTGATTACCTTATAACTGATTTGCATAAGAGAGAATGAGAATGATCTTTCAAGTTGATTCTTGTCTGGTTCTAACCAATCTTGGAAGAATTTCTACTTGTTATTAGTTAAATAGGAAGTTGAGTAAAGTATGATATAGAATTTCACCAATAGGAGCAAATACTTGGAGCATCATTTTGGAAGGCAATGCATGTAGGAACTCTAAGACCCAACTTTCACATATTTCAAACAAAACTGATAATTTGTTAATAAGCCCTTTTCAGCTCATGATAACTAGTTACATCGTAATAATTTTAAGAACTAACATAGAATATCGATCAAGAAATTGAAGTAAGAATGCAGCAAGTGAGCATGTGAAAATAATCCCACACAGATGGAAATTATACAGCTCAGAACTTCACGATGAATCATACTCTTGGAAGACCATTCCTTTCTTCCCCAGAGTCTGTCAACAGAGGGATGTACAAAGTGATGTAGTTTTTTTGTTTCAGTTTTAACATCTGCTGCTTGGCAGCCCGATTATATTCCCATCTAAGAAAACATCTATAAATATTGGTAAAAATTCCCTTTTTACTTTTGTTTCCTGGCTCTTTGTTTCTGTATTCATTCTGTTGGCTATGTAGTATCTCTGGGTGATCTGGAGCTCAGTATTTTACTAATAAAGCTCCTTGGGAATCTACCTAACACCATGAGCAATTCTGCTACCAGGTCAAATTGGTGTGTTTTTTAAAGCCAGAGTCTGTCACCACTGCCGAGATTGGTTGTTTTCTTCTCTTGCTTTCCCACTTATCCACGCACTACTGGGCTCTTTAACAACAGTGGATACCAGGATTTTAAGTGAGCGATTGTTTCACCAATTTATTTTAGTCTTGTCATTTTTCATGGAACCTGTGAGAGAAAGAAGAGAAAATTTGCAAAAAAATTTGAATGAGGTTTAACGTTGATTTTTTTAAAATCATGTAGAGAAATCAGTAAATATGAAAATTGGCAGTAGAGGTGTTAACACAACTAGATTGAAATTTCAGCAAAGTAAATTATTAACCGGTATAAGTTATACCTCTTGCACGCATAGCTTGGTATCAGACTAAATATTTTAATTGGTGTAAAAGAAGTTTGGGAAATTAAAAGGTAAAACTAGGAAAGCAGGCTTAGATATTTAGACAAATAAAACACGTAACTCCATATACTCATAGCAACAGATTGTTTTATTGTTTGTATAATTGGCATCATCAGTGATTTAGAGTCTTGGAATAACAGAATCATCGGGAGGGGCTGTGGAGCACATTACTGGAATTGAATTGGCAGTGTTCGTACACTGGTCTGTTGTCTGGTTTAAAATCCTCTCTTTGCTGCTTTTCTTCTTTAGGTGGGACTCTTCCCTGGACACTGTGTTGAGTTAATTAATCAGAAAGTTCCCCAGTCAGTGACCAACTCAGTGCCAAAACCAGGTGAGTACACTTTTTCATTAATGTGGTTATTTATCAGCTGCTTAAAGATTAAGATCTTTCTCTTCCAGTCAAGCACATAGCTTGTTTAGCTGTTCTTTGCATTTATTGTCATAATATGCATTCTTAATTTTATGTGGTTTTGATTTTTAATATATTCTTTTTTCTCTGTTGATCATTTCACAAAGGTTTACATGCATTCAAAATTTTAGACAATTTTAAGAACTGTTTGTTCCATTAAGCTTTGTCATTATTTGTTTTTACAATTATATAGCAGGAATGTAGCTTATTAATGAATAAAATGATAAAAGAAAATACGAGGTGTAAAGAACTGACGTGGAGATAGTATGATGAGCTGAAAATTAATAAATGAAGGGAATGTATATTTTATCAGTGCCTGTGAACATCAAAACTATTTTAAACAGCATTTGTTATCATTTATATAGTATATTTACAGTGCTATATAAGTATGTGGAGTATTTTACAGATATGTAGAGCAATGTGTTACAGGGGGTAAAAATTAAAAAATGAAAATTTTTGTTTTTATTGGGGTGATTTAATCTGGACAAGTTTTACAGAATACCTCATCTGGAACTTTTTAATGTGATGTAAATTTTGGGAAAGAAAATAAAAACAAAGACTAAAAGATCTTAGAAGGAGGAGGGAGTAATCAAGTGTATTTCTCCTGATTGTATTACATTCCCTCTGCCCTTCTCTGCCCTCACCGTGGGATTCCCAGTCTCGTTGCAAGGCATTTTTATCCTCTGTTAAATCCCCCTTCTTTGGGTAAACTTGTTAAACATAAAAACACTTTCTCAGTGAGTACTTATTCATTAGTGGTTGTGATGGCTGTAGTTTTCTTTTCCTTGTTTAAATATGGCATCAGTAACTTAAAAAAAAAAAAATCCTATGCCCATTAGCAGACACTGCCCCATCGTCTCCCTTCCCCCCAGCCGTAAGCAACTACTAACCTACTTTCTGTCTCTAGATTTCCCTAATCTAGACATTTTCACATAAATGGAATCATACAATATATGTATGTATATATGTATATGTATATTTTTGTGACTGGCTTATTTCACTTGGCATAATGTTTTCAAGATTCATCCATATATCAGTGCTTCATTCTTTCTTATGGCTAAATGATAGTCCAGTGTATGGATATACAATATTTCCTTTATCCATTCACTTTGGGTTTCCATTTTGGCTGTTATGAATAATGTAATACTTAGTGTACAAGTTTTTGTATAGATGTATGTTTTCATCTCTTGAGTATATATCTAGGAGTAGAATCGCTGGGCCATATGGTAACTCTGTGTTCAACCTTTTGAGGAACTGCCAAACTGTTTTACAAAGTAGCTGCACTGTTTTACAATTCCACCAGCAGTGTATGAGAATTCCAGTTGTTCCATATCCTTGTTACTTTTTTTTCTGTTGTTGTTATTGCTGTCTTAGTGGGTGTGAAGTGATATATCTTTGTGATTTTGATTTGCATTTCCCTGATGGCTAATAATGTTGAACATCTTTTTATGCGCTTATTACCCATTTGTATATCTTTGGAGAAATGTTCAGATCCTTTGTATATTTTTTAATTGGGTTGTCTTTTTATTACTGAGTTGTAAGTGTTCTTTATACATTCCAGATACAAGTCCTATGTCAGATGATATGATTTGAAAACATTTTCTCACATTCTGGTTTGTCTTTCGTTTCCTTGATGACGTCTATTGAAGCGGAAATGTTCTTAATTTTGATGAAGTTCAATTTATTTTTTTCTTTTGTCACTTATGCTTTTGGTGTCTTATCTAAGAAGGTGTTGCTTAACCCAAAGTCAATATTTACTCCTATGTTTTCTTCTAAGTTTATAGCTTTAGATCTTATATTTTAGTCTATGATCCATTTTGAGTTAATCTTCGTGTGTGGTGTGAGGTCCAACTCCATTGGATATCCAGTTGTCCGAGCACGATTTGTTGCAAAGATTATTCCTTCCCCATTGAATTGACTTGGCTCCCTTGTAGAGAATCAGTTGACCTTAAGACACATGAGTTTATTTCTGGATTTTCAATTCTCTTCCATTGATCTATATGTCCGTTTTTATGCCAGTACCACCCTGTCTTGATTACCATTGCTTAGTAGTAAATTTTGCAATTGGGAGGTCCTCCTACTTTATTCTTTTTCAGGATTGATGTGGTTTTTCTGGGTACCTTGCAGTTCTATATGAATTTTAGAATCATCTTGTCAGTTTCTACAGAGAAGAGAGCTGGGATTCTGATAGGGATTTACTGAATCTGTTTATCAATTTGGGAAGTATTACCTTCTTGCCAGTATTTATTAAGTCTTCCAATCCTTGAACATGGGATATTTTTCCATTTGATTATTAGACCTTTCATTTCATTCAACATTTTGTAGTTTTTTTTTTTAGAGTATATAAGTTTTGCATATCTGTTGTTAAATTTATTTTTATTCTTTTTGATGCTATTGTAAATGGAATTGTTTTCTTAATTTCATTTTCTTATTGTTCATTGCAAGTGCACAGAAATACAATTAATTTTTGTATATTAATCTTGTATCCTGAAACTTTGCTGAAATTTTGTTAGTTCTAATAGGTTTTTTAGTAGATTTCTTGGGATAGGCTAAATATAAGGTCATGTCATCTGTGAATAGAGATACGTTTACTTCTTCCTTTCCAGTTTGGATGTTTTTTATTTCTTTTTCCTGCCCAATTGCCCTGGATATGCTACATTGTTGCATAGAAGTTCTGAGAACAGGCATCCTTGTCTTACTTATGATTTTAGGAGAAAGCATCTAGTTGTTCACCGTTAAGTAAGATTTTAACCGTGGGGTTTTCATAGATGCCCTTCATCAGGTTGACAAAGCACCCTTCAATTCTTAGTTTGTTGAATGATTTTATCACAAAAGGGTGTTGGATTTTGTCAGATACTTTTTATCCATCTATTGAGATGATCATGGGTTTTTGTGGTCACTATTTTAAAGTTATTAAAGTTCAACATCAAAAATTTATTGTTATTTCTTGTGCTTTATTTTTATGTATTTCTGCTGCATAAGCTTAACTTTTATTAGTTATAAAGTCTTATCTTTGATAATTTTGCTTCAGAGATTATACTGTTTTTAAAAATTAGCTTAATATTGGTATTAAATTGTATCAATCAAATATTATACTTTCTCATGTTCTGAATATGAAAGTGATTTTCTAATAGTGATAACGTTCAAAACTTTTAAAACTTGAGAAAGTTAATCAGTTATTGGCAGTTCTAGAAAATAGGTTTCTGTTAATAGACCTGTATGGCATTGTGAATTCTAAATTAGTAATGATATATAATGACAGCACACCTTCAAAAGCTAGTATTTTATCTTTTGTGAGCAGCATTGCAGGGTTGGCATAGGAAAATGTGCATTCTTACTACATTTTGAAAAGGATGATGTGAATTCTATCAGCCTCAGGCTTGTTTCACACTTTAAAACTGTCTTTGCCTGCAGTACAAATAACTTTAATGTTCTATTTATTTTTAACATTGCCATCTGTCACTGTTAGATGCCAGATCTGAAAGATGCAGCTATAGTTGGAGACTGCAACTTAAAGCTCCCTATATTATTGCACAACAAGGGCAATAGGGAAAAACTTTCCCTTTGGAACTCTTCTTAGTGCTCTCCATATGTCCAATTATTTGTGTATGTAAAAATAAGATTAATGAGTCACTGTGTCCTGACCAAGATAGCATGTATCCATGGTTCCTTAAGGAAAAGAACGTGTGTGGGGTGGAGGGGGCAGAGAAAAGAAGAGGAAAGAAGAGAGGAAGAAAGGTAGACGCTTGTCCCAGAGAAATTGGCATTTAGTTCAGTCCCCACAGGTTCTGGTTGAATGGCAGGTGAGGCTGAGGTGGGAGGAAGAGGAAGGAAGCACATGAGGATTTCTGTGTGTTTATCCAGTGCAGCATTTACTGAGCAGTTATTTACTGGTGTCTGTCTGCACGTTTTTAGTGTTCTCAGCTGTTATCTCCTCGGATATTTGTTTTGCGCCCTTCTGTCTCCCTCCTCCTCCACGTGTCAGTTACGTCTTTGATGTTGGCTCATTGGTCCTCTCTCCAGCTTGGGTGCTTTCTGTTGACCTCTTCCCTCTGTGCAGGCTTCTCTGAATTCTAATGAATTCTTCAGTTCTCATATCAGGTATATTTCGTTTCTAGGATCAACATTTGGTCTTTTTTATAATTTCCATGGTGGAGTCCCCACCTTCCCACCTTATCCACCTTTTCTTCCAGAAAGAAAGAAAGAGGGGGTTCGGGGGAGGGAGGGAGAGGGCGGAAGGTGGAGAGAGGGTGAAGAGAGAAGAAAGGCAAAGCTTACTTTTGAAGCATGAGCTTCTAAAAATGAAGGACTAGGGAATTTAGACAAACCCTCCCTCTGAAAAGAGAAAATTTGGACAGAAATGTAAAAATATAATATCTCTTTGAAGCACTGGAGAGTTAACAAGGTAGTAGACAATTACTGAGCTAAGATTAAGCAGAAGAAGGATATCCAGAGACGTGACCCCAGTGTATGGGGACATTAGCCCCCTAGGGTATCAGCTGATGGAGCAGGGGATGTCGCAGCACTCACGGAACAACAGATGGAGCTCAGAGCCCAACAGGGCAGCGTTGCTGATAATGCCCCAAGCTTTGAGTTAGGAGTTTTCTCGAAATTGACAACTGATTCTAAATCGATCCTAAAATTTGTATAGAAATGCAGAGCCCAAAACTCACAAGACGGTTTTGAAGAACAAAAAAGTGGGAAAATTAATATAATAGATATCAAGACTTATTGTTAAAGCTTCACTCATTGAGATACTGAGATTAATGCAAGGATAGACAGATAGAACAGTGGAAAAGAATAGAGTCCAGGAACAAACCTGTGTCCACATAGATGCTTCATTCATGCACTGCAGAGCGTTGTGAAAAAGACAGCCATTTCTATAAATGTTGCTGGATCATGGAGAATTATAGATCTGTATATGAAAGGTAAAACAACAAGACTTTTAGAAGAGAATACTCTAGAATATCTTCATGACCTGTTTTCATGATCTTGGGTTAGACATAAAGCAGTAATAATAACTGAGAAGCTTAATCATTAAACTTTAATTAAAGTTCAAAATGTCATCGTAATATGCTATTAAGATAGTGAAAAAGGCAAATCACACAGTGAGAAAGATATTTGCAGTACACATATCTGACAAAGGTCACGTAACCAAAGTATGTAAAGAGTCAGTAAGAAAAGGACAGATAAACTGATTTTTTTTAATTGAATGAAAACTCGATCAGGTATTTCACAACAAATATCAAAATGCTGAATAAGCACATGACAAGATGTTCCACATCATTAGTCTTTAGGGAAATGCAAGTAAAAACTTTATTAACTCACAAAAACACACCCACCAGAATGCTTAAAATTTAAGAGTAGCAATACCAAAAGTTGGCAAGGATGTAAATCTGGGGGAATTCTCGTACGCTGCCAGGGAAGCGTAATGCAGGACAAGCACTGTTTGACACTGCCTACTAAGTTTGACATGTGTATATACCTTGTGACCCATTCTTAGGTATATGTATAGAATGTTCATAGCAACCTTATTCCTAATTGTCAAAAAACTAAAGAACTCAAAGGTATATCCATAGTGGAATGGATAAATAAAGGCATGTTCATTCAGTGGATTCTTCTACACCAATGAAAATGAAATGAGTATGGCTGTGCGGAGCAACATGGATGAGTCTCACAAAAATAAATATTGAGTGGGAGCAGCCTGATGTATGTGCACACGTACACTGTGTAATTCCGTATATATAAAGAGGGAGTTCAGAATCGTACAGTTCACACTGTGTAATTCCGTATATATAAAGAGGGAGTTCAGAATCGTACAGTTCACACTGTGTAATTCCGTATATATAAAGAGGGAGTTCAGAATCGTACAGTTCAGGACTGTTCTGTGGTGACAAAAGTTTGGACAGTGGTTACTTTTGGAGAGGAGAGTGAGTAGATGGGTAGGAGAGAGGATTCTGAAGTGCTGGTAATGCTCTGTTCATCCAGACGGTGACTATACAGAAATGTAATGACGTGGAGCGTCTTTTCATGTGCTTATTGGAGAAATGTCTATTCAAGTCCTTTGTCATTTTTGAATTGGTCACTTTGCGTTTTTTACCTCCTATCCAGGTAAATATTCCTTACAGTATCGCTTTAATACACAAATGTTTGAGATTACATTTTCAAAATAGATTTTATACTTCCATACTGTGAAATACTCTGCAACCCTCAAAAGGAATGAAGTAGAAGCCTATGTGCTAACCCAGGGAATTTTTTCTGTGATGTATTGTTAAATGAAAAAGCAAATCACACAACAGTATAATCCCATTGTAAACTCATAGAAGAGGATCAGGAAGGATACATACCTAACTGGAAAGCGGAATGAGATTGTAGCTATAACAAGAGACATTTCATTTTTTTCCCTCTGCTCCTGTATTGTTTAACTCCTTTACGATGATCATATATTACTTTACATAGATTATAATCTACCCTTCACCCCACCCTGTCCAAATAGGTAATTTCTTAGGGTCTTTCTTAATGCAACCACCCCATAAAATAGATATTTTGTGATAACAGATTTATTTAATGTTTATACCTATGTGAAAAGCAGCTCAGAGAGGTGAGAGCACAGGCCTCAGCCTTGAACTTTAATGCCTGTGCCATGTGTTACTGTCCATACGCATGTCATTTGGCTTCTCTGATTTTTAATTTCCTCATCTAAGAAGTGAGGCAAGATTCTTTTAAAGATTAGAGATAAGGCATTTAAAGCCCCTGGATACTTAATAAATATCAGCTGTTATTTTTTTTATCGACATGTTTATTTACTGTGTTATATCATTTAAATTCAGGAGTGTCTGAAACTAGGTCTATTTAGTTTATGTAGATGCTTATTTAATATATTATTTGTTGGTATAAATCTATATGCAAATATTTCACAGTATACCACTGAAACAAATGAATTGCAGTAGTTTTCATGGGACCATGGTGAGGAAGGGAGCTTCTCTGCATGGTCAGTTGAATAGAGCTTGCATCACAGATTTCTGTCTGAATTTTTTTGTTAGCAGACATAGAAGTAGCTGAGGCTTTTTTTCATTTTGGGGGAGGACTTAGTAATCAGGTGTAATGCTGATGAAATCCTTATAAGTAGTTTATAAGGTAACACAGCCTGAATTTGTGGCATAATTTTGAAATTAAAAAGTCCTTGTATTATCCTTTTAGGAAACTGGTCCTCTAGTATCTTGTGTTTTGTTGTTGTTTTATTTGCAGTTTTGCCTAATTATAGTTTTTTTTCCTTTGTTTTCATTTGTTTACTTCTGGATTATTTCCATTTTCTTTCTTTGAATGTCCAGCACTTTGCTCTTCTGTAACCGTGTTTCCTCATGTCACTTTAGTATGAGGTGGCCACTCTATAGCAAGTAAAAAGGTTCAGGTTTTTACTTACCCGAAATGGAATGTTGTACTGACTATTCTTCCCATTGAACACATTACTTTATTACTCTGGAGGCAAATACCTTAAGAATCAGATATGAAAATCAGTACCCTAGGAGGCATTGATGTAAGATTTAAAAGAGTTCCAAAATGCTAGAATGCCCGGTGGTTTTCTCTCCGAATACATGGTAAGGGATACATCAAGATAATACTTTCTCACTCTGCATCAGGGAAAAACAGAAAATTCATAACATCGCATATTTGCAGTTGCCTTAGAGTTTTTGAATACTGTATTTTTATTATTTAAATTGGAATTTGAATCTCGATACAGCCCTGCAATGTACTAAGGGTGCAGAATGTATTTCTGTCCCCCACACACAGCTTTTTTTTTTTTTTTTTTTTTTTTTGAATTTTATTTATTTTTTTATACAGCAGATTCTTATTAGTTTTTTAACTAGTGGAGTAACTGAGACTCAGAAAACTCCACGCTGTGCCTGAGCTTTCATAGCTGAACTTGCAGAAGTCTCTGACCTCTCCTAGTAACCACTGTCCACACCTAGGTAGCCCTGGCTGTGCACCAGATGGATTACACTCATTTGCGATTGTTTAACTCAAAACCCAGAATTTTCCCACCATGGAACACTGAATAGAGGTAAAATTTATTGTTTTCTCTCTAAAAACAAACATTTTGGTTTTATTACAACAAGAGTAAATAAAACTGTATTTCTGTATATGAACAGAAGAGAAATTAGGGCAAAAGATGTGTTGAATGGAAGATGAAGAGAAGTGCTTATAGGAACCTACTTAATTTGCTAATTTTGTTTCAGCCATCATTCTTTCTAAGGCTTCTCTAATCAATTAAAAGAAATCTTTCCATAGTTCCTCATTGCCTATAAAGCATACCTCCAGACTACGTTATTGTGTCATTTTTGGCCGCCTTCCTTTTCCATTCTCCTGTTCTGCTCTTTCTCCCTGTGCTCGCTGGGCTCTATTTCTGTGTCCTCAGAACATACCACGTGGTCTCATAGCTTTCCCTCTGTTCCTGCAGTCTGAAATGCCCTCCTCCCCATTTTGCCCACTTGAAATTTTCCTTGTATTTAGACTCAGGCCATAATCTTCTTGTCCGTGAAAGTTTCCCTGACCATCTCTCCCCGGCCCGACTCTCCCTGGCCCATCTCTACCTAGGCCCATCTCTCCCTGGCCCGTCTCTACCTAGACCCGTCTCTCCCGGGCCCGTCTCTCCCAGGCCCGTCTCTCCCTGGCTCATCTCTACCTGACCTGTCTCTCCCTAGGCCTGTCTCTCCCTAGGCCCATCTCTCTGGGCCCATCTCTCCCAGGCCCATCTCTCCCGGGCCCATCTCTCCCGGGCCCGTCTCTCCCAGGCCCGTCTCTCCCTGGCCCATTTCTCCCTGACCCGTCTCTCCCTGCCCTGTCTCTATCTAGGCCCGTCTCTCCCTGGCCCGTCTCTCCCTGACCCGTCTCTCCCAGGCCCGTCTCTCCCTGGCCCGTCTCTCCCTGGCCCGTCTCTCCCTGGCCCGTCTCTCCCTGCCCTGTCTCTATCTAGGTCCATCTCTCCCTGGCCCGTCTCTCCCTGCCCTGTCTCTATCTAGGCCCATCTCTCCCTGGCCCGTCTCTCCCTGGCCCGTCTCTCCCTGCCCTGTCTCTATCTAGGCCCATCTCTCCCTGGCCCGTCTCTCCCAGGCCCGTCTCTCCCTGGCCTGTTTCTCCCTGGCCCGTTTCTCCCTGGCCCGTCTCTCCCTAGGCCCGTGTCCTGTTTGTCCTCAAGTCAGATCTGACAGCAGCTGTTTCACTTGCTCACGAAATTGCAGTCTCCTCACAATTGACAGGTGTGTCTCATTCATCCTTGTCTCCCCCACAGGATACGTGCACAGTGGATGCACAATGAATGCCTGTGGAATTACTTTATCTTAATATTTACCACTAAAATAAAATTTTAGAATACGGCTTTTGACTTGTAATCCCTGACTTCAGAAAACCTCAGTGATTTCCCTTTGTGCCAGAATTATATACAAAATCTTTAGCCTAGAGTTTAAGACGCTCCATAAATACTGAGAACTCACTTATCTTTGTCACCTGTTTTTCCCTTTTCTCCTCTCTGCTCAGCATCAGAACATGTTTCCTTATTCTCCACTCATTTATACTTTGGCTCTGCCCCTTTCCCTGCCTGTGATCTTTCTTCTGCCTGAGATGACTTACTCTGTTCTTCACGAAGGCTCCTTAAGCTGCTGCTTCACAAACTTGATTGCACATTCAGTCTGCCTGAGAGAGAGAGAGAGAGTTAAAAACTGCAGACTATCATTCGTCAGGGTGGGGCCTGACATTCTGTATGTCTAAGAAACTCCCAGGTAATTCCATAATACTGGTCCTAAGACTGTGTTTTGAATAACGAAGGACTACATTTCAGCCTACGGTAGCTATTCTTTGTGTCGCTCATTTGGAAGTAGTGTATGGCAATGAGTTATTTTGAATTTGATGCTTTACTTTTTGTGTGTCTTTCTTCTTCACCTACATCGTTTTGCTTGTGGATAGATATTCTATTTTATATTAATTTGTATCCTTTATACGTAGTGTTTGTATTAAAACAGTTGATTAATGATTATAAACAAGAATAATGTCCACTAAAATTATCAAAAATGTTTCCTAAACTCCCATTTATGTTTTAGCCAGTGCTAGGGGTGGGCTCGATCTAATCCTTGCCATAAATAAAGCAACTTTTCCATTTCTGATCATTTCCAGTATTCGTTCATTCACTGATCAGACATTTTATTGAGTGCATACCAAGTACTGGGGTTAAAATGGTGAACACAACAGACAAAAATATTGTTATTTTGTTGTTGGTATTCAAGTGGGATGAGAGGGAGAGAAAGAGGCAAACAGACACATTATATATATATACACTAAGGTAGGTAAGTGCTCTGGAGAAAAATGAAGCCTGGAAGGGGGGTTGGTACAGGGGTTAGGAAGTACTGGGATGTGGTTCATGTGGGGTTGTCATTTCAAAGGAGGGTAGAGTGGTTGGGGACAGGCTCATTAGAAGGTAGCTTTTGAGCAGAGATGTGAAGGAGATGAGGAGCAGAGATACGCACGTACCTGGGGGAAGAGCTTCGGAGAGAGGGAACTGCAAGTGTGTAAGGGCACTGAGCCGAGTGTGAGTCGGGGCTGTTGAAGGATCAGTGGGAAGGCCAGCTTGACTGGAGCAGTGAGTGAAGGCATAGGAGGAGGTCTGGAGGTGAAAGGGCATCAGATTCTCCTTGGGGCTCGGGTGCCACTCTGTGGATTGTGGCTTTCATTTAAAATTAGATGGGAAGACGTTAGAACGTTTTGAGCAGAGCTGTTTGACCTGCCTCACCTTACGTAAAGGATCATCTTGCTTGCTGTGTTCAGGACAGGAGATGACATGGGTGTACGCTGTGGTGATGAGCCCACCAAGAGATGTTGGTGGCTTAGACCAGGAGGGTAGCTGTAGAAGGACTGAGATGTGATCTAATTCTGGATATGTTTTTGGCCATGAAACTGGCAGAATTTACAGACATACTGTCAAGGGTTTGAATAATTCGGGTAATTTTTATGACAGAATGATTGGAAGGTAGCCTTTGCCTTTCCAGTGAGTTGTCTTGTTGCCCCCGCTGCCCACACGGATACATCTTAGTCCTTCACAGGATAACCTCCATTTGTTAAATACAAGAGAAAAATAACAGGTGACCTCTCCTGTGCCGTCAGCAGTCTTTAGAAGACAGAGCATGATGCTTTTCAGTCAGCCATATTTTTTAACTTTTAATTTTGAAATAATTATAGTCTCAGAAGAAGTTGCCAAAATAGTACAGAGAGGTCCCATATACTCAAAACCCAGCTTCTCCCAGTTGTAACACCCTACATAACTATACTGTACATTATCAAAACCAGGAAATCGACACTGTCGCAATGCAGGGAACAAGATTGACAGACCTCCCTCCAGCTTCACCAGTGTTTGCACACACTCATTCTTACCCTGTGTTTTTACGCGGCACAGAGTGCAGCCTTTAGGTTACAGGTGAGGGTCATTTTGTCACTCTCTTGCACTCAGGCAAACTACCGTCGAATTTATTTATTCCTCTCTGTGCTCATATGTTAAGTTGTACTGAGTAGTCCCCCAAATGGCTTTTCTACAGCCTGGATTCCTCTTCCCCTTCCCCCTTCCTTCACTCTCTCATTCCTCTTTCCCTTGCCCTCCCTTGCGGTCTTCAGTGCTGAGGAGGGGGTGGAAGGAGGGGTGGCTTTGCTTTCTTCCACCATGAATAAACTTTAAGAGCCTCATTTCCTATTCAACAAAATCCATAAATTCCCAGCTGTTCCATTGGTAAAAATTAACATGTTTTGTTCCTGCCACACACTGGAATTCTCTGTGGTCTTTCAAATTGTGAAATCACATCAGTTCATTGTTTTTCTTATTGTGGCCTACCATTTATCAACACTTCTTTATTCACAACTATGATCAGAAAGGAAGGAATGAATACATTTGATCAGTAGCAGATTTTGGCACTGTGCGTGATAAATGCTCCCTGGGTATCTTGAATTCAACAGTTCCTACTTGTTTGACCTTGGCAGTTGCTTAATCCTCCGCCTTGGCTTCCTCATCTCTAGCACGGGAATAGTATTCGAATCAACTTCATAGGGTTATAATGAAGACTGTCTGTAAAGTACTTAGAATCTGTCTGGCACGTGTAACATTATTTTGTTTACTAAAAACAAATATGTGAACATGAATTTACATTGGTATTAGTAAAAAGTCATTTGGAACAGAAAATAACGTTAATCTCTTCCAGTTCATTTATTTCTTCCAATAATTCTAATTGGGTTAACACAGTGTAGTACTGTTATTTAGTATAAATATTGAATCTTTTCAATGTTTTTATGAGTACAGCTACAATTTTAACACTTGGGCAGTGTATAAAGGAGGAGGTCATAATCAGGAAAATTTAATTCTGAATTCTTTTGGTATTGAAGTATAGTTGATTTATACTTTTGCATAATTCTGGATTTTTAATCCTGAAAAAACTTTTCAGGTTTTAAAACTTTTTAGTTGCATATTAAGGAATTGTGCCTTCCAATCTCAGAATTTTTCACACAGAGGCAGTATAAGTTGATAATTTTTTTTGTCAGTCTAAGTAGAAAGCAATCACAGCTCATTATCAGCAAAGATATTCAGAGTTACGTTTTCCTAGCCTGTTGCTGCCAGTTTAATGATTCAGCCTTTTACAGACAGTACTTCCTGCTTGATCAGTTACTTTTCTTATTTTATTTGGGCGTAAATACCATCATTTTTATAGGATACATTGTCTCCCATGTGGATAGCAAATATAAACAACTGAATAGTAAGTGACTTTTTAAAAAATTAAAGACTGAATGTCAATTTCATAGTGGTGTTATTCTGAGCAGAAAATATGCACCTGTGTGAAGCTGGTGGGTGGAGTCATACTGGTGAAGCCTGTTCAGCAAGTGCAGTTGGGCTGGGGCGGTTCTCCTGTGCTGCAAAGCAGGATGTGCAGAGAGAGAGGATTAAGCTCCTCCAAGCAGCACTCTCGCACACACAAGCTGCTCGGCTTGACTAAAGACCAGAAACAGGGCCAAGAGAACTGCTGAAAGGGGCCCCGAAAGCAGAGCTGGAACCTCAAAGTGCCGTGAAGATTTGACTTGGAGTTATCCCGTGGTGGACAAGGTCTGAGCCAGTGTGATTATGATTCATTTGGCACGCTTTTGCATGGAATGCAGAGCCGTGGTATCCTGTCGGATCTACTGCTAAGTGCAGTCATCTGGAATAATTGTAATTATTGATCCTAAAACTTGTGCCACAGCAAGAGGTAAGGACATCTCAATCAATTATTCAAGTGTTTGACCCCAGCAATACTCAGAATATTTCACTGAGACTATTTTTATATTACATTTGGGCACATGCTTCTTTGGCTGCTTTTAGGTGAGTGGTTAATTATTTAGTTATCCAAAAAATTGAATAATTGAGCTTTAAGGTTTGTCATGTTTGTAGAGAGATGATCATTTTTTCAAGTAGATCGTACTACGTAGGTATTATCTCTTACTTTCCTAGTTTTAGGAAATACTCATTTTAAAATTTCAAATCAGCTTATTTCTTAATGCTTTCTAGACCTCAGGTTAATGTACAAAAGTTTGCATGTTTGAAAGAACATACCTTTGTTTCATAAGCAAGAAGTATATATCATATTTGAAAATTTTTCCTTGCTGGGTAAATAGCATCTCAATTATTGACTAATAGAAAATAGGCAGCACTGCTTTACCATAAAGAATTTGGTAGACTGTATAAAGAGACTGTTCAAATTAGCACAAGGAAGTAACCCTTCTGCCCTTTTATCTTCAAGTATTGGGTTTTTTTTTTTTTCCCTCATTGACATCAGTAAGGATAACTGTCTCTATCCATGATATATTTGTATTAACTCTTTTTTCCTCTTGCAGAGATTTCCTTACCATTGGGGTCGTATTCCATATTTATATGGTGCTTCTTCCGATCTTGGTTATAAATGCTTTTCATTAAGATAACATGGAGACCACAATTTTCTCTGAATCACAGATTAGTCCTGTTAAGAAGCTGAACATTTTTCTTTTCTACTACTCTTTAAATAATATTGATATTTTAATTTTCAAAACCACAAATGGGGGAACCTCAGAATTTAGAGCTCTTTTTCACTGTCAACTTTTAAGAGGCACCAGTTGCTCATATGATAATGGTTTGAGACTGTAACTTCTCTTTTTTAGCATATTATGTAGTACTGTATGATATTCAGCAGGAGAGAGCAGAAATCTAAAGTTTCTTAGGTTAAGTTTACACATAAGACAATTAGAGGGGGAAGAACTAGGAAGTGACTCTGTGTTTGTGTGCACCCTTCCTTAGTGATCTCAGCCCTGAATTTAGGAGGTACAACCAGATGTGATCAAACCTGGTTTGGAACGCTGACTCAGGTTCTGATTAGCCCTGTACCGTGGAAGATTATGAAAAGTGTTCAGAGAAATTATAGTGGTGAAGTAACTCCTGTTTATTGACACTTGCTGAGTTAAGTGGTTGGCATATGTAATTTCATGTAAGCATTGTAGTAACCCCGAGTGATAGTACTGTTACAGTCATTCTCATTGTGTATTTGAGGGAATTGAGACTTAAATTTGCTCAAGACCTTGCAAATTGGGAAGTGATTAGGGAATGGATTCAAGCCCTTAGGTCTGTCTGACTGCAAGGCCCATGTTCTTATTTCTCATGCCAAAGGTCAGGTCTCTTGTAGGGCAGGCTTCTAAGACTTCTGCCTTTAAATAAAGAGTTCTTGTTATCAGTTCTGTCTTCTTCAAATATGGAGCTTTGCCCCTCCAGCTCCTGCAAAAGAAAATGTTGCGGTGGGGAGTGGGGGGAAACAACCCACAAACACAAACAAAACCCACCCTGACCATATCAGTGTTACACACAGAACTTCATAGCTTAATAAAGTGCAGAGGGTTATTTGACATCAAACTGAATGTGATTACATTTTAATCTAATGAAAAATAATTTCAAGAAAAGTATTTTCACACTGTTAAGATTAAGGTTCTACATGTTCAGACTTATAGAACTTTATGATGTTACTGAATTCCTAAGAATATGTAGTTACTATAATTTAATTTTTATAAGAGATATATAAATAAGTGTTCTCTTAAAATAGTACTAGTTTTTAAGCTTCATATCAAATAGTGCTAGTTCATCCTGGAAAAATAAGAGCTCAGATCACTTAAAAATTCTTAGCAGAGATGCTTCTATAGTCTTTTTATTATAACCCACTCTAGTATTAGAATCCTTCAGTGTCAGGAATTTATAGCCACCTCATGTTTCCTCCTCCTCTCCTCTGCTAAAATGCAAATCTTTTTGTTCTGTATTTAGAAATGAAATTAGTCAGAGTCTTTTATGTAACTAAAGGGGTAAAGTTAAAAAAATTTCTTACTTTGTTTTTGTACAGAGTTGAGGAACAAAACCAATCACATTTATTGTTTTAATTTGTAACTTAAAATTTTAAAATAAAAAATCAGTATCAGGGGCTTCCCTGGTGGCATAGTGGTTGAGAATCCGTCTGCCGACGCAGGGGACAGGGGTTCGAGCCCCGGTCCGGGAAGATCCCACATGCCACGGAGCAACTAAGCCCGTGTGCCACAACTACTGAGCCTGCGCTCTAGAGCCCGCGAGCCACAACTGCTGAGCCCACGTGCCACAACTACTGAAGCCCGCGCGCCTAGAGCCTGTGCTCCACCACAAGAGAAGCCACCGCAATGAGAAGCCCGCGCACCACAACGAAGAGTAGCCCCTGCTCTCTGCAACTAGAGGAAAGCCCGTGCGCAGCAACGAAGACCCAATGCAGCCAAAAATAAATAAATAAATTTATTTTTAAAAAAAATCAATATCAGTTTTAGCAGGAAAAATGTAAAATTTACTTATATTACCCTAAAATCACATAAGCTAAATTTGAGCATTCTTATTACTAGTATTTTTAACATCTTTATTGGAGTATAATTGCTTTACAATGGTGTGTTAGTTTCTGCTTTACAACAAAGTGAATCAGCTATACGTATACATATATCCCCATATCTCCTCCCTCTTGCCTCTCCCTTCCACCCTCCCTATCCCACCCTTCTAGGTGGTCACAAAGCCTTTATGTTCGTTGCTGAAATTCATAGCTCCTAGAAAAGTAAGTGTATCATGTAAATAATGTCTTATTTTAACCTGATGCCCATTTTCCCAAGGGAACTATGATTTTTAAAGCTTTAACATAGCATGCCCTTTGTGGTTTATCACTGTTTATGTCCTGCTCTAGCAAGAGCAGCAGCATGAGGTTGCTTTGGTTTCATTCTTAACCCTGAAAAAGAGACATATTTTTATTCAAATACTCAAATATTTTAGTTAACCGCAGGCATGCTATTCCACGTAAGAGTTGTGTTGGATATTCTGAAGAAGCAATTTGTTGCCAGTTCTCTGCTTCTCTTTTTCCAGATGAATTGTTCTCATCTCCTCTGTGTCTGAAGAGCTCTTCTCTAAAATTTACTACAGATTTATTTTCTAGATCTATTAGTGTCATCCATTTGCATTCCACTCAGTTAATGCCTTTTGAAATGCCTCCTCTTCTCTCTTATGAGTAAATGGAAGCCTATTTGACTTATGTAACTGTTAGCAGCTTTACAAATTTTCAAACAAGAGCCATTACTGTCAGTGCTACTTTAAGTTCAGTATTGCATGAACATGACATTTCTCAAATACCTGGTTTCCTCCCTTTGAGGCTGGAATGTACAGATATCAGAACTGTTACAGCCGTCCACATTCCAGAGCCTCATCCCTGGGCTGGCCCCAGATATTGCCCTGGCAGCTGTTACACACATCAGTTAGAGAGCTGTGCTTTTTCTCTTACTTCTGGAATTGTTTATGATATATCGATCAAAAATGATTCTCTACCTTCTTATTCCATAATAACTTCAACAGTATGTTAAGATTTAATACTCAAGCTTATCTACATATTTTCTTTGACATCTTACTTTGGGGTGGGTGCGGGGCGTCAGTGAAACTCAAGGCTGAAACTGCTTTATTCCTGCTTTAAAAATTAGAAGAAAACTCAGTAGTTCCTATGAGACAGTGAGGATTTTGCATTTTTGAGTATCAACCTGGTAGAATATAAGTTTTCAGAAATTCCAGAACGTATAGATACTATTTACCTTTTTTTCTCTTACTACAGTGAATTCCTGAAACATAGTTCAAAAATTAATCTTTATAAAGTATATGGCACTTTCTAGTAAAAACAATATTATAAATGGCCATTGTAGTGTTCACCAGGGACTTGCTAGCAAATAAATCAAAGAAACAATAGTGTATCATATATTATGATATTACTGGAATTTCTATATTTTCCTTCAATTTTCATTGGAGATCTGGTTTAGGATTCAGTTTATCTTTTTCTTCATCTTGCCTTTTTTAGGACTGGGAACAGGCCAGTGAGTGGAGGCAGGGAGAGGGCAGATCTAGCAAGATAGACCAGAAGATTTACAGAGAGAAAAATAGAGTCAGTGACAGAGTTTCTTAGATGTGTCCTTATTCCATCAAATAAAAACCTACTCTGAGTTTGGTTTGCAAGAAACTCTTTAACTCTGATTTGGTTGGTGTTTTTTGTAAGACTAAAAAAACATATCATCAGAATCATTCATGTGTATTTTCAGTCATTGGCTTAAAGAACTTCCTTTACATCATTATTCATCCTTTTGCTTTATTTATGTTAAAGCTCTTCTATAGTATGAAAAAGGAAAAGTTACAAAAGGTTTTATATTTCAGTTACTGGAAGAAGTGTTTTTAGTTCAGTTTGTTTAATATTTGAGTAACATATAATCTTGCTCATACAGAAATTTTTCTTTAAAAGTTTGTCAAATTACTACTCTAGTGAATCAGTTTAATTTCTAAGTCCGTTTATTTTCAAATAAAAGCTTTGTTGGTTTAGTTTAAAACTAATTTAACTGATATACTCAAAGCTATAAACTAAGTAAACATTATATTTTTCCCAGCACGAGTGCTGACTAAACTGGTTCAAAAGCTGTGTTTCTGAGTTGCCGACAGATCCTTTCAGGACATGCTAAAAATAAGTTAATTTTGGCATCTCTTCCCAATATCCCTTTTAATAAATTTGAAAATGCTAAGTAACACAGTTCACTTCAGCTATTTAAGAATGTAAATATAAATCTATATCATATTTCTTTGCTGCTATTTAAGGCATCAGCAACCTATTACAGTTTTCCCGTTTTTAGAATTCTTTGTCTATACTTGTACCCTATAGAATTCTTTTATGTTTGTGTTCTTTTATTGAATGACACTTCTAATATGTTTGCAGGATCCCTGTGTTTTTTACAGTTTCTAAGAGGGACTCTTGCCTTGGCTTAAGGCTTTAGTTTTTTAAGTTGCCGCTTGCCTTCTCCAGTCTTTCATACTCATTTACATCCCTGCAATGGATACAGGGCAAGTAGGAGTAAAGGAGATTTACCACATGAGTATAAAAGCAAGACTTTAAAAGTGCATCTAGTCTGTCACGTTCAAAACTTAAAAATTAAACAAAACAAACTAAATGATTATCTTAGTAGATACAGAGAAATCATTTGATAAAGGTCAATACTTGTTCATTTTATGTATCTTGGCAATTAAGAATAGGGAGTTTTTAAAATCTATTTAAGGTTTCTACCCAAAAACCCAAGAAAATTTTATTCTTAATGGTGAGGCATAAGAAACAATCTATTTGAAGTCAAGAACAAGATCAGCATTTATTCAAGGTTCAGTGAAATTAGACAAAAAGACATGGAAGGGATAAATATGTACTATTTGTAGATGATTGTCTACAAATCCAGAAGAATCTACTGTCAAATTATTAGAAGTAATAACAGTTGAGCAAGGTTGCTGAATGAAAGATAAATAATACAGTGACAACAGAGTACCTAATATTTATTAAGGTTTTTTTTTTTTCTATCCAGCAGAAAAAAAAAATGCTTTATATTTAATTCTCACAACAATCCTATTAGGTAATTACTATTTTTAACTTTTTCATAGATGAGGAAAATGAGGTCTGAGAATTAGGTACCTTGTCCACAGTCGTACAGCTAGAAGTCACAGAGGCATGATTGGAACCTCAGTAGTCTGTCACACCATGCTAATTGTGTTTCTATATACCAGTAATAAATTATTAGAAACTCATTTAGAAAATAGTACCATTTACAATAGCAGTGAAAATCATAAAGTTCCTAAGAATAGCTATAACAAAAGTAAGTAAGACGTTTATGGAGAAAGATTAGAAAAACTTAACTGAAGGACATAAAAGAATCTTAAATAAATGGAGAGAGATATACTGTGTTCATGGTCAGGAAGGCTCAATATTGAAAAGAAGTCAGTTTTCCTCTAAAATAATCTGTAATTCAGTGCAGCTTCAATCGAATTCCCCAAAGTTTTTTTTTTATTTATTTATTTATTTATTTATTTATTTATTTATTTATTTATTTATTTATTTATTTATTTATGGCTGTGTTGGGTCTTCGTTTCTGTGTGAGGGCTTTCTCTCGTTGTGGCAAGCGGGGTCACTCTTCATCGCGATGCGCGGGCCTCTCACTATCGCGGCCTCTCTTGCTGCGGAGCACAGGCTCCAGATGCGCAGGCTCAGTAGTTGTGGCTCACGGGCCCAGTTGCTCCGCGGCATGTGGGATCTTCCCAGACCAGGGCTTGAACCCGTGTCCCCTGCATTGGCAGGCAGATTTTCAACCACTGCACCACCAGGGAAGCCCTCCCCAAAGTTTTTTTTCCTCCTATAATTAGAGAAGCAGATGCTAAAATTTATATGAAAGAGTAAAGGGCTAAAAATGTAAAGGCAGTTTTGAAGAATAAGAAAAAGTGGAGGGACTCATTTTTCCAGGTATTAAGACCTATAAAATGCTAGAAATGAAGAAAGTGAGGAATTGATGAAGAGAGACTGGTAGGATTGAGAGAACACAGAAACAGACCCTCACCTACTGTACACACTTTTCATATAAGAATTAACCTTACAAAGCAGTGGAGAAGGAATTATCCAGTAAAAGGTGATGAAATAATTGGTTGTGCATAAAGAAAAAAGCAGTGCGATTATATCTCTGCCTCATCCTAAACATACAAAAAAGTTCAAAGTCAATTAAAAACCTTAAAGTGAGAAAGGTTTAGGAAATAAAAGGTTTAAAAGAAATAAGACGGTATGCTTATGACCTTGGGTAGGGAAAGATATCTTAAAGCATGGAAACCATACACAAAGACGTGATTAGAAATTTAGACAAGATAAGCCAAAGACTGGGAGAACATGTTTGTAACATGAGTAACTGACAGGGGACTCGTTTCCAGATTATGTAAAGAATTCTTGCCCATCAGTAAGAAAAAGACAACCAAATAGTAAAATGGGCCAAGGATGTGAACAGTTATTTCACTGAAGAGGAAGACTAAATGACCAATGAACATGAAACAATGCCTAATCTCATTAGCAAGCACAGAAGTGCACTTTAAAGTGGAATAAAATTTCATACTGATCAGATTGATAGAAATGAAAAAGTCTGACAGAACTGAATAGGACAAAGAAATGAAGAGTGGAATCCTGAAGTACACCCTATGGGAATGTTATGTTGGTAAATCATTTTAGAGAATATTCTAGCAAAGTTGAAATATGGTTGAAAAGTACATACTCTACAGCCCAGGTGTCCTACTCTTCAGCATGAGTGCCAGAGAAATTCTCTCAGCTGTGTCAGGAGACACCAGATTGCTCAATGCAGTACTGGTTGTAATAACAAAAACTTCAAAACCCTCTGAATGACAGTCAGCAGAATGGGAGTGCAGCTGTAGTATATACTTACAGGGGAATACTATAATGCAATTAAAATGAATATACTGGGCTTCCCTGGTGGCGCAGTGGTTGAGAGTCTGCCTGCCAGTGCAGGGGACACGGGTTCGAGCCCTGGTCTGGGAAGATCCCACATGCCGCAGAGCAACTAGGCCCGTGAGCCACAACTACTGAGCCTGCGCGTCTGGAGCCTGTGCTCCGCAACAGGAGGGGCCGCGATAGTGAGAGGATTGCGCACCGCGATGAAGAGTGGCCCCCGCCTGCCACAACTAGAGAGAGCCCTCGCACAGAAACGAAGACCCAACACAGCCAAAAATAAAAATAAATTAATTAATAAAAAATAAAAAATAAAAATAAATAAATAAAATGAATATACTGAGCCACAATTATATATTCTCAAAACAGATAACTTTGAGGAAGGTTTGATATAGTATGATTGCATTTCTACAAATTTTAAAAACATGCAAAATGATAATATATATTGCTTATGGCTGTGTACATGTACAGCTAAAGTATAAAAACATGCATGGAAATGATATAAATCGCAGCAATATCTTTTTGGATCCATCACCTAAAGTAATGGAAATAAAAACAAAAATAAACAAATGGGACCTGATTAAACTGAAAAGCTTTTGCACAGCAAAGGAAACCATAAGCAAAATGAAAAGACAACCTACAGAATGGGAGAAAATATTTGTTGTTTTTGTTTATATGTATCTGGTAGGTTGGTTACATTTCCCTGCCTTGGAGAAGGGGCCTTTTGTAGGAGGTGTCCTTTGTAGGAGGTGTCCCAGCAGCGAACTCCCCTCTCATCACCAGAGCTTTGTGCTAGGCTTGGGTCACAAGCGGCTGACTGTGGAGCCCCGTGGGGGCCTGGGGCTAGTGCTGGCTCACTGGGGCAGAGTCAGGGTTCAGGAGAGCCCGGGGCTGTTGCCTGCCCACTGGTGGGTGAAGCCAGGTCTCTGGACTAGTGCTGGCCTCCTGTAGGGCAGGGCTGGGTCCTGGGTTCTGGCTGCAGAGCCCAGGGGTCCTAGAGCTGGTATCAGATGGCTGGTGAGTAGGGCTGCTTCCTGGCACCCTTGGCTGTGGAGTCTGGGATGTCCCAGAGCTTGTGTTGGCCGGCTGGAGGATGGGGCCAGGGCCCAGAGGATGCTGGGCCTGCTGCCTGCCTTCTGGTGGTTGGAGCTGGGTCCCGGGGTCTCTTTCTGGAGGTCCCTGGGGGTCCCAGGTTTATCGTCTGTGCACTGTTGTGTGAGACCGGGTCCTGGGTCCTCTGGTGGGCCTGGCTGTGTCTAGGGGTGGCTGTGGGCTTTGGGGGTCTTAAGCAGCCTGTCTGTTGGTGGGTGAGGCTGTTTCTACACCCAGTTAGTTGCTTGGCCTGATGCGCCCCGGCACTGGCGCCTATAGGCTGATGGGTTGGGGGCTGGGCTGGGTCCCGAGGCTGATAAGCTAGAGAGAGGATTCCAGAATGGTGCTTGCCAGGACCAGTGTCCACATGGTAGACCGGACTCCTCAGAAATGGCTACCACCTGTGTCTGTGTCCCCAGGGGAGCTGCAGTTGCTGCCTGCCTCAGAGAGACTCTCCAAGATCAGCAGGCAGGTCTGACCCAGGCTCCTTTCAAATCACTGCTTCTGCCCTGGGTCCCGGAGTGTGTGAGATTCTGTGTGCCCTTTAAGAGTGGAGTCTCTATTTCCCCCAGCCCTCCGGGACTCCCAAAAGTAAGCCCTGGTGACTTTCAAAGCCAAATGCTCTGGGAGCTTGTTTTCCTGGTGCAGGACTCCTGAGCTGGGGAGCCCAGCATGGGGCTTGGACCCCTCACTTCTTCGGTAGAAGCCCCGCAGTTAATACTCATCTCCCGCTTGTGGTTCATCCACCCCGAAGGTTTGACTGTATTGCAACTCCACCCCTCCTACCTGTCTCGTTGTGGTTCTTTTTTTATATCTTTAGTTGTAGAAGATCTTTTCTGGTAGGTTCTGGTCTTTTTCATCGATGATTGTTCTGCAAATAGTTGTAATTCTGGGGAGCCCATGAGAGGAGGCGAGCTCAGAGTCTTTCTACACCATCTTGGCTGATCTTGAAGAGCAGAATTTTTTTTAGAAAACTAGTCTGTGTATATAATAACAAAGTAAGGGAAAAATCAATTTGACATTGCTTAGAGAAAAGTCCTTTCTCCATATCTATTGGTATGAATATATATGTTGTACGTTAAATGAAAGCAAGTTTATGGAATTTTGTATTAAAATTTGAATCTTTTCATGTTTACTTAACATAAAATATTTCAAAGTATGCAACAGAGACAGAATTTGAGAGGTTATAAAGACCCTTAAATATCCCAGAGTCCAGTTGGCCTGTATTTCTATTCCAGTCTCTTAAATTTCCATCAAATGGTCATCTAATCTATGTTTGTAAAAATTTGAGCAAAAGACAGGACATTGTGTACAATTGTGAAAATCCATTGGACATGTAAACCTTACACTCATACTTTATTATACCTTAGGTTAACCAAGATAATCTCCTCAGGTATTATGCGTCCCACCTCTACCCTCTCACTTTGTCTGCTTGGCCATATGAATTCATTACAGATCTTAGAACTTGATGCATATAATCAAATAAACCTAATGCCAAGGCCCTTATCTGACACAAATCATCTTCCTTTAATTTAATTTACTGAGAAATTACTCCAAGCCCAGACTTCTCTCACATCAGTCTAGAAGATTTCTAAGACCCAATTTAGAGAACACTGATTTAAGTGAAGTATTATGAAAAAGGAGAATTCTTAGGATTTGCTGGAGAAATACTATACTTGTGTAGTTAGAAACTCCCGGTGCCCTGCCTCTCCATGTCAAGGTTCACCGTGCCCCTATAAACTGGCTGTTGGTATCATAAAGATTTACCTTGGAGATACTAAGTTGTGTGTCATACTGCTAAAGCTTTTAACTACTGGAAGAACTGGTCTGGTTGGATTTGTGTCAAGTTTGAAAGACGATTGCAAGCATGAAATCTTGTCTAAATGATATGGAAGAAAGTAGCCTTGTGGCACATGTTGCATTTTAACCCTAGAGTAGGGAATTTGAATACACAGTGGTATGATTTGCTTTTGTCTAAGTACTGTTCTGTGTTTTATTTTTTATGCATTTTATCTGTGGAAATGTCTGTTATCATTTTCATTTCTCTGATCCACCATATTTGGTGGACCTTAACCCTAACACACTTCCCACTGCATTCCAAGGTTCCTTTGCTGAAGTGGGTTTATAAGCACTTGCCTGTCTAAAGCCAGTCCCCCACTCTCCCTTCCTCAGGAGAAGTCTCCTGATTTCATTGACAGTATTCCGTACTCTGTTCCTCGAAAGGTAGTTCTACTAAGAAGTTTACTAGTTTGTTATAAGAAAATGCGTGGGGGCAGTGTAGTGTCCAAAAGAAACTTCTTTTAGCCATTTTATTGTCTAAGAAATGGGAAGAAAATACAAAGTGAAGAAAAAATTAATATGAAGAGACATTTATATTTGGAAATGTTGTTAGATCTTCAGATTTGTAACTAAATTGAGTATTTTTATTAGTTTAAATTTCCAGTGCAATGAAATTTGTCTATCTCGGTAAGTAATTGATTATTTAATTATGGATGCCAGAGTTTTTCACCATAACTATCTCTAAATTGGAATGCCAATTGTAATAACAATAACAGCAACACTAAAACTGTGTAGAACATAGTTCAATCTTTCTTTGAAGACTTAGAAATTATTTAAGATTGTATGTCTAGTCACCATTATGAATATTAGTTATTTTGGTATCTCACATTGGGATATAGGTTGGCAGGAAGAGACCACACCCACCCCTCATTCCCATTACAAGTTTAGGTTTAAAGTTCCCAATTTATTTAGTAGTGTTTTTGGAAAGGTGACAGAAGCAGCGTGGCCACGCCGAGTAGAAGCCAGGTTACGCGCATATCAGCACAATTTCCCAGAACCCACAAGTGCCAGATGGGGGCACAGGGTTGCTAATGACACTCTCCACTGGTCTTAATTTTGTGTCATACTGCAAGCTCCTACTTGAGTCTTAGGTCATTATTTAGGAAAAATAAATATGAATGGTCTTTACCCTACAGGAAAAGATAGCCAACTTTCCTTCTTCTTGAGCCCAGCTTAGGACACCAAAGACAGTCAAAGCTACCAGGTGTCCTGGAAAGTCCTGTTCTACCCAGGTTGCCCTCTGACTAATGTAATTTTATTGTGTACGAGAGTTTGGTCGGAGGAGCATGAATACAAATCTATTTCCGTACAGGTATCGCTGAATTGTGAGCGTATTTCCTGGTTAATATATAATTAATTTCAGTCAGTAATTCGAGATACGATACTGCTAACTGATGTGAAAGAAATACACCTATTGCTCTCTACTTGCAGGGAGCCCAGTTCAATACGGCAAACTATCACGGCAGTTTTTTTTAATGTTCTAGCTCCATTTATGCTGAAAATCGTCACGCCCTTCCTTCCTTTCTTCTGGGGAGTATTTTAAGAAGTCATAGTCGTTCTTCATGATATTCAAATCTTTATGACGTTCCAAAGCTGGCCAGTGGGAGTCCATTCAACTCAGTTCTTTTGACATGGCTCCTGATGGGTGTGGGTGCTTCCCCGGCTTTCTGTCTCAAAAAAATATCCCAGTCTCACCTTGTGCTTGCTTGCTATCAACTTGCAAACAGGCATTTCTCCAAGGAGTCCTGGTTTATTTTGTTAGGGAATGATATTTAGAAATCCAGGTCTGAGACCAAAGGCATTCATGCAACTGGAATGTCATTGTTTCTAAGCCTTTTCAGTAGCTAGAGCTTAGGGAAAATGTGTGTATATTTTAATTTTGAGTTCATGTTCCAGCTCATAGCTAACATTGGGGTTATTTTTTCTTAAATTCCTTTATTTTATTATTGTATCTCCTTTCTCTCATACAGTTGAAAGAAGTTAAATATTACTTGGTAGTTGTTTCGTCCCTAGAATATACCCCGGTAATCATGTGCAGTTAGTTTATTGTTTACAAGGCATTTAAAATATTTTCTCTCTGTTGGCAATGTTACCAATTTGATATATTATTAGATACATTTCTTAGGTTATTTTCAATCTTAGGATTTTCTTTTTTAACATTCTAAATTTATATTTGAACGTGTAGAAAGAACATTAACATAATTCAGAAGTCAAACTACATAAAAAGGTCTATTCAGAACAGTCTCATTTTTTATCCCCACCCTTTCCCCACCCATTTTTTTTACCCATTATTATTAATTTCTGGTTTATCCTTCCAGTGTTTCTCTTTGCAAAAATAAGCTCTTATGTACACACATACATGTGTTCGTTATGTGTTATGAATTTATGTGTGTGTGATGTATTTATTCCATATCCTTTCTTATGCTAAATATATTGTTCTCTACCTTCCTTTTTGACTTAATATATTCTGGGGATTGCTTCATATCAATAGTTAGAGATCCTCCTTTAAAAAAAAAAAAAAAGCCAAACAGCAGTCCTCTGTGTAGATGTATCCATTAATATTCAATCAATTTCCTGTTAATGCACATTTAGGTTTCTAATACACATATTGGGTTATTTTTAAAGTAACCTTTCTAAAGTGTTTAAACTCTTCAGTGTGTTTTCATTGCATAAAATCCAGACTCTGTATTATGGCCTCTAGTGCTGGCCTTTACCTACGTCTTCAGCCTCATTTCATACAGTCTTCCTTGTTCACTATACTCGCATCTTCCAGTTCATATATGACTTCCTCAGACCTTCCCTGACCACCTTATCAAGGTATTGGGTTGGCCAAAAGGTTTGTTCGGTTTTTTCCGTAAGATGGCTTTAGTAGCGCTTAGTTGTCTTTAACTTCATTCGAAACAATTTTGTTAGATTGTATTGTGGCAGCTGTCATATCAGCGTGCATTTTAAAAAAACTTATCAAAATGGGTGAATTTTTGTGTAGCCACTTTAATATTGAAGATGGAAGAAAAAAAGCAACACTTTCGGCATATTATGCTTTATTATTTCAAGAAAGGTAAAAACGCAACCGAAACGCAAAGAAAGATTTGTGCAGTGTATGGAGAAGGTGCTGTGACTGATCGAACATGTCAAAAGTGGTTTGCGAAGTTTTGTGCTGGAGTTTTCTCTCTGGGCAATGCTCCACAGTCGTGTAGACCAGTTGAAGTTGATAGCGATCAAATCGAGACATTAAGTCAAATCGAGACATTAATTGAGAACAATCAATGTTATACCACTCGGGAGGTAGCTGACATACTCAAAATATCCAAATCAAGTGCTGAAAATCATTTGCATCAGCTTCGTTATGTTAATCGCTTTGATGTTTGGGTTCCACATAAGTTAAGCGAATAAAACCTTGACCGTATTTCTGCATGCGATTCTCTACTTAAACATAATGAAAATGTTCCATTTTTAAAACAAATTGTGACGGGCGATGAAAAGTGGATACTGTACAACAACGTGGAACGGAAGAGATCGTGGGGCAAGCGAAATGGGCCACCACCAACCACACCAAAGGCCGGTCTTCATCCAAAGAAGGTGATGTTATGTATATGGTGGGATTGGAAGGGAGTCCTCTATTATGAGCTCCTTCCAGAAAACGAAATGATTCATTCCAACAGGTCTAATTGGTACTGCTCCCGATTAGACCAACTGAAAGTAGCACTCGACAAAGAGCATCTGGAGTTAGTCAACAGAAAATGCAGAATCTTCCATCAGGGTAATGCAAGACCTCATTATCTCTTTGATGACCATGCAAAAAACTGTTAAAGCTTGGCTGGGAAGTTCTGATTCATCTGCTCTATTCACTAGACATTGCTGCTTTGGATTTCCATTTATTTCGGTCTTTACAAAATTCTCTTAATGGAAAAAATTTCAGTTCCCTGGAAGACTATAAAAGGTACCTGGAACAGTTCTTTGCTCAAAAAGATAAAAGATTTTGGGAAGATGGAATTATGAAGTTGCCTGAAAAATGGCAGAAGGTAGTGGAACAAAACAGTGAACATGTTTTTCAACAAAGTTCTTGGTGAAAGTGAAAAATGTGTCTTTTATTTTTACTGAAAAACCAAAGGAACTTTTTGGCCCACCCAGTAGTTTCTTTTTCTCATCACTGTTACTACTACACTCTGTTTATTTCCTACGAGCAGTTAAAAGCAATCTGAAATTACCTTGCTGTCTTAATTTAGGCTGTATCATACAGTGGCTAAGAACTTGGGTTTTGAGCTACACCACCTGACTTTTAATCCTGGTTCCATGACCTTAGACATGTTACTTAGCACTCTGTGCCTGAGTTTCTTCCTCTAAAAAGGGGGTAACAATAGTATTTTCCTTATAGGATCCTATGAGAAATGAATGGTTAATAAATATAAACACTTATGCAGTTGTTGGCACGTAACTAAGCATAAAATAAATGCCGGCTATATGGGTATTATTATTTGTTCATTGTCCTTCTCTCCTCAGTAAGCTCTGACAGCAAGAGCTTGTTTCACTTGTTGCCCACTGTACTCTCAGTTCCTGAGGTACAGGAGGCACTTACATGTTTGTTGCTAAATGAATAGTAGTTAAAATTCAGTTCCCATCCCTTTGAAACATTCCTGGAAATCTGACTAAAAGAATGTTTTCTCATGTACATCATACGCAGTTGCCAAATCCAACAGATATTTTCATCAAATTCAGCGTCAAAGTACAAATGCCTACTTTTTAACATGTGTCTTGGAAGTTCTGGCCAATTATTAAAATCTGAAAAAGAAATCAGAAACAGGATGGAATTACCATATTTGCTTTAACACAATTATATATCCATGAAATCCGAAAGGATCAACTAAAATTCTCCTAAAATTGTTGAGAGTTTAGAAAATGATCAGATTTGAGCCATACATAAAGAAATAATTTTCCAGTATACCAGTAACTACCAGTTAGGACTGTAATTGAAGAAAACTATTATTCTACAAAAGCAGCAAAAAAAAAAAGAAAAAAAGGTAAAATACTTAACAATATCCCTAACAAGAAATATGTGGAATGTGTCTTTTCATAAAGAAAATTAGAAAACTTTACTGCGAGATATAAAAGCTTTAGAAAACTGATGATACACCCTGTTTCCAGGTAGAAATATTGACTATTATAGAAATTAAAATTCTTCCAAATATATAAATGTAATGTTAAATTACCGTAAAGCAAACTCATTTGTTTTTATTCATTAATCTTCTCAAAATTATTTTAAAGTTTGTTAGAGAATGTTCAAAAATGAACAAAAATGGTTTGATGGCCATACTTTTAACAACAAAGATTCATAACACACAATCTGGTAGCAACTAGGGGAGAATAAAGCTCATACAAGTTCAGTAACTTTTAATATACTAATATTACAAGTGTGACATACTTCTGAAGTTACCCCAGTGTGCTATAAATGTCTCAGCAGATAAGAGACCATGTCATTTAACTTCGTAGCAAGGATCTCAGATACAGGCGAGGTTGTACTTTACCCAGTGTCACAGCATGTTAGAGATAGCATCAAAATTATACTGACGATTCTAAGTAAACTTTAAGTAATTGGTATAGAAAAAATAAATTTCCTCTTTAATCTGCGTACAGTCTAGGATGACTACCTTGTCCCAGTTTGCTCAGGACTTTGCTGGTTTTAGCACTGAAAGGCTCATGTCCCAGGAAACCTCTCAGTTATGGGCAGGCCAGTTACAGTTGATCACCTTTGTACAGTTCATAGAAAAGATGCTTAAGTCTGTAAATAGAGTTTCCCCCAAAATGTAAAGAGAGTGTTTAATCTGGTCAGAGTAACCCATCTAGTGGTCCATTTTGGCCACAAGTTAATCTCAGTGCACAGAATTCCTACAGGAGGATTCATCAGTTCAAGGGATTTATGATTTGGGTTCACTCAAGAAACTATAGCAGGGTTCAGTAAGACTCCTGTAATCATATACAAACTGAGTAGGAGGATTGAGGCCATGTGGCTTAGTGTTCTGTCCTGCAGCTAATCTCTGATCTTATGGTAATTTGTTGTGTGTTGACTTCTAGAGTAATTTTCCCTGCAGGCTGTACTTCTCAGCAAAAGTCAGTTTTCTAAGGATTTGTTTGCTTTCAGATCTTTTGCTGTTATCTTTCTAACATACAAGTCAGTGGAAATATCTTACTATATGTAACTTATCTCTTGCCTTGATCTACAAAGGATTTAAGGTAACATATTTGGTGTACTATAGATGAATGTTAATAGAAAATCTAATGCTTTTTTATGTGTGTGTGTGTGTGTCTTGTACTTACATAGCCATTAGTTTGACAAGTGTGATCTATATCATAATGCAATGAGAAAGAGGGAGTTGTTTATTTTTTCAGTTTTACATTCCAGATTGTAAATGTCATGAAAATTTCTAACCACTAAATAAAATATTTTAGAAATTAACTAGAAATGCAGTTTCTAAATTTACACCATTTTAAGTCTTACTTATCATGAAGATCTCCAAAGCAATATACAACTCAGGTCCCAGTTGTCATCCTGTAGCACGCTTGGGTAGCATTGGGAAGGTGGCTGGTTTACCACGCTTGATTTAAAAAAGTCACAAATTGTAATACTTCAGTTTGCTCACAATCCCATCAAATAAGATCACAGGCTCTTGAGAAGAATATGCAAAAACCCTGATATTATTTATAAAGCAACTGTTTCTGCAACTTCTGCTGAAAATTTCCTACAGAATATAAAGTATACTTGTAATAGATTATTTTGTAGTCAGCTGTTGAGATCTGCATTTCTTTTCACACTAAGTAAAAATGTGACCTCTTGCCCCAACTAAGGTATTTTCTCTTTATTATTATTTTTTAGTATCTAAAAAGCACGGCAAGCTCATTACTTTTTTACGGACATTCATGAAGTCTCGTCCAACAAAACAGAAGTTGAAGCAGCGTGGGATCTTGAAAGAAAGGGTATTTGGTTGTGACCTGGGGGAGCACCTTCTGAATTCTGGTTTTGAAGGTAAAAATAAAATTTATGAACTCATAATTTTAGTTTCTGACCTCTCCCTGTTGATTTCCTATAATCAATTAAAGTGGATTAGACAAGCAGTACCTATTCCAAGTAAGTTCAACAGCACGTATTGAATGTTCTCAGGTACTCACCTGAGTTCTGGGGTAGCTGAGAATCAAGAGGGGTCTAGGAATGCACTTTGGCATCAGAGATGCTTGTGATCTGTTCAGGAAGAGGAAGACATTCACACAGAGGGTATAGTAGCTCTGCTAGTTTACGTTATTTTCATATCTGTCCAGATAGCTTCCTCAGCCAGTTTTCCTTCTCACAGTTTATTCTAAAATGTTTATTTCTCTTTTGAAAAAAAAGTCATAGTTTTGAGACTGTGTATTACCAAGACCAGCCTCCCAACTTTTATAACTAAAAATTTAAATTCCTTTTTCTGTAAATTAAATTCTTATTCAAGAATTCAGTGCTTGGATGAATGGATGGATGTGATCATTATGAGGGAGTGCTTTCCAGTTTGTTATTAGCTTTCAAATATCAATTCAGCAAGTTTTAGTTGTGCTTAGAAGTTTTGGTTGTGTTTCCATTCTTAGTAAGTATGGTAGAGAGGACAGATGCCAATATATAATTTCTTTATGAAAAATAACAGGTTTAATAACTGTAATGGTTATATATCCCCTAACTATGATAAAATCTATTCTAGTGGAACAAAGGGTTTGTAGGTGTCATTGATTTTTTTCATAGGACTTGTTTTATTTGCTGCACATATTTGAAGCCAAATATCCTTAAAATGAGATCGCTTTTTTAAAAAGTGAGAACTTTGTAGAAAACTAGGTAAAACTACATTTGGTACAAAATGTAAAAAATATTTTAAAACTCAAGGTGAGCAAACTCTGTTGCCCGAATGTATTTCTGTTTGAGGTTATTTGGCCCTTTCAACAAGAGGCTTTCTTAAACTATTGTAAATATACGGGGATTTTATAATCAGAGCACACTGGAAACAAGCAAGGCCCAAATAACCCCTGAAATTAATCCTTTAGGTAATCGTATTTTTCTAACCGAAAATCATGATGCACATTCTAATGTGTAACACTGTGCCGTGTACTCTTGGCCTGGAAGCCACTGCCTTGAGAATGGAACTTGCCTTTTTCGTCTATGTTACACAATGCTTGCATGATGCCTGGCATATAAAAGGCTGAATGTGTGAAGGGAATGACTGACTGAATAAATGAGGAGAAAAGAACAGAAATGAAACTGAAACTGTCAAGAAAAATAAAGGACCAATTTTTGTCATACTTACTTATACTTCTTTTAGCCATGATTCTAATTTTAAGGGTCATCAGTTTAATTTAAACATTTACTTCCTATTGTATTGTCATTTGATGATAAAAAAGTACTAAAAATATTAAATAAGAGTGGTTTAGAAGTGTATTATTTGGAGAGTGTGGGAATAATTCTTAAAGTTATATCACCTTTTGGAAGAATCATTTTGGAGGTTTCTAATGTTATGTTTTGACTGGGTGATTATTTAATGTGCACTTGGCTGGCTGGTTAGATGGTTTGAGGGAAAAAGGTAGTTAATAAAATGCCTTTTTATACTAGGATTTCTTCTAATAATGTATTGGGTTCTCATATTACTTTCTTATGTTAGTGAAAAAAAGAATTCAGATCTTTTCTCTTTTTATCTTCCTATACTGTTCTTCAGTTTCTACTCTCTGTTTTTCAAAATGAAAGTTTATGCTCTTCTCTTTCATTTTGCTACTAATTTTAATTTTATGTCTCATTAGTCTCTCTTAAAATTCTAAGTAATAGCAATGTTCAGTTATATAGTTTTATTTATGAAGCTCTATGATGTGATTGTTTTTTGGACATTCAGTCCTTTTACTTAGGGAACATAAAGTGTAAAGAAACAGTTCAGATGTTTTCCATGAAGTATGATGTCTGTAGAGGCTTAGCTGTATAATCAGGGAAAGACCTCTAATTCCCCATATTTTCAAGTTTGCCTACTTGTTTGGGAGAACATAAGCAAGTATGAATATAATATCACATGGTTGTAAGAATCCCAGAGAAGTTATCTATACTTTTTGACAGATGGTACGTTATTTTTTTTTAGGTTTTTTTTTTTTTTTTTTTGGAGTATAATTGCTTTACAATGTTGTGCTGTACAATGAAGTGAATCGGCTGTATGTATACCTATATCCCCTCCCTCTTGGACCTCCTTCCCACCCACCCCATCCCACCCATCTAGGTCATCACAGAGCACCAAGCTGAGCTCCCTGTGCTATACAGCAGGTTCCCACTAGCTATCTGTTTTACACATGGTAGTGTATTTGTGTCAAATCTAATCTCCCAATTTGTCCCACCCTCCCCTTTCCCCTCTGTGTCCACATGTCCATTCTCTACATCTGAGTCTTTATTCCTGCCCTGAAAATAGGTTCATCTGTACCATTTTTCTAGATTCCACATATATGCGTTAATATACGGTATTTGTTTTTCTCTTTCTGACTTACATCACTCTGTATGACAGACTCTAGGTCCATGCACATCTCTACAAATGACCCAATTTTGTTCCTTTTTATGGCTGAGTAATATTCCATTGTATACATGTACCACATCTTCTTTATCCATTCATCTGTCATTGGACATTTAGGTTGTTTCCATGTCCTGGCTATTGTAAATAGTGCTGCAGTGAACATTGGGGTACATGTGTCCTTTTGAATTATGGTTTTCTCAGGGTATATGCCCAGTAGTGGTATTGCTGGGTTGTATGGTAATTCTATTTTTAGTTTTTTAAGGAACCTCCATACTGTTCTCCCTAGTGGCTGTACCAATTTACATTCCCACCAACAGTGCAAAAGGGTTCCCTTTTCTCCACACCCTCTCCCGCATTTATTGTTTGTAGATATTTTGATGATGACCATTCTGACCGGTGTGAGGTGGTACCTCATAGTAGTTTTGATTTGCATTTGTCTAATAATTAGTGATGTTGAGCATCTTTTCATGTGCCTCTTGGCCATCTGTACGTCGTCTTTGGTGAAATGTCTGTTTAGGTCTTCTGCCCATTTTTTAATTGGCTTGTTTGTTTTTTTGGTATTGAGCTCCGTGAGCTGTTTGTGTATTTTGGAGATTAATCCTTCGTCCGTTGCTTGATTTGCAAATATTTTCTCCCCTTCTGAGGGTTGTCTTTTCGTCTTGTTTATGGTTTCCTTTGCTGTGCATAACCTTTTAAGTTTAGTTGGGTCCCATTTGTTTATTTTTGTTTTTATTTTCATTACTCTAGGAGGTGAGTCAAAAAAGATCTTGTTGCGATTTATGTCAAAGAGTGTTCTTCCTATGTTTTCCTCTAAGAGTTTTATAGTGTCTGGTCTTACATTTAGGTCTTTAATCCATGTTGAGTTTATTTTTGTGTATGGTGTTAGGGAGTGTTCTAATTTCATTCTTTTACATGTAGCTGTCCAGTTTTCCTGGCACCACTTATTGAAGAGGCTGTTTTTTCTCCACTGTATGTTCTTGCCTCCTTTGTCATAAATTAGGTGACCATATGTGTGTGGGTTTATCTCTGGGCTTTCTATCCTGTACCATTGATCTATATTTCTGTTTTTGTGCCAGTACCGTACTGTCTTGATTACTGTAGCTTTGTAGTATAGTTTGAAGTTGGGGAGCCTGATTCCTCCAACTCCGTTTTTCTTTCTCAGGGCTGCTTTGGCTATTCAGGGTCTTCTGTGTTTCCATACAAACTGTAAAATTTTTTGTGCTAATTCTGGGAAGAATGCCATTGATAGTTTGATAGGGATTGCATTGAATCTGTAGATTGCTTTGGGTAGTATAGTCATTTTCACAATATTGATTCTTCCAATCCAAGAACATGGTATATTTCTCCATCTGTTTATGTCGTCTTTGATTTCTTTCATCAGTGTTTTATAGTTTTCTGAGTACAAGTCTTTTGCCTCCTTAGGTAGGTTTATTCCTAGGTATTTTATTCTTTTTGTTGTGATGGTAAATGGGATTGTTTCCTTAATATCTCTTTCTGATCTTCTGTTGTTAGTGTATAGGAATGCCAGAGATTTCTGTGCATTAATTTTGTATCCTGCAACCTTACCAAATTTATTGATTAGTTCTAGTAGTTTTCTGGTGGCATCTTGAGGATTTTCTATGTATAGTATCATGTCATCTTATTTTTATGAAAATTCTGTAATGCAAGCTAGGAGAGCCTGATAATGCAGAAATGAAACCCTGTCCTCTGAAGAGTTTTCTTCCAAGGCAAACCTTTTGTGTACTTGCTTGAGTTAGCATGCTAACTTGGAGCATGCTTTATGAGAAACATCTTCTAAAAAAAAATACAGCTTTGTTTTCCTTTCTCTCTTTAAGTAATTATGTTAATTGCCCCAATAATCTCTAAATATATTTTCTTTGAAATAGGTGATAGAAATTTTCCAGCCCCAGGTTTTACTATTCTACCTCTCGTTTGCAGAGTAGAAGCCTAAGGCATTGAGGTTATCATTGATGGAACAATTTTAGAAATAGGAGTCAAACTCATAAAGATACTTTATATTTTGCATTTTGCATATCATTTTGACATAGAGATTGCTTATATTATCAAAGTCAATCCACAAAAAATACCCAACAATTCTGCCTGCCCTTTATCTCTACCACATATACATATTCCCTTTCTTGTTACTAAAATTCTTGAATGCTTTTAGAAGTAAAAAGCATACAGCTGAAAATGAATACAGTTCTACATGAAGACCAAGATCCCTATTCTGCTGACTGGGTCAGATAACTTCGTCAGGCTCACAGGGTACTGTAAATTAATTCATTTGCTAATTTTCTACATTGTGTCAAGACAGTGCTCCTGGATTTTGAGTACACAAGGATGAACAGAGCATGTTTTTTTGCCGTTTAAGAGTTTGACTAAGAAGGAGTAATAGCTGTATAAACAAATAAATATTAATTCAAAAATGGCATAGTTCTGTGGGCACCTAGAACCTAGTGCAGCTACCTCTACTTGGGACTTTGGGGTATATTCAAAGAAGCCTTGCTTAAGAGTGATAGTTCAGTTGGGTTTTGAACAACAGCCAAGAGTTTTCTATAAGAAGATGGTAGTAGAGGAAGAATCCAGGCAGAGGAAATTGGTTTTCCATCACCTGGAAATTGATGGACTTATAGAATGGCTGGTTAGTATGGTAAAAGATGAAACTTCACTTGGCCTAGAGTTGTGAAATATGGTAATAATAAAATAAGTGCAAATGGCAAAGGACCTTAAAATTCAGGCAGTGCATTTCCATAGTTAAAATGTGGCTCTGTACTTGGACTGCTTGAGTTAGCACCTTATTTCTGCCATTTGTTTACTGCTTGTCCGTGGGTAAATCTTCACCTCTCTAAGACTCAGTTTCCTCTCTGTAAAATGGGGATAATGATAGAACTTCTCCCACAGGATTTCTGTGAGAATGAAATGAGAGTATCCATTGTAAAGCACTTAGCCTGGCACCTTATACATGCTCAATAATATACCTGCTTTTTAATAAAATTATTCAAAGCTAAGGAGTCTTAAGTTTTAAATGTAAGTTACAGGATCTGATAGAATTTAAAAGACAGGATGCAGGAAGTACAACAAAAGGCAGGAAAACCAAGGAAAAGTCTTCTGTAGTAATAATGATAATATACTGTAAGTGAAATACATTGGCTAAAGTTATCTTGTTAAAATATCTTAATTGTTTCATTCCCCACTCTGCATGTTTCATCCCTAATATAGTAGTTTTTTGCACACCAAATAATGTTCTTCCAAGCCATTCTTTTCATGGATTGTAACTTAAAACGATGAAAGGAACATAGCTACTAAAGCCTGTGAATTCCTCAGTCTGCCTTGCAAGACAAATGAAGTTCAGATTTCAGTAATTGTAAATTTTTGAATGGTTAGAAAAATGTTTTATCATAGACTTTAAACGTTCTGTTCTAGACCGTTGTTCAGAGAGGTAACCAAAGTGCCTTTCTCTTCTTCCTGCTTGTGGTTGGTGTCGTTTATGACGAGCTGATACTGTCGGTCAGAAGTCAGTAATTTTAATGCAACAATAGGCAGGAAATTAAAAGATTCCATTTACTGGAAATTGCTTTGACCTTCGCATTATGTTGATGTTTTGTTTATTGGATATAATTGGAATTAGCGTTAACTATAAAAATGATAAAAGAAACTTTTAAAAGTGAAAAATTGAAGCACTTAGAATAGGTAGTTGTCAGGCTGGGATAAGCATTTAACTTTGCATATTCATTCACTGTGGACGAAGTTCAGCTGAATAGCTGTATTTTTTAAAAATCTAGAATGGTTTTAGAACTGAACAGTTCACCTTACTAACGTGATCTAAATGAGTCCGTTGCAGAAGATCTTAGAGAAACTATGCTAATAATGTATGAACTCTTCCACTTACCTAAATGTAACAAGATAGAGCCAGTCTTGATTATTTAGCAACCAGTTATCTAGCGTACATGTGAAATTAAGTAAATATGCCTTTGTCAGTTTTTGTAGTAGATTAATCTCCCCCCCTTAAAACTTTAATTTGCAAATTTCATTTTGCTAAGACATTCTCATTTTTTGTGACTTTGTTTCCACTGAATACTCTCAATTTAATCCATGTCTTCAAAAATTCTCTCTAGTGCCCCAGGTTCTTCAAAGCTGTACAGCGTTCATTGAGAGATATGGCATCGTGGATGGAATATATCGTCTCTCTGGCGTTGCCTCCAATATCCAGAGACTACGGTAAAACCTAATATGGCATTTTCTTTTTCGTTCCTACTGTAATTCATTAAAATGAAACTGTTTCAAAATTAAGGCACTTATATTGATAACTGTAATTGTCTGTAAGATAGTTTAGATAAAGTAGGAAATAATATCCATATTGTTCTCTGTGTATATTTTCCTAAATGCCATCTCTTCGTTTGTAGTATCAGAAAACCATGTCCCCTAATCTCTTCAGTACTTGTATTTTCTCTTTGCAATATTTGAAGATTTTTAAAAATTGAATTTGAACCTATGATAACCATGAGAGATGATAATTTACATTATAATAGAATTATTCTTTAGTTAACTACAATTGATGAGAGCGAACTTTCTAATCTCCTTTCACCTGAGCTCTGTAGTATATGTTCAAGTGTGCATGTATTACATATTGCACATCCTCTCCCATTATAGTGTCAGAGACAAGAATAGTGGTATCCTTTACACCAGCAGTAGAATTTTTAATTTTTGCTTAATCTCTTAGATTCTAGTCTATTCTTAATATGTTATTATCCTTTATTTTTCACTGTGGTGCATGATAATTGCCATTATTCTATAGGATTTTAATTGTTCTAATTTGACCACAGAGTTCATCTCTATTTTCAGGAATACACGTTTGGAAAATAACTGAAATTGATTCTTTTCTTTTTTTTTAATAGACCTTTATTGGAGTATGATTGCTTCACAGTACCGTGTTAGCTTCTGTTGCACAACAAAGCGTATCAGCCATATGCATACACATGTCCCCATATACCCTCCCTCTTGAGCCTCCCTCCCATCCTCCCTATCCCACCCCTCTAGGTCATCACAAAGCACTGAGCCAATCTCCCTGTGCTATGCTGCTGCTTCCCACCAGCCAACGGTTTTACATTTGGTAGTGTATATATGTCGATGCTGCTCTCACTTTGCCCCAGCTTCCCCCCCCAACCCCATGTCCTCAAGTCCATCCTCTATGTCTGCCTCCTTCCTGCCCTGCAACTAGGTTCATCAGTACCTTTTTTTTTTAAGATTCCATATATATGAGTTAGCATATGGTATTTGTTTTTCTCTTTCTGACCTACTTCACTCTGTATGACAGTCTCTAAGTCCATCTACCTCACTACAAATGACCCAATTTCGTTCCTTTTTATGGCTGAGTAATATTCCATTGTATATATGTGCCACACCTTCTTTATCCATTCATCTGTCGTTGGACATTTAGGTTGTTTCCATGTGCTGGCTATTGTAAATAGTGCTGCAATGAACATTGTGGTACATGTCTCTTTTTGAATTATGGTTTTCTCAGGGTATGTGCCCAGTAGTGGGATTGCTGGGTCATATGGTAGTTCTATTTTTAGTTTAGTTTTTTTTTTTTAAATAAATTTATTTATTTATTTTTTACTTAACGGCTGCGCTGGGGCTTCATTGCTACATGTGGGCTTTCTCCCGCGACGAGTGGGGACTGCTCTGTTGTGGTGTGTGGGCTTCTCGTTGCAGTGGCTTCTCTTGTTGCAGAGCATGGGCTCTAGGCGTGCAGGCTTCAGTAGTTGTGACACACGGGCTTAGTCATTCTGGCTTACGGGCTCCAGAGTGCAGGCTCAGTAGTTGTGGTGCAGGGGCTTAGTTGCTCCATGGCATGTGAGATCTTCCTGGACCAGGGCTCGAACGCGTATCCCCTGCATTGGCAGGTGGATTCTTAACCCCTGCGCCACCAGGGAAGTCCTATTTTTAGTTTTTTAAGGGCCCTCCATTACTGTTTTCCATAGTGGTTGTATCAATTTACATTCCCACCAACAGTGCAGGAGGGTTCCCTTTTACCACACCCTTTCCAGCATTAAATTTTTTCTAGATTTTTTGATAATGGCCATTCTGACCGGTTTGAGGTGTAGTTTTGATATACATTTCTCTGATAATTAGTGATGTTGAGCATCTTTTCATGTGCCTCCCAGCCATCCATATGTCCTCCTTGGTGAAATGTCTACCTAGGTCTTCCGCGTGTGTTTTAACTGGATTGTTTGTTTTATTGATATTGAGCTCCATGAGCTGTTTGTATATTTTGGAGATTAATCCTTTGTTGTTTCATTTGCAAATATTTTCTCCCATTCTGAGGGCTGTCTTTTTGTCTTGTTTATGGTTTCCTTTGCTGTGCAAAAGCTTTTAAGTTTAATTAAGTCCCAGTTGTTTATTTTTGTTTTTATTTCCATTACTCTAGGAGGTGGGTCAAAAAAGATCTTGCTGTAGTTTATGTCAAAGAGTGTTTTTCCTATGTTTTCCTCTTAAGAGTTTTATAGTGTCTGGCCTTACATCTAAGTCTTTAATCCATTTTGAGTTTATTTTTGTGTATGGTATTAGGTAGTGTTCTAATTTCATTCTTTTACATGTAGCTGTCCAGTTTTCCCAGCACCACTTATTGAAGAGGCTGTCTTTTCTCCGTTGTATGTTCTTGCCTCCTTTGTCGTAAATTAGGTGACCGTATGTGCGTGGGTTTATCTCTGGGCTTTCTATCCTGTACCATTGATCTGTATTTCTGTTTTTGTGCCAGTACCGTACTGTCTTGATTACTGTAGCTTTGTGGTATAGTTTGAAGTCAGGGAGCCTGATTCCTCCAACTCTGTTTTTTTTTCCTCAAAATTGCTTTGGCTATTCGGGGTCTTTTGTGTTTCCATACAAATTGTAAACTTTTTTGTGCTAATTCTGGGAAGAATGCCATTGGTAGTTTGATAGGGATTGCATTGAATCTGTAGATTGCTTTGGGTAGTATAGTCATTTTCACAAATATTGATCCTTCCAATCCAAGAACATGGTGTATTTCTCCATCTGTTTATGTCATCTTTGATTTCTTTCATCAGTGTTTTATAGTTTTCTGAGTACAAGTCTTTTGCCTCCTTAGGCAGGTTTATTCCTAGGTATTTTATTCTTTTTGTTGCAATGGGAGATGGGAGTGTTTCCTTCATTTCTCTTTCTGATTTTTCGTTGTTGGTGCATACGAATGCCAGAGATTTCTGTGCATTAATTTTGTATCCTGCAACCCTACCAAATACATTGATCAGTTCTAGTAGTTTTCTGGTGGCATCTTTAAGATATTCTATGTATAGTATCATGTCATTGCAAACTGTGACAGTTTTACTTCTTCTTTTCCAATTTGTATTCCTTTTATTTCTTTTTCTTCTCTGATTGCTGTGGCTAGGACTTCCAAAACTATGTTGAATAAGAGTGGTGAGAGTGGACATCCTTGTCTTCTTCCTGATCTTAGTGGAAATGCTTTCAATTTTTCACCATTGAGTATGATGCGTGCTGTGGGTTTGTCATATATGGCCTTTGTTATTATTGAGGTAGGTTCCCTCTATGCCCATTTTCTGGAGACTTTTTATCATAAATGGGTGTTGAATTTTGTCAAAAGCTTTTTCTGCATCTATTGAGATGATCATATGGTTTTTATTCCTTAATTTGTTGATGTGGTGTTTCACATTGATTTATGTATATTGAAGAATCCTTGCATCCCTGGGATAAATCCCATTTGATCATGGTATATGATCCTTTTAATGTGCTGTTGGATTCTGTTTGCTATTATTTTGTTGAGGATTTTTGCATCTATGTTCATCAGGGGTATTTGTCTATAATTTTCTTTCTTTGTGATATCTTTTTCTGCTTTTGGTATCAGGGTGTTGGTGGCCTCATAGAATGAATTTGGGAGTGTTTCTCCCTCTGCAATTTTTGGGAAGAGTTTGAGAAGGATGGGTGTTAGCTCTTCTCTAAATGTTTGATAGAATTTGCCTGTGAAGCCATCTGCTCCTGGACTTTTGTTGGACGATTTTTAATTATGCTTTCAATTTCATTATTTTTGATAGGTCTGTTTATATTTTCTAATTCTTCCTGGTTCAGTCTTGGAAAATTGTACCTTTCCAAGAATTTGTCCATTTCTTTGTGGTTGTCCATTTTATTGGCATACAGTTGTTTGTAGTATTCTCTTATAATCCTTTGTATTTCTGCTGTGTCAGTTGTGATTTCTCCTTTTTGATTTCTAATTTTATTGATTTGCATCCTCTCCCTTTTTTTCTTGATGAGTCAGGCTAAGGGTTTATCAATTTTGTTTATCTTCGTAAAGAACCAGCTTTTAGTTTTATTGATCTTTGCTACTGTTTTTTCATTTCTCTTTCATTCATTTCTGCTCTGATCGTCATGATTTCTTTCCTTCTGCTGACTTTGGGTTTTCTTTGTTCTTGTTTCTCTAGTTTTAAGTATAGGGTTAGATTGTTTATTTGAGATTTTTCTTGTTTCTTGAGGTGAGATTGAATTGCTGTAAACTTCCCTCTTAGAACTGCTTTTGCTGCATCCCATAGGTTTTGGGTCGTCGTGTTTTCGTTGTCATTTGTTTCTATGTATTTTTTTATTTCTTCTTTGGTTTCTTCAGTGATCTCTTGGTTATTTAGTAGCACACTGTTGTTTAGCCTCCATGTATTTGTGTTTTTTACATTTTTTTTTCCTGTAGTGATTTCTGATCTTATAGCGTTGTGGTCAGAAAAGATGCTTGATCTGATTTCAATTTTCTTAAATTTACTGAGGCTTGATTTGTGACCCAAGATGTGATCTATCCTGGAGAATGTTCCGTGTGCACTGGAGAAGAAAGTGTCTTCTGCCACTTTTGGATGGAATGTTCTATAAATATCAATTAAATCTGTCTGATCTAGTGTGTTATTTAAAGCTTCTGTTTCCTTATTTATTTTCTGTTTGGCTGATCTGTCTGTTGGTGTAAGTGGTGTGTTAAAGTCCCCTACTATTATTGTGTTACTGTCGATTTCTCCTTTCATGGTTGTTAGCATTTGCCTTATGTATTGAGGTGCGCCTATGTTGGGTGCATAAGCATTTATAATTGTTATATCTTCTTCTTGGATTGATCCTTTGATCATTATGTATTGTCCTTCCTTATCTCTTGTAACAGTCTTTATTTTAAAGTCTATTTTATCTGATACGAATGTTGCTACTCCAGCTTTCTTTTGATTTCCATTTGCATGGAATATCTTTTTCCATCCCTTCATTTTCAGTCTGTATGTGTCCCTAGGTCTGAAGTGGGTCTCTTGTAGACAGCATATGTATGAGTCTTGTTTTTGTATCCATTCAGCCAGTCTGTGTCTTTTGTTTGGGGCATTTAATCTATTTACATTCAAGGTTATTTTCAATATGTATGTTCCTATTACCATTTTCTTAATTGTTTTGGGTTTGTTTCTGTGGGTCTTTTTCTTCTCTTGTGTTTCCCGCCTAGAGTAGTTTCTTTAGCATTTGTTGTAAAGCTGGTTTGGTGGTGTGAATTCTCTTAGCTTTTGCTCGTTTGAAAAGCTTTTGACTTCTCCATCAAATCTGAATGAGATCCTTGCTGGGTAGAGTAATCTTGGTTATAGGTTTTTCTCTTTCATCACTTTAAGTATATCCTGCGACTCCCTTCTGGCTTGCAGGGTTTCTGCTGAAAAATCAGCTGATAACCTTATGGGGGTTCCTTTGTATGTTATTTTTTGTTTTTACTTTGCTGCTTTTAATATTTTTTCTTTGAATTTAATTTTTGTTAGTTTGATTAAGATGTGTCTTGGTGTGTTTTTCCTAGGTTTTATCCTGTGTGGGACTCTCTGTGCTTCCTGGACTTGGGTGACTATTACCTTTCCCATGTTAGGGAAGTTTTCAACTATAATCTCTTCAAATATTTTCTCAGACCCTTTGTTTTTCTCTTTTTCTTCTGGGACCCCTATAATTCGAATGTTGGTGCGTTTAGTGTTGTCCCAGAGGTCTCTGAGATTGTCTTCAGTTCTTTTCATTCTTTTTTTCTTTATTCTGCTCCTCGGCAGTTATTTCCATTGTTTTGTCTTCCAGCTCACTTATTCGTTCTTCTACCTCAGTTATTCTGTTATTGATTCCTTCTAGTGTATTTTTCATTTGTTATTGTGTTGTTCATCTCTGTTTGTTTGTTCTTTAGTTCTTCTAGATCTTTGTTAAACATTTCTTGTTTTTTCTCAATCCGTGCCTCCATTCTATTTCCGAGATTCTGGATCATCTTTACTATCATTACGCTGAATTCTTTTTCAGGTAGATTGCCTATTTCCTCTTCATTTATTTGGTCTTGTAGGTTTTTACCTTGCTCCTTCATCTGTGAGTGTATTTCTGCCTTACTGGTTGTTTGGCCTGAGGCTTCCAACACGGGAGTTTGTAGGCTGTTGGGTACAGCTGGAGTTTGTAGGCTGTTGGGTAGAGCTGGGTCTTGGTGCTGAGGTGAGGAACTCCATGAAACCTCACTCTGATGAATATTCCCTGGGGTCTGAGGTTCTCTGTTAGTCCAGTGGTTCGGACTCAGAGCTCCCACCGCAGGAGCTTCGGCCCGGCCTCTGGCTCGTGAACCAAGATCCCACACGCCGTGTGGGGCGGCAAAAAAAAAAAAAAAAAAAAAGGAGAACAGTAACAAAGTAAAAAATAAAATTAGACTAGGAAACTAACAGATATGTTAGAAAGGATATAAAAATAAAAATATAGATGAATCAACATTCAGAAGATACCTCAGTACCACAATAGTAAAAAAAAGAGGAGGAGGGAAAAGGAAAAAAAATTTTTTAAAAGGGAGAAAAGGCCTTGGCTGTGGAGGGCAGGGCCTAAGGAAGGGTGAGGTTTGGGTGGTGGGTGGGGCCTATGCTTAGGACCCACAGGGCTGGAAAAGGCCCTGGGGGCTGTGGGAGGTGGGGCTTAGGCTCAAGGAACAGAAGGTCTCAGAGGGCGGGGCACCTCACCTGGGAGTCCAGCAGGCTTCCTGGGCTCTAGTGGGCGAGGCAGTCGCGCTCCTATCCTCTCCTGCTCCTCCGCCTGCCTCTCCTGATCTCCCAGCCTCCCTCCTGTGCCCCCAGGACCAATGCGGCCGGGGGTAGGGGGAGGCCTTGGAGGGCAGGGGACCAGCCTGGTAGCTCAGCAGGCTCCCAAGTGGGCGGGGCAAACGCCTTCTTCCTCTCCTCTCCCGCTCCTCCTGGAGGCCCCTCCCACCTGCCTCTCCTGATCTCCCTGCCCTCAGGGGCACCGATCCTGTCTGGCCTCTACTTCTCCTCCCCCCTCAGTCCCCCTGCGTCCTACGCGTTCACTTTGGGGTTCCTCCTGCCTCCTTGGGTTCAGAGCCCCCCACCAGCAGCCGGCAGGTGCCCTAGTTGTGGGGAGGTGCTGACTCTGCGTCTTCCCACACCGCCATCTTGACTCCGCCTCCACAAATTGATTCTTGTGCTGAAAAAGGTTTCAGTCTTTAGTTTCAGACGCAGCAAATCTCATACTCAGATTGTCCACATACATTAATCCTCTAGGTTCATGAGTGGTCTCATGTCTGTAGATTAATATTAGTTAACCTCCTCAGAGTGAGCTTAGTCTGCCTTAGTGTTCTGAGCACAATTTTTATTTCACTCACTTTAATGCTGCAGATTTTGCTTTCTTTTAAAATTTGGTGTTGGCTGGGAATTGCTTTATACTGTTTCTGGCTTCCTTATCCCTCTTCCATAAAGCATTCCTGAACTGTACTTCTTGTACCTGAGGAATTTCTGCACATAGTCACACATGGACCAGCTGCCATTCAACTCTAGTTTTCAGAATTGCCAAAACATTGGGTATTTAAACCATTAGGAATCAGAAGTCCTGTTTTCAGATCTGTGTGGTAAGAGCTTCTCTTTCACACACATTTCAGAGGTTTCTGTCCATTTTAATATTGAAGCTATTCCCTTAATTTCCATTTAGAAAAACACTTGTTTCATGATTAGACATTTGATTACTGCTGAAGTCCAAATATAACTTGTATGAAATATAGTCATTTGAAGAAAATATTAACTCACTGAGGTAGAGGTTAATACTTTGGACCTTTCCTTTCTGTTTTAAAGTCATATTTGCTTTTCTTTCAAAAAAATAGTTTTGTTGTCTCTCATCTATCTTTTTAGCCATGAATTTGACTCTGAACATGTTCCCGACCTGACAAAAGAACCCTATGTTCAAGACATCCATTCCGTGGGCTCCCTGTGTAAGCTGTATTTCCGAGAGCTCCCAAACCCTTTGCTCACCTACCAGCTGTATGAGAAGTTTTCTGTGAGTACAAGTCACTTTTAAGTCAAGTTCTGTTTGGAGTTTTGCTGTGGTTTTTTTCCAAAACGTGTGAAGATTGGTTTGGTCATATGAGATAGTTGTATGAGGAAGAGGGGTCCTTTAAAGAAAATAAAAACACTTTACTGCTAGCTGGTCCACAGTCGTCACTGTTTTCACATTTTCACTCTTTCGGTTTCTGACTTTGAGCCGCTAATCTTATAACCCTCGATACTGGTTATCATAAAGTTTTTAAAATATTATCTTTTAATAGATTTCAGTATCCATTTAGTGTGGAAACAAAGTTTACTTCCTTGAATACTACATTGTTTTTCTTCATAGTTCAGCATCAAAGAGTAAAGTCAATTAATCTCAAAGTGAAACTGAATTGTAAATGAAGAACTTTCATCTTTACCAACAAAGCCTAATAGTTTATTTTGCATTATGGCTGTTCTAGGATGCTGTTTCAGCAGCAACAGATGAAGAAAGGCTGATAAAAATTCATGATGTCATCCAGCAGCTCCCCCCTCCACACTACAGGTAAACCACATGTAAAATACCAGCCAAAAGTAGAAGTCAGTTGTGTAAAAGTGGGTTCTGGGGTTTCTGTTTAAATTTACTTGGAGTTCTAACTATTTAAATTTCTGTTTCTCCATACATTTGTATTTATTTGTCTTTGTATTCTCAGGGTCTGGCACAGTGCTTGGCATCCAGTAGGCACTTAACAAATGTTGTATGAATGAATGAACAAATGGATGGTTGACTGAGCCTGTTTGTTCGTTTGTTTTTTGAGACACTGAGAAATTGCTGAAGGTAGTGGGTGTATGACCACAGGTGTGAATACTTTGTGAATTGCTTTGCTTAAATCCAAAATAAATCCAAAATATTGACACACTGCTGGGTGCCTGTTTACTTGTTTACCCAGAAGATGACCCTTAAGGAATCTTCACTGTTTTAAATTCCTTTTTTCTTTTTGCTGTTTTGTCTGGGGGATTTCCATTGCTTTGTCTTCTAGCTCGTTAATCCATCCTTCTGCTTCATCCAGTCTGCTCTTGAATCCCTCTAGTATATTTTTTGTTAGATTATTTTATTTTTCAGCTCTGTAACTTCGTTTAGAACTTTCTTATATTTTTCTCTTTGTTGAAGATCTCTCTGTTCATCCATTCTTTTCTCAAGTTCAGTGAGCATCTTTATGACCATTACTTTGAACTCTTTATCTCTGTTTCATTAGCGTCTTTTTCTGAGGTTTTGTCTTACTCTTTTATTTGGAATATAATCCTTTTTCTCTTCGTTTTGCCTGACCCTCTGTGTTTGTTTCTACGTATTAGTTGAAACAGCTGTCTCCTCCAGTTTTGAAGGAGTGGCTGCTGAGAGATTGGGGGCGGGGGTCTGTTGTCTCTGCAGTGCCCTCGGGGTGATAGCCTGACAACATCTGTCTGTCCGATTGTTTCAGTGCTCTGGGGCTCAGAAACGCAAGCCCCCCAGTCCCCAGTACTAGGCATTCAGGGGGGTGCTCACACCGTCCAGATCTGGCAGAGGTGGGGTCAGAGCTCAGGGAGGGGAGCTCCATGTTTGTCATATCCCTCCCACTTGTGGGCCACCCGCCGTGGGTGGGGGTAACTGGCACGACTGCACCTTTCCCCTCCGCTCCATCCCAGTGGGGCTTTCCCACCCCGCTTTTTTGTCCTTTCTGTAGAAGAGCTGCCTTGCCAGCCTTTAGGTCTTTTGTGGGGAGAGTCATCCTATGTGTATCTAGTTATAGCTTTGGTGTGTCCGTGCCAGGAAGTAAGCTCAGGATCTTCCTACACCACCATTTTGAACCCTCTCTTTTGTTGCTGCTTTTTAAAACCCAGTTTAATTTGTATGTTAGCTTCGACTCTCAGAAATACTTTTGCTATATCTGAGAAGACAGAATAAAATGGAGGATGACTGCCATTTAGTGAGAGAAAGAAAATGGCGTAAATTATGGATTGATTATAGTGTACGAAGAAGCAAAAAGATAAAATTTTAAAATTTCAGTTATTGACAAGAAATTAAATTCAGTAGGTGTTTTAGTAATTAACAAATTAAGTAATTTAGTGCTGACCTTTTCAAAATGACATTGTTCATATATATATTTTTTAAATTGGCACTAAATTTGGCACTAAATCAACATGAAAATTTTCAATCAACATTAAAAATCAACACTTTTTTTAGTCAACTCTGTAGCTGTAAATGCCTGGCAGTCGAGTCAGGAGGTGACTCAGCATTGGCTTGTCCTGTTACTGTGGCCTGTCTTAGGAGGAACGTGAGAACTTTGCGGGGGTCTTAAGGACCCACTGAAGAGTGGAAAAAAACCTCAAAAGGACTTTTGTGAAGGAAGCTCAAGAAATTTAGGTGTTTAGCCCTGAAAAAGAAGGTTGAGAAGACAAATCTGATCAATACACAGTTATTAAAAAATATTTTTAAGGGGGACTAGGGCTTTCTTTAACTTACCAGAAAAAGAAACCTAGTGCAATACAGAGAATATTGGCTTTGGTAGATAGACCCAAGTTTGAATTTCCAGCTTCATCACTTACTAGCTGTGTGGCCTCTCCAAGCATCAATCTCCATATATGTGAAAATACTAACAATACTAACAATACCTTCTGAAGAGGATGCTTTTTAATGTAATGAGATCAAATATGTGAATGAGTCTGGCCTTTAATATTTTTTTTAGTATAAAGTGTAGCAAGACAGATGATTAGATTTAAGCCGAGGCTTCTTTGTAGTTTTACATGAGGTACTACGCGAATATCTTTTCTCTCTAAATTAAAATGGTCAATATAACTTATGTACATAGTTTTAAAAAGTCAAACGCTTATGCAAAGCTGGCAGCAAAAAACCAGCAGTCCTGGGGCTTCCCCGGTGGCTCAGTGGTTAAGAATCCGCCTGCCAATGCAGGGGACACGGGTTCGAGCCCTGGTCCAGGAAGATCCCACATGCCATGGAGCAACTAAGCCCGTGCGCCACAACTATGGAGCCTGCGCTCTAGAGCCCGTGAGCTACAACTACTGAGCCCACGTGCCACAACTACTGAAGCCTGCATGCGTAGAGCCCGTGCTCCGCAACAAGAGAAGCCACTGCAATGAGAAGCCCATGCACTGCAACGAAGAGTAGACCCCGCTCGCCACAACTAGAGAAAAGCCTGCGCGCAGCAACGAAGGCCCAATGCAGCCACAAATAAATAAAATAAATAAATTAAAAAAAAAAAAAACAAAAACCAGCAGTCTCCTCTCCCCGTTCTAATTTCTCTTACCCAGAAGTTATTATTCTCAACTCTTACTTCTAGAGTTTACTCCCCTGTTTTTAAATAGCATGTGTATGTTTTTATTTCCTGATTTTTCATTTTTAGGTATAATTATTTGCCTTCATTTTGTGGTAAATGAGGATGTAGCTGTAGCTCCCCTCCCCCAGTAGCACACAAACACACGGCCCCTTCTCTCCTCTTCCTAGTCTGGTTGTATCAGCATTTGGTGTGCAGCCAGAGTTCATTTTCCATGTTGTTGTAACTACTTAACTGTTATTCACAGCTGCATCTAATAGTATACTAGGATTTTATTTCCCTTCTGGGATAACTGTGTGTTTTCATGGAGTGATGGCCTGTTTTTGGTTTGCTGAGTATCTGTTGATTGCTGGTCTGTCCCCTGACTCTCTCACAGAACTGTGGATGTTCCCTTAGTTGTATTTAAACATATCAAGCAACCTTTTAAAAGAAATTTTTCCCCATGAAAACACCCCTCCTGGTGCCTTCTGTCCCACTGCTCTGCCCGGGTTGATTGCTCTCTGGATCTCCACGCAGCTCCAGCCCTTCACCTTCCTCCTGGAAATTCCCTCCATCACTTTCTTCACGAGTTAGATCCCTTCTCTTCTGGATCCCTGGCTGTCACCTTCCATGTCTTACTCCCTGCTTTCCTAGTGTACGTCTTCGGTAGCTCCGTGAGAAAAGGTGTATGGGAGGTAAATGTTTTGAGACTTTGATATGAAAATGCTCTTATTCTCCTCGAATATTTGACTGATAGTTGGCTATAGAATTTTAGTCTGTAAATGGTATTTTCCCATAATTTTGATGGTATTACACCATTGGCATCTAAGCAAAAATGCTGCAGCAAAGTCTGATACTAGAGTGCTCCTTTTTTATATGATCTATTTTGTATTGTGTATATCCTTTCTGGATGTTTTTAAATTTGGAACATACCTAGTGGTCCGTTTCCTTAGTGACTCATCTTGGAGTGGGTTCTTTTTCATTCTTTGCTCTGGGCACTCACTGGGCTTGGAAACTGCTGAGAAGTTTTCTTGTATTATTTCCTTGATGGTTCTCACTGCAGCGTAAACCTCATCCCTTTTCTTCATTCTCTTTCTGGAATTGTTTTAACTCTTGAACTAACTCTTTTAGTTTCTCACCTTCTCTTTGTCAGTTTCCACATGTGGGTTTCCTCCAGTCCGTCTCATGATTAAAAAATAAAATCGCTTCTGAGAGCTAACTGCCTGCCTTCCCTTGCTCCCTCTCTTTCTTGTTTCTCAGAATGTTTCTGCTTTATAGCATCCTATTCTATTCTTATTCGTGGATCTGTCTCTTCTCTCTGTGAGAATATTATTGGTCAGTACAGGTTGTGTTTTGTTTTAAATTGTTCTCTGCTCCTCACGGTACTTGTTTCCTCCTCATGTGGCAGCTCATCTTTATCAAGACTTTGCAGAGCATCCACTGAGGTTTCATAGAAATCTTTTTAAAATTTTGTTTTATAAATGTTGATAGCATTTAACTTAACTATGAATTAAAGTAACCTTGCATAAACAGTCATAGAAACACTTAACATTGGCTTTAGGTAAGCTTATAATTCAAATGATATTAGTCGAAGTATTCAGTATGTTAGCCAGAGAAACTTATTGTGCCTTGGACATCAATCATCAGTACGTTTTACAGAGGGAATTGAGAGGGTTATTGGTTAATCTTGTGGGTGAATTAAGAGAACATCAGTAAGAAGAGGAGGAAGAAACCCTATCATATATCATACAGAGAGAGAGTATATATAGAGAGAGAAAGAGTATGTATGTATATATCATATGTATATATACATGTGTATATTGTATACATATATATGTATATATTTCTCATATAGTGAAGTACAAATGTCTTCTATATATTTTATATTTTATACAAATAATCTCCCACCATTTGTTTTATTTATATTCCTTATATATTTATCCCCTGCAGTGTAGTACATTTATATCACCTATTATATATAATTTCTATATATTATAGAAATTATAATGTAGGGCTTCTGGAGCCAATGGCCTGTGTTAGCTGTCTGACCTTGTGACCTTGGGCAAGTTCCTTTGCCTCTGCGGACTCAGTTTCATTGTTTGTAAGAGAGAGATAATAGTACTTTTCTCATAGGATTGTTACGAATATTAAAAGGAAAGCACTCAGAACAAGGCCTGTTAAATAATTACTATTTATATGAGTTAATAACCATTATTATTATCATTGTTATTGTCTGCCGTGTACCTTTATGTTTTAAGTTTGTTATGTATTTTATCTCTACAAAGACACATACACAGAAACATAAATGTGTGTGTGAATATATATATATATAAAAATATGCTCATACACATACATATATATTTCCTACTATATTGATACATATAGCTTTTTTACTATATTATGCTTATCTTCTCTACTATTATTTATATTTCTGCTACCAAAGTATATATTCTTCTTTATTATATAGATATTTCTTAATAATATATAGGTATTTCCCCAGGAAATTACATGTATAGCTCCCTTGCTATCTGTTTAATCTTCCCTCTTGAACATTATGTACCTTTCCTGCTGTATATTATATATTGTACAAATATCCTTCTATATGTTTTTTATATTTACTGAATTGCCTATTCTAGATATAACCCGTCTAAAATATAAGCTTCCTGAGGTCACGAATCCTGTCTTATCACTGTATTCTCAGAATAGAAACCTTGCACATAGTAAATGTGCAGTTATATATTGCATATGCATTTTACATATTTTGTACACTATATATTTTATAGATTGCTGATATATGTCTATGTATATAGAATACGTATATCCTAATATTATCCTCTTTTCTCCTGATGTGCATTATATTACCTACCATGTATGCCCACCTGTTTCATACATATTACTCACTGTATACATATTTCCTCCTTGGCATCTATCTCCTATGTAATGTGTTTTTATATTCTAGTTTCTTCTATGTAATTTGTGTATCTCCCACTTCATATATCTCTTTTCATTCAGACTTTCTAAGATTTTAACATTCACATTTTCTAATTCCTTAAGTGTTCTTGAAAAACATGATTCTTAATAGTATTCTTTCATGTGAATGGGCCATATGTTATATAAACCTTTCCCCTAATTTGCCTATTTAATCTATTTGTATGGTGGGAGTTTTTTCTCCAATTTTGAACACTGCTATGAGGACCATCCATTTACCTGAATCTTTTGGGGAATCAAGGTTATTTTTTAGGATAAAAACCTGGGAATTCTTGGAAATCAAAAGATCTTAAAAGTTTCTTCCCAACATAAAGCAGTTTTCAACTTGTATTCCATAAAGGTATATGCAGTTTTTACTCTGCTAAATATGAAATGCTCATTTCATGGCACTCTGACTAAAATTCTCCTTTAGCTTTTAAAAAATCTTTACAATTAGATGTAAAGATTTACAGTTAGATGTAAATCTTTACAGTTAGGTGTGTGAATAAAATGGTGTCTTTTGTTTTAATTTGCATTTCTTTTAAAATACATTTCTGAAGTGCTTTAATCTTTACCTTCCTTCTTCTACTCCTCCGACTCCAAATAATAAAATTTTACATTGTGTTCTAAATACATTTCTCAAGCTTCCTGTCTCTACATTGTCTCCGGGCCAGCCTCACTTCTGTCTGTGTGTCTTTCCTTATTTAACTTGTACAGAAGAGGGACCGAAAATTACCCTTTTTTTTTTTTTTTTGCCAGCTAGAGTAGATACTCAGTGCTATTGACGAGCACAGACTTTTGGAGCCAAGCCGACCTGGATTTGATCCCAGCACCACTTGTCTCTGTAACCTGGGCCAACATTGGCTCTCTCGCCCATAAAATGGGGATGGTAACACTGTGCTTGTGGGGTCTGTTGTGAGAATTTGGTGAGATCCCCTGCAGAGGCTTCTTGAACAGTGCCTTGAGCTGTTATCTTCCTTTTCTCAAATTCATGTCAGGCTCATCTGAATCTTGAAGGCTTATATGTTGACCACAATTTAACTTTAATTTCTGTTTCAAATAATAGTCTTAAACTTCTGTCTCCTGTTCATTGTCTTTAACAGTTTTGTAAGCTGATAGGTAATACCTCTGTGTTTATCTGACTTGACTTACATTTAAGCTGATCATGCTTTATTTCCCAAAATACTCTGCCCTATTGTTTAATCTCTCTCTATATAAAAAATTATTTAAATAAATCACACTTAGAATGTATAAGATAAACGAGGATATTAGGATTTGAAGTAGGCTCTCTATTCCAAGAGCATGTTATTTGTTCAAATATTTTCCCCCTTGGTACCTACTGGAATTTTTCTTTTAACTCTTTTTAGGCTTGTGAAATGTTGTTTTCTTTTACAGAAGAGAAGTTTAAATTCTTTCCTGTTAGCATGTCTGCTGCAAGTAGAATAGCATAACTTCTTGATAGTATTTGTCTAGAAACTAAATTTTGTGGAGGATTCACTTCACTGGTGTCCCTGAAACTAAATTTCTAACAGGCAGGAGCAAATATTCCTAAAGATTTCTTTAAAACTAAAGCTGTTTCGTTTTCTGAGCCAGTTCTATCAGAAACTTGCACTTCTTACTGCATCTGCCTTAGACTTTTTTTCTTAGTATTCTGTAGATGTAATTATCATACATAAAATGTAGAATCCATAATATTCGGACAGTTCTGTAGCAGTAATAATACTCAAACCTAATAGGCAGCAAAAAAATTTGCTGGGGTTTGTATGGTTTCTTTTTCCATGTTGCCATTGAAAACTTACAAGTTAATTAGTGGAGCTTTTATGCTCTCTACTGATACATGGTGTTTCTTTTTGTTAATATGTTGTATTTCATTTTCCAGAACGCTGGAGTTCCTAATGAGACACTTGTCTCTTCTAGCTGACTATTGTTCCATCACAAATATGCATGCAAAAAACCTAGCAATTGTTTGGGCTCCGAACCTGCTAAGGTAAGTTGCATTTGACTTATGACCTGAAGTAGAAACAGAGGGACCTTAAATAAAAGTAATTCATCAGTGTTCCTTAAGGATAATTTTTTTAAAATTAATTAATTAATTTATTTATTTATTTATTTTATTTATCTTTGGCTGTGTTGGGTCTTTGTTGCAGTGCGCGGGCTTTCTCTAGTTGCGGCCAGCGGGGGCTACTCTTCGTTGTGGTGCGCGGGCTTCTCATTGCAGTGGCTTCTCTTGTTGTGGAGCGCAGGCTCTAGGCGTGTGGGCTTCTGTAGTTGTGGCATGCGGGCTCAGTAGTTGTGGCTCGAGGGCTCTAGAGTGCAGGCTCAGTAGTTGTGGCACATGGGCTTTGTTGCTCCGCGGCATGTGGAATCTTCCTGGACCAGGGCTTGAACCCGTGTCCCCTGCATTGCCAGGCGGATTCTTAACCACTGCGCCACCTGGGAAGCCCAAGGATAATTTTAAAAAGTAAAACTAGTATGTTGTCTTTATGAGCATCTTCCTAAAACAGGCAATCGGGGTTTAGCCAAGGCACTGTAAAAGTATGCTTTCTTCCTCTGGTTTGTCTGTGATTTACACTTAAAGCAAAAAATAATGCTCTTTAAGACTGCTGTTTTGGGGACCCTATGATGGTAATGGTGTTTACCCCACAGATCAAAACAGATAGAATCTGCCTGCTTCAGTGGGACGGCAGCTTTCATGGAAGTGAGAATTCAGTCTGTGGTTGTTGAGTTCATCCTCAATCACGTTGACGTCCTTTTCAGCGGGAAGATCAGCGCGGTCATTCAGGAAGGGGCAGGTAGGGCTCTAACAGATGTTGTTCACTACCAGGAACATGTATTAAAACCTCTACCAGGTTGGGAAACTGCATTTCTTATCTCAGTTTAATAAATCTGTCTTAGTAGAAAGCAGCTAATTTATACCTGTTCCCCAAAATGCACAATATAACAGTTATTTTGTATGTTTTTAGTGACTACTAAGTATTAGACCTATCATGATCTAAGTTCATGGCCCATAAAAAATGTATCATGTCACCTATTATTGATGTATATAAAGGTGTAATATAGAGCAGCAGAAGTAAAATTCCTTCCAAAACTAAAAATACATGAATGATACTAGGCCTTGCCTAGAATCTTTTAAGAAAGGAAAATAGTTAAATTACTTAAGGAATTTTATATTTATATCTATCACTGTTAATAACCTGGTATGTAATCTTCTATTCCTCACTTAGTATAAGGCTCTATTACTTTTGCCATTTAAAAAACTTAGTGAAGAAAATATAAAACAACACAGAAAGGGAGATAGATGGATGGACAGGTACACAGATTGTTGTACACACCCACAGATAACTTATATTTTTTTTCCCCCGTGTCATAAAGTTTGACTCTCTTCATTGCTTTTTTTTCTTTCCAAAGCTTCTCTATCAAGACCCAAGTCCCTGCTGGTTTCATCTCCATCCACCAAACTGCTGACACTGGAGGAAGCCCAGGCACGAACACAGGCTCAGGTCAATTCTCCAATTGTGACTGAAAACAAATATATCGAAGTAGGAGAAGGACCTGCTGCACTTCAGGGAAAATTTCACACCATAATTGAGTTCCCACCTGAAAGGTAAAATTCATTTAGTCCTCCTCAAAAATGTGCATTTCATGGCTATTTGTTATTTTCTTTTCTTTTACTTTTGTATTTTAGTATTACTATATTGATTCTGTGCCGGTCCCAGAAAAACCTGTTCCTTCGACTCTGGATGTTACTTCCTAGGGACTGCTGTGAATGATTCTTGAAAAGCGTTACAACATCATGTCATTGTTGGAAAGGAGAGGAAAGTCTGCTGTACAGGGAATATTGTTAGGAAAAATGATACATTTCCTCTATGTCGGGTGTCATTTTCTCTCTGAAATATGTTGTTGAGAAATTAGTTTAGAAATAAACGTTGCGACAGCTTATTCAAAAAACAGTGAATGGATAATGGCGCAACATTGGTTCCCACTGAGTTCAGAGTAGACCAGCGCTCCTCACAGGGCACCTCCCGACCAGCAGATCGTTCTCGGCTGGCCCCAACCCCAGACCCACTGAACCAGAACTCCGGGGTGGGGTCCCGCAGTCAGTCTTTTATCAGACCTTCCAGGTGGTTCTGATGTGTGACAGAGTTTGAGAACCACTGCTGTTCACTCTCTCAGTGCCCTTTCCAGCTCCTATTCTCTGTTTCTCTAAAGAAATGATAATAACACGGTTCTTATATCTTCTTTACTAAGTTACTGTGGGAAGACTAATGTATGTGAGTTAATTTTGACCTCGGGTTCCTGCTTTGGCTATTACATAGGAATGTGAGGACTTCAACTCCGTGGATTTGGATAGTACTAATGAAAGTTGAGAATTTATTTCCTCATGTTAGTATACTTCTCTAAATTCCTTTCATTTCCCTTGATTAAAATGTCCTGACAATAGTAAGTTAGAACATCTTTGTCATTCTAAGTTTATCTTCAGTTTCTTGAATTTATATGATACCGCTACAATTTTCTCAAAAACCTCTTTATAGAATAGTAATCAAGAGTGTCGATGCTGGGATACAGATAGACCTGGGTTCCAACTCTGACTCCATTATTTACTAGTTTTACAACATTAAGGAAGTCACTTCAACTTCTTAGTGTCATAATTTCCTCAGTTGTAAAATGAGAAAAATAATACCTACCTCATATGGTTTTATATAACTTAAATGAGATACTACATATACAGTTAGCATAGTGCCTGGCATTCAGTATATGTTAGTTATTTTTCTTAATACTTTTCTTCTTTTTTGGCTTAATTCTCTTTCCTCACACCTAAAATCATTTTCTTCAACTCTGTTTTATTTTTGGAGTTTTAATATTTTCTATTCCCAAATATGTCTTATTCTCACTTATTTCGTGGATTGTGAGGTTAGATCCAAATATGAAAACCTGTATAAAAGTTATCTTTGTGAAACTAGTTACTACTGTTAAACTTCATACATTTAATTTTCATTTCCTGCTTCAGCTGCACGGCTCAGCCGCGCTGAGTGGAGTGAGCTCTGTGCAGGGTGGGGGTGTACTGTGTCGGCTGGGCCTCTCCAGGCTGCTTGGTTCTTTCCATCGTTTATTCTTTGTCCATAAGTAAAGGTGGCCCCTTGGGTGTCTTAATACAGATTATTTTCTCTCATAGGAGGAGGCCTCAAAATAAAATGAAAAAATCTCCTGTGGGCAGCTGGCGTTCCTTTTTCAACCTGGGGAAATCATCATCTGTTTCTAAACGAAAGTTGCAGCGTAATGAGAGTGAGCCCTCAGAGATGAAAGCCATGGCTCTGAAAGGTCAGTGCGTCACACCTTCCCTTCTCTCTGCGCTGCGGGAGCAGTTTGCCTGCAGGGCCACGCTTCCCAGCCTAGAGTGCGGCTCTTCTCTAACTCAGACACAAACTCACCACATTGTTACAACAGGCTTCAACAGGATGCGTCCTAGTTGTGTTGTTACACGTGAATTGTCTTCTTTGACCAGTGCTTCATCCCCAAGTACCTATTATATATAAGTGTGTAGAAGTTCCCAATTCCTTTGGAAACTATATAGACTATCTATAGTGTGAATGTGGTTAAAAATTCACAATATATTTGTAATGTAGTTTGTATATTGTTGGTAATAAAAAATAACTGCTGTGGTATTTAAACTTACTAGTCTACATATATATAGATTTTAAAAATGACAAAATCATATTTCAACATGCCTCTAAGAGTTTATAAGTCTTATAACCAAAGAAGGTATCTTTTTACCAGATGATTCATTGATGAGAGTATCTTATTGGATAGATAAATCTATTACTGTGTTGTTGAAAGTACTGCTCTTTTAAAAATCATTTAAATCTACCGATATTAACAGGTTCTGAATCTAGGAAGGAAAGTAGTGCTTACTTCTTGGGTAATGTTAGAAATACAACATTCACTTCATTTAATTCATCGTTCATTCAGTTTGCAATCATGTACATCTTTTCTTCTTAAAAGGACACCAGTCATTGGATTTAGGGCTCACCCTAAATCCAGTTTTGTTGCCGAAATATCGGCTTCCCTGTGCACCGATGCCGAACAGAAATATGGAGACAGAGATTTTGGAGGAAGACAGAGATGGCTTTATTTTTCTGCCAGGCAGAAGGGAAGACACAGCAGGCTAGTGCCTCAAGAACTGTGCCCCCCTGTCCTGGGGAATTACAGGGGTTCTTATAGGTGGAACTCCCAAGGATAAGTGATAGGATCAAAGTGGTGAAGGTCTTGCATTCTTCTTCTTCCAGTATTTTAAAACAGTCACTGCTGGCGTCAGGCAGCCTGCTAATTGGGTCCGTTCATCTCTGGGTTATCAGCCTGCGACCTTCTTTCTGAAATGTAAACAGCTACAAGGGGTGATTTGCTACAAGAGAATGCAGCAAGAGTAAATGCCAGGTGCAGGGTACAATACATATGGAATCAGAGAGTAATTAGCTTTGTGAAGGACATGTCGAGCTACAAGTATTTGTTAGTAGTAACAGCTAAAGAATAACCAGGATTGCTTAACTCTTTCAGGGCTGTTTATGCTGTTTCCCCAGCCTGTTCATTGCTGCTTATTTTTCTTGTTTATCAGAAAAGTCTCATTTCTATTTTCGCTGCAACGGTATGAGATCATCTCAAGACATACTGATCTTTAGGAAATATAAAAGCAAGTTTTAAAACTCATCTCTATTCTCAAGTTCATAATCCTTTGGAAAAGATTTTTCACATAGGAAACCACTTGAGAAAACAGTACAACACATTATAAAATACAATGCAAAATTGAATATGGTTGCAAAAATATGATTACTCTTGGAAGTTTAAATATGTGCACAGAAAAGCACTGTTCCCTTTCAGTACATATGTAATGGTGGATAAAGCCTGACACTGTTTGGTTTCGACTCTTCAGGTGGCAGAGCAGAAGGGACCTTGCGCTCAGCTAAGAGTGAGGAGTCCCTCTCTTCCCTCCATGCAGCCGATGGTGAGACTAAAGCATCAGTTGTTTTATTCTAGAATATATTTCATAAAAGGACACACAATTAAGTATATTTTATAAATACATGCTTAATAAATAGGCTATAGACTATAATTTCCTAAAAATACTAGTATCTATTGATATTTAGCATTGTCCATTGATGTTTTAATATGGTACCAGTCTTTAACTTCTTCATTTTTGACATGATTGCTATTCAATTTACATAAAAATAGGTGAAGTGTTTTAAGTTAACCATTTATATTTATTAATGCCCAGCGGAAAATGGTGTTAATAGTATTTCTTTCTTTAAATTTCACAATGAGAGCACAATGTTTGTTACAAAGTATAAAATTAAGCCGTTTTGATGTGTAGACCAGTAGTCTTTTGTCTTGCCAATTTAGCCTGACGTTAAATCTCACGCATCACTTTGGTTAGAGGCAGCCCTCATTATCTGAGGATGATTAGTACCAGGAGAGGGGCAACTTAAAGTGAATCTGCTTAAAATGGGGGCCGAAATTTTACGGTAAATAGTACAAAAAGATTTGATTGCAACTTGAAGAACAAAACTAAAAAATTTTGAAAATAACTTTTTAGCTTCCGTTTAGCATAAGTCGGGTTATAGTTGCAACTCTGTACTAATTTTTAGAATGAACAAAGATTACTTCCATGTTGACTTGGAGGGAGGTAGAGCTTTTTTGACAAAACCATGTAGTTTAGCAAATAGGACGTCCTCCACGTCACGTTTGGCTTGTGCAGCAGTATGGTAAAAAAGGCCCTTGTTACAAAAATAATCAAGAGCTGCATTGATTTCCCGCGGACTTTTCTTAATCCACTGGTATTAAAATTGTGCTCTTTTGAAGTTTCCTGGGGTGTCTTCCTTCTGGTCAACTTGCTCATCCTCATTTATAACTTCTAACTGCCAGGTCCTTATTGACCGATGGCTCTGCTTGTGATTCAACAGATCCTCGCATTTCACTTCCGTCGGGTGTCTGACATCTTACTGGTTTTCCCAGATTTTCCATTTCACTGAAGTTAAGAGAATGGTTCACAAAAACAATGCAGTGGGCTGCATAGGTGCTTGTATTAAGCAGCAAATAATATTTGAGTAGGGATTAATTTTATAAGTGGTCAACACATTAGTGGATGTATTTGTGTTAAGACAGTGCCTCTTTATAGTACATTTTCACTATGGCAATTCTAATCATTGTAATAGAATAATGAGATAGAGGACTTCTTTTACCAGTTGGATGTTTAGCAGTATCATAAAATCAGGTAATGCTCTACCACTCTTAAGGCCTCTCCTTGAGGAACTTAAAGCCTGTTCTTGTTAAAGAAAAAAAAATATATTTTTAAGTATTTGAAAGGAATTCTTCACTAAGTATATGTAAACACTTCTTTTTGAGAAGTTCAATTTTGTAGAAATTTGGGTATGAGGATTTTTCCTCAGAAAAACAAACAGAAAACCCTTTTTGCTATTGTACATCCAAAGTACCATTTAAAGTGGTTAGTTCTACCTCACACATCATGTGTGAGGTCAGTGATAAAATCAGAAGGAAAGAAATGAAAAACTTGGGCAAAGTCACAAGAGTCAGTGTTGGACTAGTAATAGAATCTAAGACTTTTGAGTCCTTTTTCCTATTGAAACCATCAAATGCATTCTCCTTCTGATTGTATCAGATGTGTTTGTTATTTAGCATTTGCTTTGGGAGTTCCGTCTGTGTGCCCCAAGAGACAATTATGTTTTCTTACTGTATATGGTATGTTTCTGCTGTACTAAGTAGATAATTTATCACGGCACCGTGTATCCTGTGACATTCATACTCTGATATTGTATCCATTTTTACCAGGTGATTCCAAGCTGTTCCGACCCAGAAGACCCAGATCTAGCAGTGATGCCCTGAGTGCCTCTTTTAACGGAGAGATGCTGGGGAACCGCTGTAATTCCTACGATAATCTGCCTCACAACCACGGAAGTGAGGAGGAAGTAGGGCTGCTGCACATTCCGGCTCTCGTGTCTCCTCATTCAGCTGAGGATGTTGATCTGAGCCCACCAGACATCGGGGTAGCCAGCCTGGATTTTGATCCGATGTCATTTCAGTGCAGTCCTCCTAAGGCCGAATCAGAATGTCTGGAGAGCGGGGCTTCCTTTTTAGAGTCATTGGGATACTCCAAGGATAAACAGAGTACCAGTAGAAAGGACACAGAAGCAGGTGGTAGCCAGTCTCAGACTCCAGGAAGTACTGCAAGTTCTGAACCTGTCTCTCCTCTTCAGGAGAAACTGAGTCCATTCTTTACCCTGGACTTGAGCCCAACTGAAGAGAAATCATCTAAGCCAGCCTCGTTCACTGAAAAGGTCGTCTATGCTTTCTCTCCAAAGATTGGACGGAAATTAAGCAAATCCCCCTCTCTGAACATATCTGAGCCAATTTCAGTGACCCTTCCCGCTCGGGTGTCAGAAGTCATCGGTACCGTCGCAAACACAGCAGCTCAGAATGCACCTTCTCCGGCCTGGAACAAAAGTGGCGAAGAAAGTGATGTCATAAATAGATCCCCCACCCAGGTAGTAAAGATAAAAGCAAACGAGAGAGAGGCCCAGGAAGGGTGTGAGTCTGAAGTCCAGCCCCTGGACCAGGTGGCTGCTGCAGACGCAGACCCGCCAGGGAAGGAGGAACCTGCCTCAAGCAGTCAGAGTAAGGCTGTACCTTCTGGACAGGCTCAGACAGGTACCATTTGCTTTCCTCCATTCTTTCTGTAAGCTAAGAGGGATCTTCAATCCTGTGTGCCAACTGTGCCTTTTAAGAGAGAAATTTACTCCACAGCTAGCCTTTAATCAAACAGAATGTTTTTCTAGGTGGTGCTGATGGCTCAAAGCCCTAAATTAAAATCAGTCAAACAAAAAATCCCCCGAAGGGCCAGTGGTCCTGCTTCAAACCTTCATAAAGTCCCCTTATCTCCTTGGACAGTCAGAATTCCTGGATAATTTTTGCACAACTTCGTAGCTCTTGATTCTGTTTTGTCTTCTGATAAAATACCTATATTATAGCCTTACAAGTTAACCAGCCAGCCTACACCATCAAATATAAAAACTATTCTTAATAACAATCTGCAAGCACTTGAAGCTTGTTTTCTAAGCAATCTTTTCTGAGCCAGGTGAGGGACCTGCTTCACCCCCATCTCTGTAGCAATCCAAGAGGAGATTGCAGTCTTAAACACTCTTTGTTTTAGTTTTCCTTCTGAACCAGATGTGTTTTCTACAGCATTTGCATGTGGGATAGAAGATCGTGGATTGCCATTTTGAAATATGGAAGGCACCCATTTTTTTTAGTGATGAAATGGGGAGTGTTTGGCTTTCCGTATAGGATAACACAAGCTACCTTTTCACTTTCATTTTTTTTCCCAATTTCCCACCAGGAGCGGATACCCATGACCCCCCTCAGGATTCCGTTCCTGTAAGTTCAGTCTCTCTTATCCCACCACCACCGCCTCCGAAAAATGCTGCCCGCCTGTTGGCGCTGGCCTTAGCTGAGTCTGCACAGCAAGCCTCGACCCAGTCGTTGAAGAGACCGGGCGCTTCCCAGGCTGCTTGTACACATTACGGAGACACAGCAGTGGCCACGACTGAAGAGAAACTGCCTACTGCCTACTCTAGTGCTACCCTAGATAAAGCCTATTTCCAAACCGATAGGCCAGCTGAGCAGTTCCACCTCCAGACCAAGGCCTCCGGAAACTGTGACCAGCCAGCACCGGATACGGCAGCTACTGGGGTTTATACCCATTCCAACGCCACTGAATCTGGGGAGCAACGACACCCAGCAGACATACCAGGCAATCAGCCGCCTCGAATCCATTTATCTGGGGACCCAGAAAAGGCCAGGGTCACTTCACTTCCCTTAACAGATTCTGAGTCTGATGATCACATAAGTTTCCCTGAAGCCCAGCCTGTGAAGACCAGTATGCCGACTGTCTCCTTTGTGGACCAGGGTCAGCTTCATTTCTACAGTGGAGATCAGCCTCCTTCTTACCTTGGCGCAAGTGTGGATAAGCCCCATCACCCTTCAGAACTTGCAGACAAAGCTCCCGCACCTTCTGATTTGCCTAGGGACAAAATCTACCCTCCTTCTGGGTCCCCTGAAGAGAATACCAGCACAGCCCCCGTGGCGTACATGACCACTGCTCCAGCAGCAGCCGACGTGAGCGCCAGGGAAGCCAACTGGGATGTGGTCGAACAGCCCAGCGCAGCAGGGTTCACCGCTGCCACCCTCCAGCTCGGTCACAGAACTCATCGTCCCCTCCCCCCGCCTCCTTCCCAGAGACCCTCAGAGCAGCTCCCAGTCCTGGGGCAGGTACAAGCCGCAGCCAGTATAGGACTAAGCAACGCCCACAAGGTAAGAAGGGGGGAGGTCAGCGAGGGGAAATGTGTATTTTTCCGAAGGTATGTCACTTTCCAGCAGGGTGTGTTGTTATCTTGAGTGAGATCTGACATCTGCCTTGAAGTCCTGTGGCAGGTTTCCATGAAACATTTCCCATTTGAGGTTGGCATCTGCCTTTATTGTGATGCTGGTTTTCCTCTGAAAAAGGCGTGGTTACTCGATGGCTCTAGTTGAACGATACCTGCTCCCTTTAGTTCCCAAGCATGTAGGTAGTTTCTTCATAGAAGTATGAAGAGATTGTGAACGAACGAGTCAAGCCGGGCCTTAGGTGTCAGGGCTGCAGGGCTTTCCCGGCTCCGTCACTGATTCACTGTGGCTCTGGGCAAGTTGTCCAACCACGTCTGCCAGTTACTCACGTCTGCACTACCAAAGCGCTGTATTCTCAGGACATTTGAAAGACTTTCTGCCTTACAGACTTTTTAGCAATATCAGAGGTGACAGTGTCCTAGGACTTTTTGTTATTTTCTCAACATTAACCAGCAGATTGTTCTATAGTTAAGCACCTGTTTTAACGAGAGAATGTTATACACAGAATGCTAAGGGTTTTTGCGGTCACCTTGAACTAAAAGGACTTCGCTATCTAGTCTTCTGTGCGGGATGCTCGTTCTAGTGGCTGCTTCGCAAGGGGAGCGTGTTTGCAGCCCTGCAGTGAGGACCACGTTTGGCTTCTGCTGCCACAGACCAGCTGGAGCACAAGGAGGGAGGGAGAGACAGGGGCTGCTGGATGCCACCTAGACGAGTCCCTTCCTGTCCTTCCCTGGACTTGGGGCTGAAAACTGTCCACTGGGCAGCCGTGAGTCACTTTAAAAACCTCTCCAGATAGAATCAATGCTTCTTGTTTAGCAGAATGTTCTTGGTGTTGAGACTGAGCTACACAGATAGACCAGGTGTATGTTTTTAACCTGGTGGTTATTTGGCTAAACTTCTGTTTGGTCTGCACAGTAAGATAGTGTCATGGGCACCTCATCTCACGTTGAAAACCTGTCGTTCGTAAATTGGAACAGCTCTCCAAAGGTGGGATGGCTGCTACACCAGATGGCTGAAAAGAAGGCAGTGGGGACAGGCAGGTCTCTGTCCTGTCCAGGGTATCCGCACAGCTTGGGAAATTTCAAGCTGCTGCCCAAATGGCCTCACCTTGTGAGTTGTGAATTTAATAGCGTTTGATTCCATAGAGGGGAGCAGAAAAAACAAACTCATAATGTTATCATCTTTCAATAGGTTCAAGGAGTAGTTCTGGCTCCAGAGAGGCCGCCTGAACCCAGAGCCCTGGGTGAGCCCACGCCCGTCCTGGTCGGCGACGGCGGGGCAGCCGCGCAGTGTCCCGCCTCTGCCCCTGCTTCCCAGCCCAGCCTTCCCGAAAAGGTGCGGGAAGGCGCCAGGGCCCCCCCGCTGCACCTGCGTGGCGAGCCCATCCCCGTGCACTCCTGTGGCTTCCCTACCCCGGGGCCCCCCACCAGGACCGTGGAGAATAAAATCGCCGCTGCCATCCACTCCGGCGGCGCAGACACGTCCAGCAGCTCTGGGCACCATCCCTTTGTCACGACTTCCTCGGCCTCCGTGGAGGACGTTTTGCCTTTACCACTCCCTGTCCCGCAAGCCAAGCATGCCTCTCAGAAAACTGCTTATTCCACCTTTGCTAGGCCTGATGTCTCCACCGATCCCTTTGGTCCAGAAAACTGTCTGCATTTCAGTTTGACTCCAAACTGCCAGTACCGCCCCCAGAGCGTTCCCCCTCATCACGGCAGAGTGGAGCAGCGCCAAGCGTGCGGTTCCAGGTCGGAGACACCGGCCTCCGCGGGTCCTCGGTACAACACGTACGTGGCCCCGGGAAGAAACGTGTCTGGACACCACCCGAAGCCATGCAGCCGGGCCGAATACGTGTCCGCTCTGAGCTCCTCCGTTAGGGGCAGTTGTTACTCCGAAGAAATGCCCCTGTACCCCACCATCCGCAGGGTGCAGTCTCTGCACACCCCTCCGTCGTCCGTGATTCGCTCTGTCCCCATTTCGAGGACAGAGGTGCCCCCAGATGATGAACCAGCCTACTGCCCAAGACCCCTGTACCAGTATAAGCCATATCAGTCCTCCCAGGCCCGCTCAGATTATCACGTGACTCAGCTCCAGCCTTACTTTGAGAATGGCCGGGTGCACTACCGCTACAGCCCCTATTCCAGTTCTGGTTCCTATTACAGCCCAGACGGGGCCCCGTGTGACGTGGACGCCTACAGCACGGTGCAGTTGAGGCCCCTTCACCGCCTGCCCAACCGCGATTTTGCTTTCTACAATCCTAGGCTGCAAGGAAAGAACGTGTACAGCTATGCTGGTTTTCCTGCACGTCCCCGGGCCAACGTGACTGGCTGTTTCTCTGCTAATGACCACAGTGTAGTCAACATGCCTCCAGTCGCCGACGTAAAGCACACTTACACCTCATGGGATTTTGAGGACATGGAAAAATACCGCCTGCAGTCCATCCGGAGGGAGAGCCGTGCGCGGCAGAAGGTGAAAGGGCCCGTTATGTCCCAGTATGACAACATGACCCCCGCGGTGCAAGATGACTTGGGTGGGATCTATGTCATCCACCTGCGGAGTAAATCAGATCCTGGGAAAACTGGACTTCTCTCGGTGGCAGAAGGAAAGGAGGGGCGGCACCCAGCCAAGGCCCTCAGTCCCGAGGGAGATGACCGCCTCTATAGGAAGCATCTGGAGCCAGAGTTCGACAGAGCCCACCACCACGGAGGACACGGCAATGGGCAGTCAGAGAAGCCGACCCTCCCTCAGAAGCAGAGTAGCCTCAGGAACAGGAAGCTGCACGACATGGGCTGTAGTCTCCCCGAGCACAGGGCACGTCAGGAAGCAAGCCATAGGCAGCTGTGTGAATCAAAAAACGGGCCACCTTACCCGCAGGGAGCCGGCCAGCTAGATTATGGGCCCAAAGGGATTCCGGACACTTCTGAGCCAGTCAGCTACCATAACTCTGGAGGGAAATATGTTCCATCAGGGCAGGAGTCTCTAAGACTGAACCACAAAGAGGTGAGGCTCCCCAAGGAGCTGGAGAGGCCTCGGGCTAGGCAGATGGCAGCCCCAGAGAAACACTCCAGAGACTGCTGCAAGGAGGGGGAACACCTCACGCAGCCAGCAGTCCCGCCCCCCAAGCCAGAGAGGAGTCACAGCCTGAAGCTCCACCACACCCAGAACGTGGAGAGGGACCCCGGCGTGCTGTACCAGTACCAAGCACACAGCAGGCGCCAGGGCAGTGGGACCGTCGGGCCCCAGTACGATAACCTGGAGGGCTACCACTCCCCGCCCCAGCACCAGCGAGGAGGCTTCGGAGCAGCGGCGATGGGCACGTATGTGCCCCCCAGCTTTCCCCACCCACAGAACAGGACATACGCTACAGCTCTGGGGCAGGGCGCCTTCCTGCCCACAGAGCTGTCCTTGCAGCATTCTGAGACACAGGTCCATGCGGAATGAGCCCCGGGAGCAATAGAGTTGAAGCAGCCTCTGCTGGACAGTGGACTGTTCTATTTTTTTCAGTAACCAAAAAAAAAAAAAAAAAAAAAAAAGGCTACAAAACCCCCGACCACATTTAAAAAATAAGAAGAAAAATAAATCGCCATCTTTTTCCCCCTTCCCTGCTTCATCACCACCTCTTCCATCTCCAGACTGTGTCATTTTTGTCATTTAAAGATCTGAAAGATTGTACAGCACTGTGTTGAAAATCTCATAAAGAAATTTGTTACAGACCATACTTGCCATATATAAGGGCTGATTTGTAAGAGCCTGAGGACTGCCTTTAACTGAATTTGAGTTTGACTTCGTCCTTCCTAGCATTTTCTGTGTCCTTCAGAGCAGCTGCTGCCCACTTCCCTGAAGGTCTTTGTGTGTCCTGTCTGTTCCCACTTGCTTTCCCAGTAGCCACGTCTTGCCTAGAGGGACACCCGCTTTTCTCACTTCATTCCCCCCCGGTCTTAGAAGGCGCTGTGTGTTATATTGGAGTGGAGAAAAACTTCTCCTTGATCCTTCACATAAGTCTATTGGACATTTAGAAAATTATAACAAAAAAAGGAATTAAGACTTTAAGCATTTAATAGTCATCACAAAATGTCAGACCACTTAGATCTGGGCTGAACCATGCTTTTCACACCCTTCCATAGTTTCTCCTCACAGTTCAGTGAAGAGACTCATCTCACTGCAGAGGGATTTTTAAGTTAGAATTAAAGAAACTTCTTAGGTGGACGTCAGTGACCTTTCTTTGTTAGTACCAGAAAATGACATCAGTGGTTCTAAGCTGCTGCCTGCCTTCAGTTCTTTTTTTTTTTTTTTCTCAGTAATATTTGGTAAATTGTGATCCTAGTGAAATATTTCACACCATTTGTTTTCCTGAAGCAACTTTTGTTTTTCATTTAAAAAAAAAAAAACAAAACAGCATGGTTTGACTGGATAAACACATAATTTATCATGATTACAAATTTACATGTTAATTTGTTTCTAAACCAGGTGTCCTGGCAATTCTTAAAGTAGCTACAGGTTATCTGTTAGTAAACTGAGCGTTCCTGCAATAACCACTTAGCACAGCCCATTTCATCTGCTGGAATTCTGGGCAGTGACCGTTTACACCCTGAGGAATGAACGTACTGTTTCTTCCCTCTGTCCTTGTGCGATCACAGTCTTACTGTAATTGCCATCCACACCAGCATTTCAGGTATAGTCCTTACAACGCTGGAGACATGTTAAACATGTTCACACCCAGGACTTTCTTTTGAAAGTTGCATTCCATTTTCTCAACCCACCTCACCACGTATGCCAGACTAGAAGGCAGTCCTGTATTTATAAAACAAGTTGAGATTGTCATGTCATTCCATAGCTCTTTATAATACTTGATTTTTATACATTCACATGTTTTAAATGCTCAGTTTGTAGAAGATACTAGGAGAATTTCATTCCATTTACTGGATGGTTGCTGCTCTGGCTTTTTAAAACTTGGAATTTTATTTAGAGCAAAGAAAAATCTTCTAAGAGGCTAAATTCATGCTGCTATTATTGCTGTGAAATTGTATAAAGATTAGGATTCATGCCAGTTTTTTTTAATCTAAAATATCATGTGATTGCATTTTAAGGGTTTATATTTAGAAAATAATAAAGTTTTAAGAGCAACACATTTACCTATATGTGGAAATATGCTGTAAGGTTTTCTTTCGTTCCCCCAGAATTGATCAGAGAGATTCAATAAAGATCATGGTAGAAATCCTAAAATTATGGAAAAGGTCTGCAGAAATTCGGGCCTCTAGATGAAAGGTGCAGACCCACCTGGTATATAGTCACAATGTTAGGGAACCTGATAGGATACTTCCATTTAGCACACACACATCAAGAGCTCTGTGCAGGAATTTGCTCTTTGGTGAATGTGCGGCACTAATATTTTTTCAACCACAGCCATCTTTTTGTCAGTAGGCAATCCATTGTCCCCTTGCGATAATACAAGCCCTGTAAGCTCTCACCAACAGCAGGGAGACTAGGAAGTGGAGCTGGTGTGACCCGGAGATACAGATGGCTTTAGGAACTGAGAGCCTAGAAGGGTGTGGCTGAAGGTGTCCAATTTTAGCATGTGTGGATTTGTCACGCACATTATTTACTCCTGAAACTAAGGTCTATTTTATAAATACTAAGCTTAATTCTTGAAGGCGGTTACTTTATTAAAGTGCTGTGGGTTTAGAAATGTCAGGTAAATATTTTGAATACAGAATAATGACTCAAATTCCTGGTGTAAGTGTGAAACACAAACTTTAGGTAAAATCTACAGTTGTTGCACTTAGTGTAGGTACAGCCTTAACTCTGGGTTCAGTTATTTGAAGGACTTTGCCAGTATCCTTCCCTTTCTCATATTGTGGGTAGACGGCAGGTCACTGTGACCCGGTTACCTCAGCATGGTTCACCTTGTGTGTGACTTCACAGATTGAGTAACTGTTTTGACGTGGAGCATTATGATGAGGAAATGGAGCTGCCTTATGCATTAAACCCAGAATTTAATTCTGTTGGTGTTTTCACAGCCATGTCTCCAGATTTTATCCTTTTTGGAAGAATTCTGATACCACAGCTTTGTTTGATTGAAATAAACATTCCCTGGATGTCTGGCCAGAGACTTTGCTAACAGCCCCGGAGATGCCATCTTCTTTCAGTAAATTTCATCTGAGCCTTATCACTTCCTGTGGTCAGTTTCCTTCTAAACATGCAAGTCCCTGGGGACGGTCCCAGGATAGGGCCTGCACGTTTTTATAATGGCAAAGCATTTTTTAAAAGGGTCAGGTTGAAATATTCTAGGACTAATCCTGTAAAGAAGAGGGACCATTAATGTGAGTGGGGATAGAAGAATAGGTTACTACCACATCTGAAGCAGCAATAGACATATACAGTGTAAATTTGAAATTTGCCCTTTAGTTTAAAAAAGGAGCCTGCAAAGTCCATATATCTGTTCCCAGCCCTGTCAGTCACCCATTCAATATGTTGGCAAAGTATCGTCTGAGCAGTGTGTGTAAGAAGTAATGAAGAAAGCAAAAGGATGTCAGAAAGTTAATTCCAAATGGTTAGAGGCATGTGATTTTTAGTACTGTGTGTTACGGAAATGTCAGGAATGGTATATTTTAACCGTGTGCAAGCTAATGTCAGTGTGCACAGAGGGTCTTTTTTCCTTTCTCGATTAGTGCTGTTAGTGTTCAAAGAATAAAAATGGTTGTTTTACAGTTTAGATTCCAAGGTAGCAAAATCTGATTTTTCAACCATGACCTGCATGAGAGAAGCATCCTAGGAAGTCTTAGATCATACTTCTGAGTTCTTAACTTTAATTTATATAGTGTTTTTTTTATGTTTTAATATTTTTGTGAACTGGTGTAAATTGTTAATGCATATATAAGCTTGTGTATTTTTGTAAATAGTTTGTGATTTATTTCTTGACCCATATGTAAATACTTAGAGTCTCATTTCTTCAAAAGTTATTTGAAGCTGAGTTGTGGGTTTGGGGTTTTGTTTGTTTCTTTGTTTTGGATGGGGGTTGGGGGAGAGAAGGGATTTTGTACTCTGATAACCCAGATGGAGATACCTTGTGGTTTAAAGCAAATGTCCCACTGAAAGCAATTCAGATATCAACAAAATTATTTCAGGTTAAAACAGACTTCCTTGTGTATGTGTTTCCTTTTTAACCTAATATGAATTATAACAAAATAGATGGGGTAATTGGGGGTATTCAGACCAAAAGATTAGCGTTTGTATGACACAGACTATTATACCAAAAGGAATATTATTTTATTTGAGGGAAGGGACTTAATGCCTCCTGTTTTTATCTGTCACAGTACGCTGCCTGGCCGACTCTTCCCCAGGTCAGACAGTACCTTTAGAACTGCAGAAACCTTGACCTGCACCGGAGGGTCTGGGCAGACTTGCTGCACGTAGGGCCGCCCTCAGGCATCTGTGCACTGGGCTGCCGCCTGGCTCCCAAGCTTGCGGTGTCCAGGAGGCTGAACTGGCTTCTTAGGGTTCCCCAGAAGGGGGCTCTGAATAGCAACCACATTTCTAAAGATTCCCACACAGCATCTTGGACAATCCTGTGTACTTTGCAGAGTGAAATGACCAGAAAAGAATCAACTCCTACACTCAGTCACCTGTGGCCAGGTGGTTTGTGGATAAAAATAAAGCATTCAAATGTGACAGCTGCTGCCAGTAACCCACCTGCCTGATGGGGGTCCAGACGCCTTCCTGTGCCAACGTTCTCAAAAGAAATGCTTCATATCAACCAGGACTTTGAAGGAAAAAAAAACAAAACAAAACACTTCAGTATTAAGCTATTGGAATCCTAGTTTTCCTACTAGGAAAGATAAATTACAAGTTATTCTTCATCCTAAAATATTAGGGCCTGTCCCTTTTTGCCAGTAAAAGGGAAGTTGCCTGTTTAGTACAGATGGCCCTGGCGTGCCAGCCATCTTTTATATATCTGTGTACCACACTCCAGACCGGAAGCAAGATATAACATCTGCTTTCAATAAACACTCCCAGCCTGAACATGTGTTCCCACGGAAACTGCTCAGATGGGATTAAAGACATGTATGACATTGCCACTGGGTCTTCTACTTAATTTTCTGAAATTCTCAATACCAAGTATTTCATTACCAAATTTCCTTCATACTGATGAAAATACAGTACCTACCTCTTAAAAATGTATATTTATTTGTCATTGAGGAATCAATGATAAATACATTGGTGGTGTTTGGGATTTTAGTCATTCGTGGTCCTGTGGGAAAAGGCACACTTTAAAGTGATACTCCCTATTACGTTAAAACTTTGGGCACCTGCATCCACCTGAAATAAGACATTTTAGTTGCTATGTTTCTCACATAATTGAGAGTGTACCTCTTATAAAGAAAATTGTGAGGTTTAATTTTTGTTTTAAATATTTTAATTAAAATATTTCCAGAATATATTTCAAACCACAAACTTTGCTGTCAGTATACCTAACGATTCACCGTTTACATCTATAGATCACTATACCACAAGATAGTGATACCGTTGGGACACACTGAGATAAAAAGTTCGCTTCTATTCCAAATGCTCTACCACCGCTGTCCTATTATGTTCTTGCGGTTTTTTTTGTTTTTGTTTTTTTAAATTTCCTATATCCTCCTTTTCTTTCTGCTGTCACTGCCTGCTGCTGTCTACATGGTACCTGTAAAACTCCCTCTTCCTCTAAATAACCATTCAAAATAAATAAGCTTGTCAAATAGGTGAGCAAAAAAAATTCTGAACTGGGGCCCTGAAAGATTGAGACTTTGTGTCATCTGTTTTTCATTACTTGGAGCCTCTGATTCTTTTCTCCTAACAAGGTACTTGGGTAGCCGAGTTTCAGAAGGCGAGATTATTATATAAGATGCTTAGAAGGGAGAATGAAACAAAAACTCTTAGGAGTTCTCCCTGCATTTGACATTTTGTGAGAAAGCTACATGATTAGACAGACTGGCATTTTCCATGTGAATAACTCCCCATAGAGGAATGCTGGCCCACAGAAGACATCCAGCTCCACCATGAACTCCAGTGGGAAGAGAGAAGGGAGTGCCAGGCACATACAGCTTCAGCTGTCATCAAGTCATTCAGTTAGTGCCCTTTTTTTTTTTTTCATTTCCTAAAAACATTTTGCAAAACACCCTGAGATTTCTCAGCCACTTGTTCATGTTTTAAACTGGGCAAGAAGTTCTCAAACTTTGGAATCCATATAAAGCACCTGCATAGCCGGTTAAACGTAAGATTCCTTGAGCAACCGCCGGACAGTCTGATTCAGTAGGTCTCGGACTGGACTCAGGAATCTACAATTTTAGCAACCACTGTGTGATCCTGGTACAGGTGGTTGAGAAATACCAGACAGCAGCTGTAATAGGCTTCTCGCAGAGGGAATACCAGTTCACGTTTATAGAGCTTCGCCACTTTTTCGCATTTGCACTTTGGCTCCCCGTCACTTTTGTGATGGCTAGAACGGAAGTTTATCATTCATTTCTCTGTCCCCGGTGATTACACATTAAGCCCAGATTCAACTATGTATAGCAATGACACATAGAAATTAGGTCGAACTGGGCTGACAAGCAATACAGAAAACACTTTAACATTTTCTAAAACTGGTAAGATGCTCATGACTCCATACCATCGACTCCCATTATACACTTACATAGTCAAGTCTTGGGTGTGAGCCATTCAGGCTGGTTAGGAAGAGTAGTTCACGCATATTGCTATTCAGACAGTCAACTCAAATCCTGTATTCAGGGGAAACAAATAACTCTTAGAACCAAGTGATCTGCTTTCCTTTCGCACCAAAACTTTTACAAGAACTACCAGCACATAATTAGCTTATTTGACTTTTTAGTTTCGTGTATTTTATCAGTTGTGGGCAATGGTATAGAAACGTTTTTAACAGCCAGTGGTGACACTATGCTTACTATATACAGTGCCAGTCACTGCTGTAAGCCTTGTACATCTGTTAACTCATTTGTTCCTCATGGGTTTATAGGTGAAGCCAAGGCACACAGAGGTTCAACTCTTCACCCACTGTCGTACAGCTGGTAAAGAGTGAGGGAGCTGAGATCCAGACCCAGGCACTCCTGACACGAGTCTACGCTCTAATACAAGCAGACTTTAAGGTTGGGTGATTGATTCCCGACTGCTACTAGTTTTAAAACCCTTAACTGAACTACTAAGTCCTTCTAAAACTATTTCTAAAACTCATACTAAGCCATGGCTTCCTCATCTCTAAAATGGGAATAATAATAATATTACCTACCCCTTGGGGTTGCTCTGAGGACTAAATTAGATAATAGATGTTCCTAAAGGGCTTAACAAGAGAGCAAGTACCCAATAAAAGTTATCCAGGCTTTGTATTGTGAGATGGTGCAAGACCGCACAGCAGTTAAGGGAAAGTTATGTTATGCTTACACAATTGTATCATTAAGAATTTAATCAGTTGGGTCAACTTTTCTGAAAAACTGGAAGGTTTCACATAGTTGACATATATCTTGCAGGAAGAGAATCTTGACCAGTAGAGATGCAAGATGTAATTTAGTGGTTAAAAGGAAACTTCAGAGTGAGACTTGGAGTGGGACTGGCAGTGGAGGAAGCCCTTGCTTTCTGAAGATCCTTGGCGGTGGTTTTGCAGACACCTTTACGTAGATGGCCCCGGTTACGACCACTGATGACGCCGCGTCCGTCCTGTGCCACAGCAGGGTTCTCTCCGTCCCATTCCATTGACTCATAACTGCAGCTCAGGGAAGTGGTCTCATGACCCCAGGGAGCGGTGCCTTCTCTACTAACGGAGCAGCTGTCAGCAGGCCTGGCTTCATTGTGTGGCCCCAGCGGCTCGCGGGCTGGTTAAAGCACACGGTGGCCGGAACAGGAGCCGCGCTCAGACTTGCCGCAGAAGAATCACAGGGGAAAACGGACAGCGTGCTTTACGCAAGAGGGGCTAAAGCGAGATGACTTTGTCGCTCCACTTTTGAAAAGGAAAACTTAGGGTCAGTTATAAGGGTCTTTCCGTTATTCTTAAACACACGACCATTTTTCTCGATTCAAGATCCGTGGAAGGAAAATGCTTATTCAGAGAAGAGAGTGTAGTGACTGAAGTGATGGCAAATATCGTGCTAACAATTTATTGGTCGATTACCATGTACCAGGCTCTTCTAGGCGTTTACATGTATTAATACTAACTCGGCCTTCCAACAGTTATGTGAAGTAGCTTTGTTACTTTTATGCCACTTGACAGATAAAGAGACTGAGGCCCAGAAAGTTTCAGTGATGTGCCCGAGCTCATTCCTCGGAGGTCTGGGGGATTCAGGCCCCAGCGCTCTGACTCGGAGGCTGCACTTTTATCACTTCTGTGCTGCCCGCCCAAAGGGGGTCTTCAGAGGTCGCGAACACCCTAACCCTGGACCGGCCAAGACACCGGGCTGTGAACTTGCAGGGAACTCACCCCCGCCTCAGGCTCGGCTAGGCTTATGCTGTGGTGACGTCACCCACCTCTCAGTACCTTCGCACAAAAACGGTGTACTTGCTGCTCAAGCCAAGTCTGCCGCAGGTCGGGCGACTCTCCCGGGAACAGCCTTCTGTGCGGCGGCCGGCTGCCCGCCTTGAGCCGCCTCATCTGAGACGCGTGTCCCCGGGGTGGCGGCTGGAGGGTCCTGGACGAGGAGCTGGAAGGCGGCCCCAAGGCGAGGCAGGGGCTCCCGCGCACGGCCGGACCGGAGCTGGTCTCCAGGCCCCGTCGCCCCCAGGCCCCGCCGCCCCCAGGCCCCGCGAGGCCGCCGCGCGCCTGGAAGGAGGCGAGCCCAGGGCAGCGGGCAGCTCGGCGCTCTGCGCACCTACGACGGTGGCAAGAAGATGGCCCTGCGCCCACGAGGCTCCGGTCACTGGCTGGAGGAAAGCCTCTGGAGGTGAGGAGCCGGCGTACCTCGCTCAGTCCCGACACACGCAGGAAGGCTTGCCGTGCGGCAGGTGCTCTGTGAGGGCTGTTGGGGTCAAACAGCCCTCTGCCCACCCCTCACCCGCTCCATCACTGCGGCCTCACGCAGCTCCTGGTTCTTCCCTAGACGGGCCGCGTCCCCTCGCCGCACCTGTGCACGCACGGCCCTCCCCTGCACGCTCAGGTCCCAGTGTTCACCTGGCTTGCTCCCTCACTTTAAATCTTTGCCCAAGTGTCACCACCTTAGAAATGACCACCCCCCCCCCCGCCCCCGCATCTAAAATAGCATCTCGTACTGCTCTCAACCCACTTCCTCCGCTTTCCTGTGCTACACATGTACACCCGTGTCTCCTCGAGAATGCGCACTCCGAGACGACAAGGACTTTGTTCACTATTATATTCTCACGCCGAAAACAGGGCCTAGTGAACGAATGACCGACGGGTGCCTGTCCTCCATGGTAACGCGGTGCAACGTGTGAGCTCAGAAGCCTTAGTCTGGACACTGGAATAGAACCGGTTCTCTCTCCTCAGCGGCAAGAATGGACCCAACCTCACTTGTTTGCTTTGCTTTCATGTGTTACAAGCACGTCTGGACTAGTAGTGTTGCTTGCTGGCCCCACAAGGAAAGCAAGTTAGCTTAAGTTATTTCAAATTCAACTGCCAGAGTGACTAGATGCTGCCAGAATTCGTCAGAAAATCTTTTTTAAAGGAGGTCAGATTTGAAAATTGCTTGCAAGGTAGTGAAGGGGAGTTACTTGGACGAGAGGAATGGAGATGTTCTAAGTGTCCGCGAAAGACTTCCCTCCCACTTTCACACCCACCCTACAAAGCATTTTAGAGTGTGGGCCTGAGAAGATGTAATCAACCCTTTTCCTCAAGGCCACAGCAACTTTGGAAAAGAAGGAACAATCAAGGCTTGAATCGTTTTCAACAAACATACAGAGTAACCTATGTACCAAGGGATGATAGCCTCCAGAAACATAAATGGGTTAGTGCCTGAGCGATCCACTTCTCTAAGTTACAGGAGCTTAAAGGGGATAGAAAGTATAGGAAACCATCTCACTGATGTTACTTGGACCCTACAGGTTAAAGTTGCTGGGCGCCCGGAACTCTCTGAAAGGAGCTGCCGTGGCTCTGGATTTCACTGTTGCCTGGCCCCTCCTGATGTAGGAACTACCCTTTTTCTTGGTGCTCCTCTCAATGCCACTTAGCAAGTGTTTTATACTGATTAATGGGGGGAAATGGTTCTCTTCCTACCAGAGTTTATGATGATTAGGGTGCCAAAGGCTATCTTAACTCTTAAATAAACCTAGAACACGTAGGAATAGCTTCTAGCCAAAAGCAGCCAATGTTGGACTCGAAAAAATTTTTGCTACCCTAATATGAGTATTCCAGGATAGTGTACGAATGTTGCCAAAGCCACCTTGGTGTGCCTGATGCACAGTGAGGCCAAACAAACCGACACATCAGTTTGGAGCAGAGAAAGGTTTTCTGCAGGACCAGGCAAGGAGAAAGGGTGGCTCGTGCTCAAAAAGCTCAAACTCCCTGATGGTTTTCAGGGAAGAGTTTTTATGGGCAAAGTTTGTGGGGAGCTCTGCAGGGTGTATGACCTCCCTCTGACTGGTTGGTGGGGAGGTCACAGGGTGGTGATCCAGGAATCTCAATCATCAGCCTTCTGGTTGCAACCAGTCCGCTCGGTCTGAAGTTACTGTCCTCCACCTGGGTGGAGGCCTTCGTTAGTGTAGAAGAACTCAGAGATTGCTATATATTGTTCTGTATATCCCTTGAGGAGGAACCAGGACTCTGCCGCATCTCTGCACTATGGTTTCTTCACTGCCTTTCCTTTGTTTCTGCATTCCCTCACTCCTCTAATTAGTAACTGCTTGAATCTGCCCTTCGGAACTCAAGCAAGGTCTAGGAGGCTGAAAACCTTTTTCCTACAAACAAGAAACGGGGGACGCAGGAAGGCTTTTGTGCTTGGGAGGGCCCCACAGGTCCTGCTCGGTTTCACTAATACCGTCACTTTCCTACTTTAAGGTAATGTCCTTGGTTTTCTGGTGTGATTACACCTCACAGAGATGGGCACCTTTTGTCCCCTATCTTAGAGAATGGGACGCTTGTCCAAAGACCTCCTTATTGCCCAGGAAGGTTCCTGATCATCTGTGCTGGCTTCTCCTCAGTTCTTCAGCAACGAGTTCCTCTCACCTGTCACCCACATCCCAGTGAAGGAGGGGAGGCTTGGGAGGGAGGAGGCGAGCATGAGAGTCACAGCCCACATACACACAGGGCTCTCAGGGGAGAAGGAGGTAGGCTTGTTCTGATTGGCCCTAAATGGTGGAGGCAATCAGACATGAGAACCATGAGCAAGGATGCTGTAAGAGGGATGGGAATGTTGGATGGGTAATTAGAACAGGCCTGTGAAGACCCTCCGAGCCCTGAGGGTGTGCGGTGTTCCTGAAATCTTGACGATTGGTGGCCGATGCCACCTGGAGGTCCTTTGGGAGCTGCCTGCTTTGCCACCCAGTGGTGTCCTGTTCTCTGCACCTGGAGAACCCTTCTCCCTCTCCCGCTGCGGGCCACTGCCCCTCCAAAGAGCACTTGACGTTAAATCCCAGCTCTTCAGCCTGCTCGATATGATCCGGCTCCCTGGCGCCTCTCTCCCTCCCCCCCCCCCCCCCCCCCCCCCCCCCGTCCCGTCACAGTCAGACGCTGCCTTTTCCTTATTCCTACATCCCAGGTCCGCCAGGAGCGCCCTTCTCATGGGAGGCCACTTCTCTTCACCGCGTTCTCGCTCCATCGGAGAGCCTTCCTTGATGACCCAGTTCAAGGCCACTTGATCATCTCACCCTCTTAATTCTCTAAATAGCACTTATGATTCAGAAATGGTTTGTATTTATTGTCTACTAATTGTCTGCATCTCTTAACTAGTTTGTAAGCCCTACGAGCGGGGGACACACGGCACATATGCAAACAGGTTCGTTGAATGAACGAATGAATAAATAAATCGTTTTAAGAAAGAAAGAAAGGGGTCATGGAAAGAAGAACTTTAGGAAAATGTTAGTTGGCCCATGCTCAGCCCTGCGCGGAAGGGCTGCCTTTGTAACCTCGGGCGTCTCCAAATGCCAAAACCTGATCTTCCTGCTGCCTGGAGAGCGGGGTTTTGAAGAAGCCGCCAGATGGCGCTGGTGACACGCTCGTTCCTCGCCAGCGTCCTGTGTGTGGACCAGGGCGGCTGGGGCCCCCCGGATGCTCCGTAGGCTGCTTTCTCCCTCCTCTCTTCGCATCCACTACCACAAGTCCGGGCACTTCAAGGGCAAGGACCTGGCCGCAGAGGCTGGGAGCTGATGGGAGGCGCCAGTACTGAAAGCAGGAGGGTGAGATTGGAGCTGTGACACACAGCGCTGGGATAAAAACGCCATCCGCCCAAGAACGCTAGTGAGGGGTTGCTTTCATCAGGAGACTCCGTGATTTCTAAGGATGATATCATGGTTTTCAATTCTCGAATACTGTTCATTGCTATTTTCAGGAAAGGGCATAAACATTTAGAGACTAGCTTCTCCATTTTCACATGCTAAGTCCAGACAGGGCTTCTGAGCCCCAGCAGAGTTTCCAAACTCTGATGTGGACACACATCGGAATTCCTTGCAGAGCTTTTTCATTTTTTATTTTATTTATTTATTTATTTTTTTGCAGAGCTTTTTTAGAACATAGATTTCTATGCGCCACTAAATGAATTGTCTCTTTGATGGCCAGAGAACTTGTTTTTTAAATTAATTAATTTTTAAAAAAGTTCTTATTGGAGTATAGTTGATTTACAATGTTGTGTTAGTTTCAAGTATATAGCAGAGTGCATCAGCTATATGTATATAATACATATATCCACAGAACTTGTATTTTTAAAAGGAACTCCTCAGAAGAATCCGTGTCATCGTGATTTAGATGCCATCGTTCCCAGAGAGGAGCCATCCCCTCCCCCAGGCTCCATTCTAGAACCAGGCGGCTCTGCCCACCACTCCCCTGCTTGTCCAGGGTTCACCTGGCACCAGCGCAGTGTCACAAGTTAAGTTTCACAGTCGTCACTGTAAATGGGAGTCTCCCCAGCCCACAAAGACCACATGGTCCCAAGGTTTGGAAAATAATGGATTAAGTAGGTTTGTTTGGTTTTGTAACTGCAGAGTTTCTTGGAGATCCACATGGCACGTGTACATGAAAACCTCTAAGAAGGAGTATTTGGTGTTGGATTGTAGAGCATTTGTTCACAGAATATTCCTTCTGAACACGTTTTAGGAAACATGTCTGGTTGCATATGGTCTGGACTGGGTGTCAGGAATTTTGGGTTTTGGCCACAGCTGCTTTATTAATAATCATGTGACCACCTTATTTATCCCCACCTGATTCCACACCAAATTTGAGGCAACCGGCCATGGGACTTTGCTAAGTTACTCCATCTCTTGAAGCCACCACTGCCTTGTCTGTAAAATGGGGAGAGTGACCGCAGTCAGGACAGCCTCAGAAGCAGTGCGGGACAAATGAAGCCCCTCATCATCTGAGAAAGCGCTCTGGAGAGAGCGAAGTACCAGATAAGTAAGAGGCGGTTGTGCGTCTAGCAGAATGCGAGCCTTAGTCCAATAGCTCCAAAGAGTGGAATGTTTTCAGGCTGGCATATAAATTTATAACCATTATCATAATAGCTGTCATCTGTAACAACTTTTCTGCGCAGTAAGTCCCCTACATACGAACAAGTTCCGTTCCGAGAGCGCGTTCTAAGTCCAATTTGTTTGTAAGTCCAACAAAGTTAACATAGGTACCCAACTGACACAATAGGCTATATAGTACTCTACTGTAATAGGTTTATAATACTTTTCATGTAAATAATACATTAAAAAAAACACACAAAAATAAAGAAAACATTTTTAATCTTACAGTACAGTACCTCGAAAAGTACAGTAGTACAGTACAACGGCTGGCATATAGGGGCTGGCATCGAGTGAAGAGGCAAGAAGAGTTACTGACTGGAGGAGGGAGAGGAGGTGGGAGATGGTAGAGCTGAAGGATCTTCAGCAATAGGAGACAGAGGGCAAGCTGTGATTTCACTCACGCCTGACGGTGATGGCACAGGTTCTGGCTCCTTGCTGGATTCAATTCTATCTACACTCTTGAAAAAATGATCCAGTGACGTCTGGGGAAAAAGCAGTTCTTTTTTCTCATCATAGATGACACGGTAGCACTGGATTGCATTCTGAACGGCTGCTGCAACCTTCATGCACAGTTCAGGTCCTGTGCCTCAAAAACTAACAGTGCCTCCTCAAATAAAGAAAACCCCCCTTGCCATTTCCTGTATCGTGAATCTCTTCGGTTCTTTAGTTACTTCTTCCTCTTGTCTCTCTTCATCCTTCCTCTGGGCCTCCAATTCCTGGCGCTTCTTAACAGTACCAGCTATATCACTGCTGCTGTTTATGCTTGCTTCAGGACGCCCTGGGCTTGAAATAAAGATATTGTACTCTATACAGTACTGTATAGTAAAGTACACAAAAGCACAACCACTTTCAGAGGATGCACACATGTGACAATGTAGGCCAGATACTTGAACTAACTTAAGTGATTGGACATGCAAATGCACGTTTGCATCTTTGAAAGTTCGCAATTTGAAGGTTTGTATGTAGGGGACTTACTGTAATGAAAATCATTCATATAATTAGTTTTGAAAGTCAAACAGGATCACAAACCTTATAATAAAACATCAGTTCCCACTCACTTTGCAATTTCTACTGCCCAGAGCAACCTTTTTCAATTCTTGTAGGTGTGTCTCTGGTATTTTTTTTTAATTTAAAAAAATTTTTTGGCTGCACCACGAGGTATGTGGGATTTTAGTTCCCCAACCAGGGATTGAACCCACACCCCCTGCAATGGAAGCTCAAAGTCTTAACCACTGGACTGCCAGGGAAGTCCCAATCTTCTGGTATTGACCACCTAATTTTTAAAGAACAAAGTCTTAATTTTAATCTAGTCAGATATATCAATTTTTTCATTTAGGGTCAGTGAATTTTATGTCCTATTAAAAAGTCATTCCCTACCATAAGGTCACAAATTTAGAAATTTTATTGTTTTACCTTTTATCCTGTGACTCAAATCTAGCTAGAATTGATTTTTCCATATAATGTGAGATGGAGTCAGCTTAGTATTTTTTTTTTTCTATATGGATATAATTGTCTAACACCAATTATTGAAAAGTATTTCCTTTTCCCAAAGCTCATCAATGCCATATTTTTTATAAATCAAATGTTTGGCTATTCATTTAGATTCACTCACATTTATCATTTCCATTGCTCATACCTTACTGTATCTTTGAACTTCTATGTGGGATCATTTCTTTCTGCATGAATAACATTTACTATTTCCTTTAGTGTGGGTCTGATGTTAATTACTTCTTAGTTTTTGTTTATTTGAAAATGTTTCACCTTCATTCTTGAAGGACATTTTCATGGATATAGGCTGGCTATTATTTTCTTTCCATTGTCTGCTGATTTCCATTATTTTTTTTTTAAGATTTTTTTTTGATGTGGACCATTTTTTAAAATAATTAATTAATTTATTTATTTATTTTTGGCTGTGTTGGGTCTTCGTTTCTGTGCGAGGGCTTTCTCTAGTTGTGGCGAGTGGGGGCCGCTCTTCATCGCGGTGCGCGGGACTCTCACCATCGCGGCCTCTCTTGTTGCGGAGCACAGGCTCCCGACGCGCAGGCTCAGTAGCTGTGGCTCACGGGCCTAGTTGCTCCGCGGCATGTGGGATCCCCCCAGACCAGGGCTCGAACCCGTGTTCCCTGAATTAGCAGGCAGATTCTCAACCACTGCACCACCAGGGAAGCCCATGATTTCCATTATTTTTATGAAGAAGTCAGCTGTAAGTCTAATTGTTACTCCTTTGAAGGTATTGTTTTTTCACCCCTCAGTCTGCATTTAAGATCTTCTCTTTGTCTTCTTTTTTTTTTTTTAGTATTTTTACAATAGTGTGCTTAGATATGGAGATGATGATGATGATGTGTGTGTGTGTGTATTTATACAAATACATGTAATATATATATATATTTTTTTTTTTAATTTTATTTATTTATTTATTTATTTATGGCTGTGTTGGGTCCTCGTTTCTGTGCGAGGGCTTTCTCTAGTTGTGGCAAGCGGGGGCCACTCTTCATCGCGGCGCGCGGGCCTCTCACTATCGCGGCCTCTCTTGTTGCGGAGCACAGGCTCCAGAGGCGCAGGCTCAGTAATTGTGGCTCACGGGCCCAGTTGCTCCGCGGCATGTGGGATCTTCCCAGACCAGGGCTCGAACCTGTGTCCCCTGCATTGGCAGGCAGACTCTCAACCACTGCGCCACCAGGGAAGCCCCCCCATGTAATATAGTTTTAACGTAATTTGCTTAGGGGTATAGAACTTTTTAAATCTAAGGCTTAATATTTTTCAGCATGTTTGCAAAGTTCTCAGCCATTATATCTCTAAATATCATTTCTGCCTTGTTTTCGCTCTCCTCTCCTGGGATTCCACGTATGTGTATGTTATACTGTTTCACTATATTTTCTCTGTCTCCTACTCTCCTGTTTTCCATTGTTTTGTCTCTCCATGCTTTATGCTGGATATTTTCTTTTCACCAGTTCATAATTCAGATTTTTAGCTTTTCAGAGTAATCTATTATTTAATACATCACCGAGTTTTAAAAATCGACATTAAAAATTTCTCAGTTCTGGAATATCCTTTTTTCCTTTAATAGTTCTACTTCTCTGCCAAAATTCTTGATATTGTCTTTTGTCATCTTGAACACATATGCATAGATATTTTAAAGTCTACGTCCGATAAGTGCTATTTCTGTAGTCCCTGTAAGTCTGTTTCTATTGTCTATTTTTTCTCTTAGCTTGTTTTCTTCTTGTGCACTAGTTATTTCTTATTGTGTGCTGAACATTCTTTTCAAAAAATTGTTTGCTAAAATAATTTGAGGACTAGAATAATATCACCTTCCTCCAGAAAGGATTTATGCTTGCTTCTGCTATACATCTACGGATGCCAACACTTGGAGCTACCTAATCCAGTACCAGACTTGGAGAGAGCTTGAAGCTGAATTGCAGTCTCCTTGAGAACAATCTGGTTCTGTTCATTTTGCTCCTAGGGTGCAGACTTCCCCAACCCAAAAGGAACTGGGTTCATCAGGCCACTCCCCTATATATTGGCTCATCCCTATGTTGGTGAGCTCCACACTGCAACTCAGGTGCATTAAGCCCTGCAATGTGCCACATGCAATATGCAATGTGCCCTTCAGCCAACTCCTCTAGAACCAACCCATACTCCGAAAGGGGAAGTGGTCCCAACTACCGGGCTTACCTCTCTGGGCTTCTGCTCTCTCTCCTAGATCTTCTCCCGATAATTCATCATGATCTTGTTAGCTTACTATCAAGAGCTAACAGTGCCTTTGAGAGCAGTTTTTAAAAGATTTTTATCTACCTCTTATATTTGTCCTCAGTCAGAGGTTTGTTCTAAATTACTGAATCTCCATTACCAAGAGCAGAAGTCCTCTTGGGACTTTCAGCATAGGGCCTCTGGCCACCAGCATTTATGCTTTAACATTTCGTATGAGACATTTCCAGTAGGCAGGGGTTGTATTTGAGAATATACTTGATGGAAAGAGAGAGAGAGGAGCATTCAGTATGGTGGTTCAAGAGTTTGGGGTAACTCTGAACCACAATCAACCTTCAGCTACAGCCCTTTGGTTCAGAGATTGGCTCAAGTAAGAAATTTTGTTCTTTTCTTTAAAAAAAAAAAAAAAGGTTCTTAATACCATGGATTCCATAGGGTCCTTTCAAAATGAATCATGTCTATATGGATACATTTCTCTTGAAGTTATAAAAATGTATTTAAAATATCTTCTGAAAGAGAAATAAATACCAAGCCCTGAAACATATTTTAGATTTAGATTTTCCAACTCAGGCTATTTGGAAAATAACTGAAAAATATTTGTGTGACTAAAAGAAGCTCTTCCAAGCTCCCCTTCATTACCTGACTTGTTCATTAAAAATGCATCAATGGATTTTCACTGCTTTCCTGTGCCAGGCTCTGAATATTAAGAGTATGTACTACTTTGCCTCAGAGAATTTATAATCTAGCTAAAACCAGACAGGTGAAAACCATCTAAAGTAATAAATATGCATAGGGTCATGTAATGAAATGTACATATATTATAGAGCCTAACAGCAAGAGAGAACATTTATGAGTTATTCCACCTCACTGATTATTTATCATAAACTCTCATGGCGGTTCCTAGTTACTGACTACCTTGGGCTTCCTCTGAGAAAATCAAAAGTAACTGGGTAATCTAAGCAGCTTCTATTTATTAATAGTCACTAGGACCTATGAACTAAAAGTGGTATAAAATGATAGACAAAGGAACAGGTGCAGGATATAGACTGCCTGGGTGTGAATTTTTATGTGGGTGTCTTAGTTGGGTGACCCTGGTTAAGTCACCCCAGCCCTCTGCTTACTTTTCTAAAAAATAAGGATGAGTGTACCTAGTTTATAACATGCTTGTGCAGAACGAATGGGTTGAGATCAATAATGCACTGAAAACCAATTCTGGGGCATGGTAAGACTCTCAGTGTAAGTTCTTATTTTTCTTAATGTGTAATCATGGTTAAACATTTACTTGGGGGAATTGAGGTGTAAATAGGAAAATACTTTGTGAATTATTAGCAACAACATACACATAAAGAAGGAAAGGGGAAAATCCATTTTGTTCCCAGCCAAGAGACGTTTAAACCAGTAGCCTTCCTGCCTCCACTCACATGTGAGGTGTAGAAAAGCAGTTTCCACTTTGTCCTTCCAAAATATCTCTTTGATTTTTCTTACACTCATGCCTGAAAGAACTGGCTGGTGGCATTTCTTACTGAAGGCAATTTCTTTTTTTTTTTTTAAATTTTATTTATTTATTTATTTATGGCTGTGTTGGGTCTTCGTTTCTGTGTGAGGGCTTTCTCTAGTTGCGGCAAGCGGGGTCCACTCTTCATCGCGGTGCGCGGGCCTCTCACTATCGCGGCCTCTCTTCTTGTGGAGCACAGGCTCCAGACGCGCAGGCTCAGTAATTGTGGCTCACGGGCCCAGCTGCTCCGCAGCATGTGGGATCTTCCCAGACCAGGGCTCAAACCCGTGTCCCCTGCATTGGCAGGCAGATTCTCAACCACTGCGCCACCAGGGAAGCCCCTGAAGGCAATTTTACTGAAAGCATTTTTACTTTGTGCACAGCCTTAATGAAGAGGGTTCACTTATGTCCGCATCCCCTGAACTCTCACTGGTGATGTGGCTGTTCTCCCACCCAACTCAATGCTCTCCTCCTGCCCCACCTGCAACATTGAACTCTGGTGCTTGCATTCATCTCATTAAATTTATTAAATAGCCTGGGGTAAATACTTAAATAGAATTGTATTTCCTAATCACTACCTGCGCAAACATGCCGTCTTGTTAAAATTTAAATTGATCTAAAATGGACATTAAACTCTTATTTTTAACTTCATCCCACTGGCTTCATGGACTATCATGTCTATGTTCTTTTAATCAGAGTAACATTTTTGCCTTGACTCAGCATATGGATAATTTAGCAGTGGTTACATTCTTGTTTATTAAAACTTTGTATTCAAATTAAAAAAAAATAAAATGGACATTAAAAAAGTTACTTTCCCTAATTTTAAGCCCCATTCATCAGGCAACTTTTCTTCTGCTTCGCCCTTTGATGTTGACAGTCCTAAACATTTTGTCCTCAGTCTTTTTCTTTGCTCTCGCATTCTTCCTGAGAAATCACATCCGCGCCAAGGATTTCCTTCCCCGTCTCTCTGTATCTTTTGTTCAGAATTTCCTCCTGAGTCCAAACTTCCGTCCAACCTCCCCCTGGACTGCTCCCCTCGGGGTAACCCCAGGCTCCTCAAACTCAGCATATCTAAAGCAACTAAGAATTTTCCTCCGCAAATTACATTTCCTTCGAACCCCCCTAATTATCCTTTATTGACTCAGTCACTCAAGTTGCAAACTCCAGAGCTGACCTCCTCATGTAGCTGCAGCCCCACCGCTGGTGCTCAGTTCAGACCTTCATCATTCCTCACCTGGAGTATTACGATAATCACTTGTCTGGCCTCCAGTTTTTAAAATACGTCCCACAAAGTGCAACCAAAGTGATCAATCTGATTACATCATCCCTTGGCTTAGGTTCTTGAATGAACCTCTCAATCAATGGTGCCATTGTTTTCAAAGTAAGTGTGCTTGAGAATTACCCAGGCATCTTGTGACTACGTGGGGTCCTGGATCCACCACAAAGATTCAGAGTCAGTAGACCTGGGAACGGGGCTCAAGAATAACATTGTTGGCAAACATGTCAGGCTGCTCTGTACAGGTGGTCTCTGGGTCGCATTCTGAGAAGCGCTACTCTGCAGGACAGTCCCGACCCCTCGGAATGGCAAGGGTGCGTGTTACTTTCTGGCATGTACTCACCTCTCTAACCCCATCCATGTCTCTTCTCCCATTCATGTCCTAAAACCCAGCGTTCAAGGTCAAGCCCAGGAGGGCATCGGGCCTGAGTTAGAGGCCTGCTGCTCACTCATTCTCACTTTGCAGATCTAACAAGAGGAGCGCTACGTCCAAGCTGTAACAGGCAAAAATGAGAAAAGTACCATATCGCCAATAGCTCAGACTATGCTAATACCTTGCAGTCACGGTTCTCTTATAAAAATGGAAATGCTGAACACTCCTGAGCAGAGGATGAAGGGAAGGAAGCTAGACGCCTCGCCCATCAACAGTGTCCAAGTCTAGAAAGTCGCCCTCAACTCACGCGCCCAACTGGTGAGCTTGGCCGGCCTGTGTCCGGCAGCGATCTGAGAGCGAGGACGGTCGCCGAAGTCTGTCCGCGGGGACAGCCTTAGAAAGGTGTGCTTCTTGCCTGGGAGCACTAAGTTTAAGAGATGTACCCCACATGGCTACGATCGTTAAGCCACAGTAACGTCTCCCTAGTGGGACGTGGCTAAGTGGAACTTCTCTTGCCTTGCTTTGGAAGGGTGTCAGAGGAGGTCGGGGAGCCCGGGTGGAGGGCAGAGGTTCTCTCCCTGACACCTGTGGCTCCCAGCTTGCTGGAGAAGCGATGGAGGCAGAGCCCCTCATGGACAGAGGCCCACACTCCTTGCCATCACAGACTCTTCGCGATACTAGAGAGAAAACATATTTAGGCAAAAACCATTCTCTGCAACATTATAACTTTTGATTCAGGAATGAGACAGGGAGATGCAGATTACATCTCTCAGAGGATGTAAGTGAATTTTTAAGAAGCAAATGAGAGTGTTTGTCAGGGTAAGATGTCTCATCCGGTTTAATTAAGAGCCCCAGGATTTCTATCCAGTGAGCGTTCATCGCATCAGCTTTCCTTGCTCTGTAATAAAGACACAGTCAGTGAGAAATCCCCTCAAGACGGGGAATAAAGAACTCCCAAACACAAGCATCTTTCCAAGAATTTGGAGGTAGAAAAAGGAGCTGTATGTCTGAAGGTTGGAAACATGTACGGGGGATAAAAATTAATATTCTGCCTGTAACAATATCTTTAATGGGTAGTGCTTCATTCAGAATCAGATGTGTCTCCCTTCCAGATAGGAGCCGGCATTTCACGGGCTAACTATAAAGTACATTCAAGCTGGTCCAAAATTAGGATCCACACAACGGCCAGCTCCGCTCCCGGCGAAAGCTGCCCTTTCACCTTCTGCTATCCTCCCACCCATCCCTCGTTTTACCTGGGGTCTGAGTTGCGTCTCTCGGTCGGGCCTGGTAATTAGGATGAGATGAGGTCACGGTGAAGCCAGGGCTGGGTGGCAGCCGCTGAGGACGGCCCGCTTGGGTGGGAACTGGTCTGCAGGGTGAACACGGTGCGGTCAGTTTCCCGAGGCTGAGTGGACACCCCCTGCCTGCTCTTCATGTGCCTTCATGGACCTTGAGAGAGGCCTGTTGTAAGCTGAGGAGGGGGCATGGAGCAGTGCTAGAATCAGCTTTCTGGAGAAACCCCCGATTTCCCGGCACACGGGAGAACCATCTGCACATGGAACCCTGGCCCCGCCGCGGGCTGACTTCCCAGCTCCTGGCTGGGCAGCGACCTTGTCCCTGCTCACCCGGCCGTTGCCTCTTTACCTCTGGCACTGGTTGCAAATGGGGGGCTGGTGTTGTGCCTGGGTCACCCCCACAGGCCAGCGTGCCAAGAACAGGCGAGGGCCCAGCCCATCCGCCAAGGGCCCACGGGCATCTCCAGGGAGCCTCTGGACTCGCTTCTGGGGAGCTAAGCCCTGGGTCACCTTCCTCTCTGGCCTTGGCCCGTTTAGAAAGGCCAGACCTGCACCCCTAGTCAGCTGGGGAACAGTGTGCAGGAGACCACTTTCACAGGACCTCCAAATTCTAGGAAGGAGAGGTGGGGTGCGGAGCAGGCAGTGAAGAAGGTTGGATGCCTTTTATCATTTCTCTATCTATGTATCTCTATCTCTATGTCTATACTGTTGCCACCATTATTGTGCTCTTACTTTGTGCCATCTTATCAGATCCTCACAACCATTATGTGAGGAAGATATAATCATTACCATTTGCAGGTGAGGCCTAAGAAGTTAAGTTCCTCCATACCAGTGGTTCTCAAACCTTTGCTAACATCAGATTCATCTGAAGGGCTCGTGACAGCACAGAACGCAGAGTTTCTGATTCAGCAGATCGGAAATGGGGCCCGAGAAGTTGCATTTCCGGCCAGTTCCCAGGTGGTACTGCTGCTGCAGGTCCGGGGCCCGCACGGTGAGACGCAGAGGTGCCCACAGCCTGTGGGGACACAGACAGTGGCCGGCCACCTGATCTGTGAGAAGTGCCGTGGCAGTGGGGCCGTGGCAGGGCCTCGGAAGGCCTGGGAGGGACGCAGGGCTCTTGTTTACACAGCTTCTGGGCAGGGGCGCGGGCCTTGTCACATGACAGTCGAGGTAAACGGCACCTCCTCCTCCTCCCATCCCAATTTTTGGAGCAAAACTACTCCAGGTGTATCAGCGTGGGTTCCATCCCCACATGTCATTTGTACAGGAACATTTGATATAAACTACTAGTAACTCTTTACAGGAGATTAGCTATGAAGAAGGAATAAAGCAGCTCTGAAGACCATCCTAAGGCTGAGTGAGGTAGATGATTGCAAGGGGGCCTCCTCGCCACCCCGAGCCTAGAATTCCAACCTTCTTTGGAGCGGGTGAGGCTGAAGCCTGCTGGATGGCGAGAAGATGACTGGCATGTCGTGCGCCACAGCTGGGCCACAGGTGGCAGACCGTGGTTGGAGAGCGAGGAAACGCAGGTGGGGACGGGCAAGCTGCGAGCGCCCCACTGGGTTAGCAGGAGACCAAGGAGGGTGGGCGGGGGATCACGGGCCAAGGCTGGCCAGCCCTCCTGGGGAGCCAGCAGGCCGGGGACCCAGGTGGGGACTGGGAACGACACTTGCTGGAAGGTGAGCACCATGGCGTATTCAGCTCCCACACGTCTGGCAGCCCTGGGTAAGCAGGAAGGAAGCACAGACCCGGGAGAGAGGCCCCTTCCTTCTGCGATGTCCGGCCAGTGCCCTGTACAAGCTTAACCTCATGCCGGCTGGCGAAGAAGAAATATTTACAGGGCCCGGTTTCGTTATCACAGAGTAAGGCGCCGAAGGGTGCAGTTGGAGCTGAGACTCAATAAATAGATAACTGCACACGCCAGTGATCCACTTACTTAGACTACAATGTGAGTGGCCTTTTGGAACTGAGAAGGCACGGCGGCCCTGAGAGAGGCATTCACCCCAGTTGGCAGGTGGTTAGGAAAGTTGTCCTTGAAATACTTTCTATTCTGTCTTGGAGAACCCATGGAAATTGGCCAGAGGAAGGAGAGGAAAGGCATAGTATGAAGGCACAGAAAACGGAGAAGATGATGGACTTTCCTAAGAAGCCAATCAGGAGAGAGAACTGCAGATACTGAGGTTTCATCTTCTCAAGAGTAAGTCCCATTGCAGAGAACTCCACCTCCTGGGGCCAAAGTGGATGAGAGAAAGCTGTTGCCTCTTGTCACCCTCACTCCTCTCGACCCCCACCCTCCCCTGCGGCCATCCTCCCGCTGGCCACCCCACTCCGCTCTCCTAGCTCTGCCCCCTTACACTCCCGAGCCCCGTTCCTTCACATCCCTCCCAGGAGTTTTATGAGTCCCCAGGATGTGATCCGGGGGCCTCACTGGAGGTGATTCTCTGCCCCCGCGTCCCTGCTCTCTTGCTTTGGCTCATAGTGGGTGAACCTTCTAATGCTGCTGGTGCCATAACCCGCGCAGGCCAAAGGCCCTTCCGCCACAGCCAGTGCCCCTGAGGAGGCCTGCTGTCCGGGGCCAGGTCCCCCAAGGTCACTGCTGCCTGCGACGGGTGTGCTAATTCCACCTCAGTGAAGGGGGCCCCAAGGCCGCCTGTCCTCCCTGCCCTGGGAGCAGGGACAGAGCAGAGGCTGGTCACCTCTCCCCTCCAACACCAGCTCAGGGTCTTGACCGAAACTTAGCCCTTGAGTCCTCCAAGGAGTGGGTTCCCATCCAGGAGCCCCTGAGGTTCACTGTGATAACAGACCAGGGGTGGCAAATGGGTTTCATCTCATATTTAGCCCCCAGATGTTCGAGAGTAGCTGCCCAGGGCACCTCACTGAGGACCCTCTAGGCAGGTCCAGAACCGGGAGGGAAGAGGGCGGTGATGCATTCCCACGACCCATGGAAGCGTCACCCTTGAAACTCGACTTGGGCAGCCCCCTGCCTCTGAGCTGTGCGCCGTCTGAGCCCCACGAGCACAGCTGGGACCCTTTCTGCTCTTAGTTACCTCACTTCTCCAACAGCAGATGGAAAGAGAATAAAGCTTGTTTTGACGTGAAAACTGGTTTTTACGCCACGTGTGAGCTGCAAACACCAGCCAGCTGGGGGTAGGAACACCCAGTTCTTCAGAAGAAGCGGCTGTCTTTTCATCGCATGGAGGCGTCATGTTTCCGGAAAGGGCACCCAGGTGTTCTGAGCCATTTTCCTCCTAAATTAAGATGGGTTTTTGCAGCAGGAACTCCTAGAGAACCAGACAGGTCCGGACAGGAACGCAAACCCCCTAAGCTGGGTCTAGAGGTGGAGGTGGCCCCTGAGGAGCGCGTGCCACTGTCCTCCTGCAGCTGACGCGGGGCAAGACGCTAGGAGGGAGGCGGGACGGTGGACATAACTCCCGAGACCCTGGCTCCCAGAGGCTGCAAGGCAGGGAGGGAGGCGCGGCCCCAGCTCGGCTCTTTGCCCTTCAGATCACGGGGGCCAGTCGGGCGCTCCAGTCGGGCGCTCCGCGCCGCTGCAGGAGCAGGGCAGCCGCTTCGCCCTCAGGAGGGGCCGCGGGCGTGGCCACGGGCCTGGAAGCAGCTCTTCCGAGGGTGAAAGTCTCGTGGCTGCCGAGGTGGGGTCCCCCCAAAACGGCGGGGAGAGGGGGCCTCGTGGGCAGAGCGTGGCCTGCGGGCGTGGCCGTGGCCGTGAACGCGGTTCTCACCTTTTCCTCCGTGGCTCACCGGGCAGCTCCCTCTGCGTCTGGTTGTTGCTTGATCACATTGGGAAAGAACTTGCTCAGATCGCAGGAGGGATGCTGGGAGCCGGTCCACGCAGGCACTCCGCATGGTCGTCACCAAATCGGCTGCGAGGACAGATTCGTGCGACTCGGGCTGGGCCCGGGGCCGGGGGACGAGGCGCTGCCCGTCCGTGCTCTTCGGCCCAGGGCCTGACCCCGCTGCTCTCAGCCTCCGGCCGGAGCGCGCATCCCCCGCCGCTTCCGTCCGGCGCCGTCCGGCGCCGTCGGCTGGCTCTTTGCTCAGCGCCCGCGGGCAGAGCCGCCTCGTCCGGGGGCCGCGGGGCGCCGGCTCCGCACCAGGCTCTTCCCGGGGAGGACGGGCCGCGCGCCCCGAGGGGGAGGACACGGGTCGGGGCGCGGGAGGCGCGGGGGCCGTGGTCCGGAGGCGCGGCGCGGGCGGCGCGGGCGGCGGGAGGGCGGAGGGGCTGGGCCGCGTCCCGGCCTCACCCGCGGGGCGCGCATCCTCGCTCCTCCCCGGGCCCCGCCGGCTCTCGGGCGTAGTTTCAGCCGCGGCGTCAGGGACGAGGGCCTCGCCGGGAGTCCCCTCCTCAGGGCCGTGTCCCGGCAGCGGGGAGCAGTGCTGCCGCCGCCCCCTCCCCACGCCCGCGCGGCGGCGACCCCGAGAACGGCCGCTTCCGGGGACGGTCCCCCGCGGAGGGCGCGCCCGCCCGGCCCGGAGAGGCGCGCGGCGGCGGGAGCGGGGCGTCCTCGCCGAGCTCGGGCTGGCTGGCTGCGTCCCGCACACAGGCCTGGGCTCCGGCCCCGCCGGGTCAGGTAACTTGCCCTCGCCCTGACCCCAGCTCCAGAGACTGCGCCGTCCCCCGGGCTCCCCCGTCACTCACATCCCTCAGTCGTTGTGTTGGAAGGTACCATCTGTTTCCCGCTGGGACTCCGCGGGGCCAGGCCCTCTTAGTGTGGACTCTGAAGCCAGACCGTTGGCATCAAAATCGCGTCTCCACCCTCCCAGCTGGGACTCTGGGCCCCACCTATCACTTCTCTAAGCCTCACTTTCCCCACCTGTGAAATGGGCACAAAAATTGTCATTCTGTCTCCTCCATCTCCTCTCCCCCCTCCCCTCCCTCCCCTCCTCCTCTTCCTCCCTCCCCCCTCCTCCCCCTCCTCCTTCCTCATCTCGTTCCCCACCTTCCCCTCCTTCCCCTCCTCCTCCTCCTGAACTTACCCCCCACCCCCCCTCCAGCTCCCACAGGCTCGGTCCACAGCTCTCCATTTGGACAGCTGGCACGTGGTCTCCAGGTAGATGGTGCAGGGAGTTCAGCTTCGGGGCAGGCAGCTTTCAGCTCTAAGCCTGGGCCCTGATGAAGTGAATGTTAATCATTAATATAATTTCTTTCCGGAGAATCATAAGATTTTACAGCTGGAAGCGGCCTTAGAGAATCATTATAGCCCACGTGTTACACTGTGGAAACAGAGGGCTGTTGCCGTCCCTAAAGTCACAGGGCTAGTAGGCTAGTAGCTGACTATGCTGTGGGCCCCCCTACCCCACGCCCTTCCCCCAAACCCAGTCCAAGCTTTTGAGTTTGTAAAAGCATCGCCTAGATGCGTGAGTATAGCCCAGCCCTGCAATATCACTCTGGGTGGATAGACCTCTCCCCTGGTGATCCAAGGAAAACTGTAGAAGGAATAAACCAACCCTAACAATATTAATAATCGTTATTACCCCAGTGCTGTCACCACCGCTTCTGTTTGTATCCTGCACTTTTTTTAACCTCTTAAGTACTGGCCCTAATGACAAATGAGGAGAAGCCAATTTCAGCAGACAGGGTCTCCCCAGGGAGCTCAGAGATGCTCAGGCTTCAGGCAATGGGGTCCGGAGGCAGGGCCTGGGCTGCTGGGAGACCCAGAGCCCCATGGTGATGCTGCAGGTGCCTGGCACAATTTGGAGCCTAATGAAAACCAGAAGCGACCTCGTGGACTTGTCTTTGCCAGTCACTGCCAGAAGACTCTGTCCTCGTTAAGTCGTTCAGTCTCTGAGTCCGATAGCTGGACTCCCAGCCTCACGTGACTTGGTGGCAGGGTCCTCAGGTTTGGTGACCTTTCCCCCCACCCCCCCAGCTCTGGGCCCGGACAGCGCTGGGGATGTACAGGCCTGATAAACAGTTCCAAGGGAACAGCCAGCCCTGCTCTGAAGCCTGGGCGCCTGGGAGGCAGAAAGGTCTTTTCTTGAGGCTTCTGGAAGGAAGGAGAAGTTCACGGCCGGGGTGTTAAACAAGGAAGGGCTGAAAGGAGAGGGTCTGCAGCAGACAGACACACGCACCGGGACGCGCGGTGAGGACAGCCAGAGCGAGATGAAGCCGTTTCAGCATCCCCGCGGCCCTGGCCCTGAGCTGGCCCCTCCCACACGCGGCTTTCTGATCAGAGGATCCTCAGGGTGGCAGTCCTCGACTCCGGGACATCTTCCGCAAGCTGGTAACGAAGACGGCGCTGGAAGCTTAGTGGCTCTGAGGACGGGGGAGGGCACACGGGGACAGGCATTCATCTCCAAACTTGCAGGGCACGTCTCCTGGAAACCGGACTCAGCGCTGGGCCGGGAGGCCGGAGGAGCAGCCCGCACCCCCAGCCTGGCCCTGGGCCGCCCCTGCACTTCCGGCGGGGGGGGCGGGGGTGGCGGGTGAGGCGGAGACGCACAGGCTCCTCCCCCAGAACTCCCCGCCTGGGGCCCCAGGGTCGTGTTGCTGATGGAGCCACGTGCTTCAGCGATGAGAGGGAGGAAGCGCTCCCTTTCCTTGCTGTCCTTGTCTCCTCTCTCCTGTGCTCTGATGACCTTGAAGAGCCTTCTGTTCCTTCTGTCCCAGTTCGGTTTCCATGGGAACCGGAGTGGCAGCGTCATCTCTCTGCTGAGGTGAGATGCCCCCAGGATGCCATGAATACCCAGGAGAAAACTATCAGAGAAGAATAAACCATCTCAGAAATTACCCTGCAGGGCCCTTCCTTATATTCTGCTTCCGTCTTCTCCTGAGTTAGGTCTTTCGTTTTGCGTCCTCAACTTCAGGGAGGCCGCGGGGAATGGGCATTCGCTTCCATTTCATCTGGATCTTTGGTTCTTAGCAGCTGTCCTGCACCTGGTTGGTGTGATAATTACTTACTTAGTGAATTCATGGGTGAGGGCCGTGATAAGATGAAGTAATGTGATGTCCTCTCAATAAATCCAGATAACCACATGTGGCTCCTTGAGTTCTGTCCTCTCCCCAAATTTGCCATCTGACAAAGTGACTTCATGACAGAGTCATGAACTGCTGTAGATATATTTTATTGGAACTTCTCAAAAAAGCTGGTGGTACATTAAAGAGTGGTCACTTACAGTCAAGCCGACTGACAGCCCCTGGACTTTCTAGAATGGGCCGTGGGCTGCTCAGCAGGTCCTTGGACAATGGGACAGATTCGGAATGAGCTGTCTCCTAACCGTGGTTCTTACAGAGCTGTTGAGAGCATGGACTCTGGAGCCAGTCTGCCTGGGTTCAAATCCCGGCTCTGCTACTTAGGAGCTGAGTGAACCTGGGCAGGGCACTTAGCCTGTCTGAGTCTCAGTGTCCTCATCCATAAAATGGGACAATAATGGATTCTATCTCATAAGTTTGCTGTATTAAAAGAATTAATACACGTAAAGTGCTCAGAACAGTACCTGTGCATAGCAAGTCCTAGACATCTTATTATTATCTTTATTATCCTATTTTATTCATTCTGAGATGCATTTTTTCCCCATTTTGACATCTCTGAAATCTGAAGTTTTTGGTTTTTTTTTTCTGTCTTCTGGGAACATAAAATATGGTGTGCCTTAAAATGGATTGTGTTTCAGATTCAATTAAACTCATTATTATTGTTGTTGTTATTATTCCATCTCTAGCACAGTCTCTGGTCAATAACGGGCACCATATACTTTTGCAAAGACTAAATAAATTCTCTCTAGGTCTTCCCCTCCTGGAGTCCTAGTAATGAAAGGTTTGCCATTGTGATCATCAGTGTGGGCTCAGCTGAATCAGGCAGACAAACAGCACTGATACTAGAGGTGCAGTCCTTTCCTTTTCTTCTCCTTAGCCATCAGGACAGACGTTCTAGCTGGTCCTGCAGTGTTGGGGAGGTAGGGGATCTCAATCTGCATCATTCTGACAACCAGAGGGAGTTTTGTGTCTGTTTTAGACAGAGTTCTCTAGAGAAACAGAATCAATACGATGTGTATTTAGGTTTATTTTAAGGAATTGGCTCATGAGATTACGTGGCTGGCAAGTTCAAGATCTGCAGAGTAGCTTAGCAGGCTGGAGCCCCAGGAAGGAGCCGATGTTCCAGTTCAGGTTTGCTGCAGAATTCCTTCTTGCTTGGGGGTGGTCAGTCTTCTGTTCAGGCCTTCAGCTGATTGGAGAGGCCCACTCACATTATAAGAGGCAATCTGCTTTACTCAAAGTCCACTGGTTTAAATGTTAATTTCATCACAAACACCCTCACAGAAACCTCCAGAATTATGTTTGACCCAATATCTGGGCACGTTGGCCCAACCAAGTTGACGCATAAATTCACCATCGCAGTGACTTATAGGGGAGATTCCTGGTGTGAAGGGTGTGCATTTGTTAAGACCATCTTTGTCTTGGAGAGCCCACCCCTCCTCCCTTGGGAAATCCTGAAGGGCTCGGCTGGACTTTACGGTAGTATCTTCTGTTGTCCCCACTGCAGTCCTGCACCCTAGGCAGGAATAACTTCATTTTTCAAATGAAGACAAAAAAAATCTGAGTCTATATGTCTTATTATTAATAGTGGATAACTCTGGGAAACTAGAAGGTGCCTTATTCAAATCCAGGTTTCTCTGACTTTAGCTCTTGCTTGTCAAGGATACTAATAGTTTTTACTGTTGCTATTTCATTATTATATTAAACACTGATGCTTACTGTGTTTCGGGCCCTATTCTAAGCACTTTACATAGATTGACTTTCTTAATTAACTCAATTTCCTAACCTGCCCCTAGAATTCCGAAGACAGATGTGACAAACAAGCCATCTGAAGGTGAGAAGTGCCTGCAGCGGACATTGCCTGAGCGTGGCCATGGGCAGGGCTCTTTGCTGCCTGGGGCTAGTTATCGCTCTCTCTCTCCGGCCAAGCTTCTTCCCTGCTATTTTCACTGAGCAACTGGTTAATGTCTGTGCGGGGTGGACATGCCCACGCCATGGTGTTCTCACCTCGTCAGTTCTTAGCGCCTTCTAATGGCTTCTGAGATTAGCGCCTATCTTAGTTTGCCACGTTTGATGAGGCCGGGGAACATAGACAGGAGCCAGGGATGCTGTCAACGCCACAGGCTCTCCGAGCTCCACCGTCCTGCGCTCTTGTTTTGCACGTCTTCTTAACTGCCAGTAGCTCAGCCCTACCATCCTCCTGAGAGATGAGGACCTTGTTAGCAGGACATCCGTCTGTCTCTGAGCATCGCTTGAGGGCTGGAGTCCTGATGTGCATAGGGGAGCTATGAGGTTTTCTCCTTACCTTGACTCCTGTATGGGTTCATTTTGGCAGTAAAAATCCCCTTTATCTTTCATGTTAGATCAGAGGTTGGTGTTGAGGGAATCAATAGAAGAAAGGAAATGCTACCTTGATGGACAGGCTAGCCGGCAGGTGTTCGGCACATCCAGAGGACGTGGGTCATCATTTGGTGTAAGTGATGAGTGCCACAAAGCCCCTGGGCATTCAGTGGGACGAGGAGGACGGAGGTCGGGGTGGGGAAGAAGAAAAAGGGGTGCTAACTTCATCTGGGCAATCAAGGATGAACAGGATTTTAAAGGTGTGAAGGGAAGGGAGAAGGAGGTGATGGGAAAAGCCCGGGAAGAGTGAACGTCTCTCGGCGAGGGGTTCTCCACTGTGCTGCGCATCCCACCCTCCCTTTCTCTCTGGGATTGTCTGTTGATGATCCCTTCACTGCCGGGCGTTGTCTGCTTCTCCTCTTTGGTTGAGGTTTCCCATCAGCATTTAAATACACTAAGTCTGTAGCATCTTCAAACAGCAGCACACGATCAAAACTCTAAAACTGTCTTCCCCCAATTCATTTCTCTCCAGACGCCCACTGCCCTACTTATCACGGTCATCCAGTGGCTCAAGCCCAAAATGAGGGAGTCAGTCTTTACATCTCTCACCCTACTCTGTCCGCTTCTCTCATTCCTTACTAGGTCCTGCCAAGTTTAACTCTTGAATATCACCTGAAGCTGTCCACTTCTTTTTATAGTGAAGGTTAATTTTGTGTGTTCACTTGGCTGGCCACAGAATATCTAGATTAAACGCTGTTTCTAGGTATGAAATTAGCATGTGAATTATTGGACTCTATAAAGTAGACTGCCCTTCCCAATGCGAGCGGACATCCTCCATTCCATGACGGGCCTGAATAGAGCAAAAGGCAGAGGCGGGGGGAATTTACCCCTTTTTCCTGCCTCACTGCTGAGCTGGGACACCTTGTATCATCCCCTCCTGCTCTGGGGCTGGGATCTAAACCGCTGGCTCCCTTGGTTTCCCAAACGTTGGACTCAGACTGAATTATACCACCAGCAAAATGGCAGATTATGGGGCTTCTCAGCTTCCATAATCACATGAGCCAATTCCCCATCATACATACTTACATACATACCTACATATATACATTCATACATACACACTCTCCTGTTGGTTCTGTTTCTCTGGAGAGCCCTGACTAATACAGATGTGGGTACTGACAGTGGTTGGAAAGGAACAGAATTTGAAGGATGAGTTTTCTGAATTGGTTGTGGGGTTTCTGGAGTTGGTTCTCTAATTCGATTAGATTTAAAAATGCTAATCACTCTATTTCCAGTAGTAAAGAGAGCACTGATAGTCCATGACGTGAACTGTTTATGGAGATGTGCAAAATATCTGCACTGGATACTCCTAGTCGATTAAGAAGTAAGGTGACCAAGATACTCCTAGTTGAGGAAGAAGCAAGATGCTGAGTGACCGTGTATATGATACTTTTGATCTGGAAACCATTTTTGGAAATGCATATAATGACCTTAGGCGGTTGCTCCTAATGTCACTGGACAAAGTGGCAAAAGAAAAGGATGAGCTCAGGGATTGGAATTCCCAGCTCCAGTGCCACATGTAGGACCTGAGAGTATCGGGGTGTGCCCTCACGACACCCTCAGCTCCTGGAGCTGCAGGGCTGAGACGGCTGAAAGTCAAATGCAGATCTCTTCCTGCTGACTTACTACGCGAAGTGATGCAAGTTGACTTACAATGCAAGTGGCTGACTTACTATGGAAGTTGAACTCCCAGCCTCCTAGGGTGTCTGCTGTTAAAGTGAGGGCATTGGTTGGGGAAGAATGGGATCCTGAGTTGAGACGGGGACCTGTGGGAAGATCATGATGAGGCTGGGGACATTAAGCTCCTGAATTCTGATAATGTCATCTTTACCAGTGGAAGAGGACTCGCCACCCCAGAGGCAGTGGCATCCTGACCCCCGTCTGAGGGGATTAACCCTGCATTGCCTGGAGAAACTGTGATGGCCTCCCCTGAGGCAACTGTCTTGCAAGACAATACTGATTCTCTTCCTGCAAACCAACCCCCCATATATACACACACACAATTCACACGGCAGAACCTCCTATGGCTTCTGTTCCTCTGGAGAACCCTGACTGATACACACATCTACTGATTTACTTCTACTGCCCTAGTCCAAGCTACCAGCATCTCCTCCCTGGACAAGTACGTCTCTTCCTGACCAACTTCCCCACGTCTGCTCCTGCCCTTCCTCCCTCTTATTCTCCACACTGCAGTCAAACTGATCTTTTAAAAGTTACAAATATAATTTTTTGCTCCCCTGTGCAAAACCTGCCAGCAGGCTCTTCTTGCTCTGACCAGAGCCCTGAACGTGGCCTGGAGGCCTGGCGGGGCCACTCCCGAGAACCTCCCCAGGCACAACCCACGTGACACTGGGGCTCACACCTGCCCGTTCCTCCAACATCCCAGGCTCCCCCTCTTCCTGGCTTTTGCGCAAGCTATTCCCTGGGACGTTTTCTTCTCAACCTTTACCTAACTCATTCCTGCTGGTCCTTTGGAGCGCAAGTCCAGTGTTGTGACCTTGAGGAATTGGTCAGTGACCGCCGTGCCCAGCAGCCCTCATTCTCCTGCTATACGTTCTCTCGCAGCCCTCGGTCCAGAGCGGACCTCAAAATGCTTATTCAACACTCATTGTAGAATTCCTTTTTGGAGTCCCCCCCGTCGCCCCAGAATGAGAACTTTGGCTGGTCTTGCACACACCAGGCCCTCGGTGACCCCTAGGGCACCCGACCTCTCTCTGCTGCTAGCTTCACCCTCCAAACCACGGATCTGCCCACTGCACTTTCTCACCTAAAACTCTTCAGTGGCTTCAGTGACCCACAGCTCTACTTGTCAGTCTTTCCACTTGGATGACGGGGGACTAGGAGGCCCCATAAGGCCGCCAGTGTCAAGCATGACATTTTCTTGAAGTTTCATGTTGTTGTTTAAAAATGCATGTGAGGTCTGCATTTCAATCTATAGTATCCATTTGCGAAAAAAAAAAAAAAAAAAATTGTGCTTCCCTACAAAAACCTGCAAGAAAATGGAAGCTCCAAGCACTTGCCTCGCACTGACCATGGGGCCTTCACAAACCACCATGACCACCGTGCACTCCCAGAAATATGAGTCCCTAAGTCTGAGAATTGCTGCTCTGATGTCATTCATCACAGATGATGTTGAGGCCCAGCCCTATGCCCGTGGTCCACTTCTGGGTTTTCCACAGATGCAGCGGACAATCTCTACTCCTGCCCACAAGTTCTTGCTTCTCTCTGCTTCTCTGCCTGAGAGTATTTTTTTTTTTTTCCAGTGCAATAAGAGCTTGCTCAGCCAGTGTGCAGGGCAGCCCAACCCTGAAAGTCTGGGGATTGAAAAACCCCAGGGCCACCCTCAGGTGATGAGGGAAGAGCGTTGGTGTGTGACTCGCCTCGCCAGCTTCTCTCCGTGGGCCAGTCGTGAGCAAGTAGCATCTTCCAGGAAGAATGTCCAGGAGATGTGCGGGGAGGGATGGTCCTGAGAAAGGGGAGGCTAAGCAGAAGCGGGCAGAGGGCCCCCAGGTCACTGTGTGGGTCTGCAGTCTATGAAAGGAGGGGGAGAAGGAAGGAGGAGGGGGCAGGAAGACCCCCAGGCTGCGGCGGTGTGGCTTGGAGAAATTCTTGGGGGCCCCGGGGAGCGGGGTGTGGGAGTGGTGCCCACAGGGGAGCCTCACGGACACAGCAACTGATTGCCTGCCTGCGGATCTCCTGGTTTTGGGTTTGAAAGCTGAGGCAGAGCCTCGAGTCACCTGCAGCTGCAGGATGTGAGCTAACTGCATTCCTCCAGCCGGTCTGTCACGAAGGGAAATGATTATGTCCTTTTGCAGAGGAGATTAAGTAACTGGCTCTAGAACATGGGCAAGCTGTAGATCCAGGGCTTAACTCCAGGTTCTCTGGCTCCAGGGTCCGTATGCTTTTATTATTTTTTAATTAATATTTATTGTAGTGTAGTTGACTTACAATGTAGTGTTAGTTTCAGGTGTACAGCAAAGTGAATCAATTACATATATATTTATCCACTCCTTTTTAGATTCTTTTCCCATATAGGTCATTACAGAGTATTGGGTAGAGTTCCCACGCTATACAGTAGGTCCTTGTTGGTTACCTATTTTATATATAGTAGTGTGTGTAAGTCAATCCCAATCTCCCAATTTTTCCTTCCCCCACTTTCCCCCAGGGTCCGTGCGCTTAATCACGAACCTGTGAGGCCTTGGAGAAGCGGTCATGCCTTCCAGTATGCTGAGCAAACAGCAGGATTGGGAACCACAGGAGGTGGCAGCCCCACGGTGCACGTGCGGCGGGCAGCCCGAGGCCATCAGCATCCGGGCATTTCAGAGCCCTCGGAGCCCCGGTGGATCTCCCAGGGCCTCTGCTCACATCGGTGACCACGGACAGTTCAGAAGGGCAGGCTCCCCAGCGCTGCTGCAGCCCTAGAGCACTATGTCCCAATCAGCCCCACCCCAAAGGCAGCACGTGCCCCCAGGGCTGCCCCCTGTGCCTTCGCCCGCCACTGCCCTGAGTGACAGGACGGGGACCCCCACCCCTCCAGGGTCAACAGATGGTGGCAGCTGAGTGAGCAAGGAGGTCGGAGGGACCTGGTGGGTCTCTGAGCACAGCCGGCCTCTGGATGACTCCAGTCTGCGGAAGCTGAGCCCTCCCTCAGAACTGTTGCCCTGTGTGAAGGAGCAAAGGGGATCTGAACCATGTTGGCCAGGAGGGGCCAATGCCTGGCTGCCCTGCACCAGAGCGTAGGTGTGGAGGATGGCTGGGTTGTCCCGCAAATCCCGATCCCAAACCCTGAGCAAGGGCCTCGCACAGAGCCGGGTACGTGCTCTGTACATCAGGGAAGAATCAGGGAGTGAAAGAAAGGCCGAGATGCCTTTGCCGAGGAGGAGCAAGCAGGAGTGGGGGGAGGGGGAGGAGGAAGCAGGTGTGGGGGGAGGGGAGGAGGAAGCAGGTGTGGGGAGAGGGGAGGAGCAAGCAGGTGTGGGGGGAGGGGGAGGAGGAAGCAGGTGTGGGGGGAGGGGAGGAGGAAGCAGGTGTGGGGGGAGGGCAGGAGGAAGCAGGTGTGGGGGGAGGGCAGGAGGAAGCAGGTGTGGGGGAGGGGAGGAGGAAGCAGGTGTGGGGGGAGGGGAGGAGGAAGCAGGTGTGGGGGGAGGGCAGGAGGAAGCAGGTGTGGGGGGAGGGCAGGAGGAAGCAGGTGTGGGGGGAAGGCAGGAGGAAGCAGGTGTGGGGGGAGGGGAGGAGGAAGCAGGTGTGGGGGGAGGAGGTAGCGGGGGGGGTGGTGCAGGAGGCCCTCGCAGTCAGGGAGCAGAGGGTCCTGCTTAGAGGACCAGCCCAGGAGCAAGGCTGTCGGGTGCATAAAACGTAGGTAGGAGGTCCAGGAGTTTCTCGGAAGCCCAGTAATTGGGTGGAAAACTCTGGTATGGGGAAGTAAAGGACAAGAGAACAGGAGGGACTGTGGGAAAGGTGGGAGGGGCTAGGATGCCTCCTTTAGAGGCTGGTTAAACCGAGGGGGGATCTGAGGAGAGGGGAGGGTGGAAAATGAAGGTTCCTTTCTCTGCAGGTGGCCAGCAGTTTCAAAGGAGAGGAGCTAATATTTACAGAGATGCCACTTTGAATGGGGCACTTCCCATGAAATCTCATATAATTCTATGACATTCTGTGAGGTAGTTATCGCTGTTCTCCAGCAGGGAAAGAGATGTGGAGGTTTAATGTGGCTGAAAAGGCTTTTCTCTTTCCAAGATGGTGTGCACACTCCGAGTTCAGGCAGAGACACTTCCTGCATTAGCACCTCTTGCTCCTCGGCTGTGTGGCATTTAGATACTGGGGAGATGTTAATGCAGCCATAGGATATTAATGTTTGTGCATGGTTTTCTATTTATAACTCTCATTGAAATCAGTGCATAAGGCAATGGTTATTATAATCAATTCAAAGGTCAGTAAGGAAAAAGTGAGCTAAAGAATCATGAACTAATGGTGACTGCACATCTTGGAGGGGTGTGTGTCTTGTGCATCTGTGTTGTAAATGGGTGAATGAAAAAAATCACCATCTATTGGGCTTTTTCTAAAACGTGGCTGAAGGATTTTGCTACAGAAACTTGAAGCACAACTGTCCTGCCAATGAAGAGTAATGATGGGTGGTCACCCTGGAGAAGAAAGGCATGACTCATAACACACGAAGGCCATCTTTACGTGAATAAAACGAATAAAGTGGAACTATTTGGGACAGTTCATTGAACTGCAACGGAGGCTGCTTCTGGATTACCTTCCAGAACAGGCTATTCTAGGCATAGTGAATATAAATTAAGAGAGACGGGGTAGAGTGAGAGGCAGTAACGTAGGAATCAAATCTTATATTATCTATTGATCAAGTTCTTCGCCCCTGGTTAATTCCTTACGTTTTCTTCCCTGAGTCTCATACTGCAAAAGAAGCCCATTGTTTGATTCAGTACACCTTTCTGCCCACCAGCTATTTCAAAGAATTCAACAGTCTGTTCTCCAGTTGATGTGAAAATGCAAATCTGTAAGGAGACTATGGAAATTTCACTCTTTTAATGAGCTACCTGTCAGACATCACAATAAAAACCAACGAGGTGACATGAGTTTAAAAGAATGCTTCAAAAATGAAAATAAGGCATTTAAATGGGCAGTGGAAATCAAAAGAAGTTGCAAAGCTACAATGTAAAAAAGAACTAATTAGGAGAGAAATTCAGAGCAATCTAGACCAGGCAACATGCAAGAAAGAAAGCAAAATAGGCCTGATTCAGAGGGAAGAGAAGAGGTTATCCGCGTGAAACCCAGGGATCCTCTTGTTTGAAGATGGGTCCTCTCTTGTTTGGCCTTCCCGGGAGCTGGCGTGCTTGGGAACAAGCAGGTCTCTGTGGTGGGAACTCTGAAGAATGTGCTCTGCTTACGGGTGGATAAATGTTGGGTCCTTTTGTGTTCTCACCTCATGGCTCTTCCATGGGTTCCTTGCTCAGCGTCTCCATGGAATCCTGTGGGCTCTAGAAGCAGTATTTGTGCATGTCTGTGGGAGGGTTCCCTGAAGCTATCATCCCGTGGAGTGCTGGAGGCAAGGGGCCCTCAAGATCTTCTCTAGTTCCTTTTCAGACTCCTCCTTTCCAGTGTGTCCATTAAATGAAGGAGTTCCTCAAGCGCTTAGCAGGTGTTTAATCCTGTCCAAAACATCCATTAGACATTTGGTCCATAAGCCATTTGGTCCAAGCCAAAAGACCCTTGATATTTGGTCACATTTGGTCCTGTCTCAAACATCCATGGAAACATTTGGTCCATGCCAAAAGTCCTTGATATTTGGTCCCATCCAAAACCGCTCGGCATGGACCAAATATGCTCATGAACTTTTGGATTGAACTGAATTTCAAGTACCTTTTGGCATGGACCAAATGGCTTATGGGTGTTTTCGGCAGGACCAAATGTCCTGCAGGACCTCAAGGATCAGCGCTACACCTGCTTCTCTTTCCGCTTCTACTTTCTTCAAGGACAATTTCATCTGTGAACTCCGCTCCAATTCCCATTTAAAAAAATTTTTTTTTAATTAATTAATTTATTTATTTATTTATTTTTGTCTGCGTTGGGTCTTCGTTTCTGTGCGAGGGCTTTCTCTAGTTGCGGTGAGCGGGGGCCACTCTTCATTGTGGTGCGTGGACCTCTCACTGTCGCGGCCTCTCTTGTTGCGGAGCACAGGCTCCAGACGCGCAGGCTCAGTAATTGTGGCTCACGGGCCCAGTTGCTCCGCGGCATGTGGGATCTTCCCAGACCAGGGCTTGAACCCGTGTCCCCTGCATTGGCAGGCAGGTTCTCAACCACTGCGCCACCGGAGAAGCCCCCAATTCCCACTTTTATGCTGATAGAATCTACTGTTCTGTCCTGTGGGCTCCAAACTTATATATTCAAATGGTTAATTTTGAGTGTCCTCAACCATACCTCAAAGGCAAACACGCAAATGCAGTGGTTTGGTCTGAAACCAAGCTCATACTAGTCTCTCCCTTCCCACCACCGCCTAGATTAGATTCTCCTCCAGGGCAGCCAGGCTCAGGGGATGACCCAGCTGTCCAGTTGGTTCTGCAAACCAAAGGCCTGGGGGTTGTCCCTAACACTCCCCTCTCCCCAGGGTCCCATCGTTCTGTTCATTATTCCGCTTGTATTTTCTCAAACCTACTTATATCTTTTCAGCTCCTCTGCTGCCTTCTTAGTTCAAGTTGCCGTCATTTCTCACCCAACTGGCCTCCTAACACATCCTCTTGCCATTCTCCACTCTTAATCAAGGGTAATTATTTTTTAAAAATGATAATCTTTTGGTAGTGTTCTATGGCTCTTAAGATAATCAAAATCTCCACCACCACGGTAACCTTGTACAGCCCAGCTCCTGCCACCCAGCAGACCCTGGCTCCCACACTTTCCCTCTGCCCCCATGCTGTGCCCCCCACCTCCCTTTTAGATCCTCCAGAATATCTTTCCCCCCTCACCCAATGTGAGTGTTTCTCAAAGCAATACCTGCATCTGGAGGGCTTTCCTTCACCCCGACTCTTCCTGATTAAGCCCTTCTCATGCTTCAGATCTCAGCTCAAATGCTGCTTCTCCAGACCAGAGAAGATCCCCTGTTATACGCTTTTTGTACTTTCATTGCACCATATACACAGGACAGACCAAAAGTTTACACTACATGTGACTTTATTAAATGAATGCCTGGCTCCCCCCTGGAATATAAGCTCCTCAATGACAAGAGCTGTGTCTCTTTTGTCCAGTGTGGAGACTCCAGTCTTGAGGGCTGTACCAGGTTCGTGGTGTCCTCCCCACCCCCGGTACAGGCACTCTGTGGAGTTTGCTCAAGGATGGGTGTGTGAGTGAGAGGGCTGGTTCCCTCTGTGGGCCTTGAGTTTCCAGTTGGGAAACACTTCCTCTCTCTGGCTGTCTTCAGGGATATGAATGAGACAGGGCGGCAGGGCAGGGGGCAGGATGGCCAGAGTTTTTCCAGGTCTGTAGAGGAAAGGCTGTGATTCCTTTGTTTTTACCTGGAGCATGAAAAACATCCCGGAAACTGTGTTCGCAATTGTTACATCAGAAAAAGTGATGCATGGATCCAATCCATGCCTATGTTTTAGCCGGGAGGAAACCAGGAAAAATCCTAATACTCAGACTTGTTCTCTGCATACTGTGAGCTCTGTACACATTGCAGATGGTAAATGGCTGATGGAACGTAGGGTTAAGTGCTGCTGGTCGACCAGTTCTCCACAGACTAAGCTGAAGACGATGAACATGATCTGAAAGTGGTAGGTGTGGAGGGTATGAAGGTTTGGCCTGGAATGCCTTTTAATAGCACATTCTACGTGTGCTAAATCATTAATACTGATTTGATGGCCAATTACTGATTTTATAGACAACACTTGCATTTTGGGTCTTTCAATAATTCTTCATGAACGTGTTCATGTATTTTACCTCGTTCTTTCCTCTAGTCGCCAACAACATGGGCGTTTCTGTGTCTATAAAACAGATTGAGATGACTGGTCAATGAGATGAATCAGAGCAACCTCTGCCCAGTTCTGCTGTGGGCTCCCTAAGGGCAGGGACCACGTCTTAGTCAATTCTGTGCCCCCAGCTCCTGGCAGGATGTTCAAATCATAGGAGGTACTCATCAAATGTTTGCTGAGGAAGTGATTGCAAGTCAAGTCTGGCCTGAAAGGATGCCTGAAAAGACTTCTGGGGACATCCTAATTCCACTCCTAAAGAACCGTCTCCTGAACGCTTTCATCCTGAAAATGTTTTGGTTTTGCTGTTGTTGTCTTAAATACAACCTTATTGCTTATGCAGATGAGGAAGGAGAAGTAAGTTTAACTTGGGGGCTAATATCCTTGGAGTAGCCTTTAGAGAAAAAAATCTAGAGAGCAATGAGGCGTTAAGTGGCGGAAAGTGGGTGGGGAAGGAGGGCCGAGTGTGGGCATCTCGGGGGCTCATGAATGAAACTGGGGAGGGAGATCCTGCAGGGGAGAAGTGTCAGGAGCAGAGTGAGAGCCGGATTTCCCTGGGCGTCACACAAAGCAACGCCAGTTTTCGAGGTGTCATGCACATGTCATACACACGAGCAGTGCTTTACAGAATGAAATTTCCTTTTTTAAAGTGGAAACTTGAAAGGCTTTGAAAAGAGACTAGTTTTCTCTTTCGGATGCTGCCTGGAAGTGTTGCCGTGAAGAGAGCCTGCTGTCTGTGTGAGATGAATGGGAAGAGCTCAAGGTCAGGGCCACACAGGAGGAAGCCTGTTTCCACATTCTTAAGTAGCCAGAGCGCAGCCCTCGTAGGTGGCTCGTGAAGCTGCAGCCCAGGCACAGGTGAGAAATGCAGCAGGTAGACATGGGTGTGGTTTGTGGCACTTATAAGGGTCCTCGCACAATCTGATCAGGTCTGACATGTATGGGATGGGCAGTCATACTTGGAATGAATTTGCTCAGAATGGCTCCTGAGTTTACAACTTATTAATGTTTATGATGAAGTATTTAGAATTATCTGTGGCTTTTAGACCTTAAGGTCCAAGGTTGAGAAGAGCCAGACTGAGCAGTTCAAAACCTTGCCATGTGACCGAGAACCTGTGAGCCCCCGGGGGGGGAAAAGGGGCCCCCCTCCTGAGCCCACAGCATCTCAAAGAGAAGCGTGCCTGGCCGCCTATCTGATAAACTCTCTGCATTGCTTTCCGCTGTCATTGGAATAAAAGCCACACTCACAGCCCTGTCTCCCCGTCAGGCAGGTCTGAACTCTACTTGCCCCGCCCCCAGGGCTGCAGCCTCCTGGCCTTTCCTCCCAGTATCTTCCACTGCAGGCCTTTCAGAATCACTCGGCGCCACCACCGCACCTGGCAGCCCATCCCTCCTCACGAGCTCGTCCCAGCCCCGCCGTTCTCCACCTCAGGCCCCTGCGTGTTTCCTCCACAGCCCTTCTTGCAAACTCTCATCCTTTCATTCGTTTGGGACTTTCTCGTTCTCCCTCCGTGATCCCCACCAGATGGGAAATTCCAGGGGGGGCAGAGACATATCGGTCTCCATCGCTGCTGAATCCACAGTGCCTGTTCCTGCTTCTGGCGCCTAGAAGGTGCTCTGTGAACATTGACTGAGGAATGTGTGGGAAGCTTGGGGCAATGAAATCAGAGATCCTTTGGATGCGTGCAGAGTTGGTGCCATGTTTTCTGATGAGTAGTTTTTAACCTTTAGCGGATGAGATGGCGTTGGAATGCCGAGCACACCTCCGCCGAGCCTGCAGGAAAGGTCAGGATGAACCAGGGTCCAGGTTCTCCTGCTACCGTGGACCCACTGGGATCCTGGGACGCTCGTGAAGAGCAGCTACCCCACGGGATTCTCTCCTTATATATGAAAAGGCCACAAGGACCCCTGAAGGTGGGGGTCTGTCCACTGGGCAGAGTTCTCGTCTGGCGCTCACCCTGGAGAGGAGGCAGGTGAGGGCTGCACCCAGGCTGGTCCCGATGGGAACGACAGGCAGGTGAACAGCTAGGTTTCTACCCATCAGGTGCATCTGGATTCAGCAAACACCCCTCCCCTCCTTCCCATCTGTCTCCATGGGCCAGATCCAGCTGGACTTTTCCTCTGTGAGCAGACAGATGGGTGAATTCCTCAGTAACCATGGCTGATGGCTTCCTCAGGTTAGGAGAGAAAACGGTCACTGCTGAGAAGGGTCAAATCACACAGGGCTGACTGTAGTCTATCCATGAGCATGGTTAGATTTTTTTATTTTTGAATTTTTTTAGTTTTCCTATTTTTAAAAAATTTGTATTGGCATATAGTTGATTTACATTGTTGTGTTAGTTTCAGGTGTACAGCAAACGGAATCAGTTATACATACACATATAGCCACTCTTTTTTAGATTCTCTTCCCATATAGTTCATTACAGAGTATTGAGTAGAGTTCCCTGTGCTATACAGTAGGTCCTTATTAGTTATGTATTTTATATCTAGTAATGTGTATATGTCGAAAGATGCTCAACATCGCTAATTATTAGAGAAACGCAAATCAAAACTACAATGATGTATCATCTCACATGGGTCAGAATGGCCATCATCAAGAAATCTACTGGACTTCCCTGGTGGTGCAGTGGTTAAGAATCCACCTGCCAACGCAGGAGACACGGGTTCAAGCCCTGGTCCAGGAAGAGCCCACATGCCACGGAGCAACTAAGCCCGTGTGCCACACCTACTGAGCCTGCGCTCTAGAGCCCACGAGCCACAACTACTGAGCCTGCTTGCCACAACTATTGAAGCCCACGCGCCTAGAGCCCATGCTCCACAACAAGAGAAGCCACCACAATGAGTAGCCTGTGTACTGCAACGAAGAGTAGCCCCCGCTCGCCGCAACTAGAGAAAGCCCACGCGCAGCAACGAAGACCCAACGCAGCCAAAAAAAAAAAAAAAAAAAAATCTACCAACAAGTGGCCTAGTAGTTAGGATTCCAGACTTTCACTGCTGTGGCCCCAGGTTCCATCCCTGGTTGGGGAACTGAGATTCCGTAAGCCACGCAGCTCGGTGGCCAAAAAAAAAAAGTGAAAAGACAGTAAATGTTGGAGAGGGTGTGGAGAAAAGGGAACCCTCCTACACTGTTGGTGGGAATGTAACTTGGCAAAGCCACTATGGAGAACAGTATGGAGGTTCCTTAAAAAACTAAATATAGAACTAGCATATGATCCGTGAGCATGGTTATTTAAGAGGCAATTTGGAATGTGACCATGACATTCGGTGTGTGCACACAAAGGGCTCCTTAATGCACGTACTTATCAACCACGTTCTTACTACCAGCAGCCTCGCAACCTCAGCCCTGGATTTCTCCACTTACATTGTTGCCACGGGATAGAAGAATGATGTTCAAAGTACCATGTGCCCACATTCTCATTAATTCCTCCCCTGTGATTTAGGATGTTTGCCTTCACTAAGAGAGTCGAGGTTATTTTAGTAGCAGTTTCTGAGTAAAGGTAAATAGTTCCTTAGAGAAAAAAGTCCGCAACATTTCTGTTTCTGAAACTCCTTCCTAGACATTTATCTGCCGTACAGAAGCCAGCACGCTTTACAGCTGCACCTAAGGGTCCAAAGGGATGCCCAGGGCATGCGTCTCACCCTGCTTCTCTGACTGGCACAAGCGAAGACTGGACCTACTGGGCAAGGTCGGTTTTCTGAGGAAAATGTCCAGATTTTTGCATTTTACTAGAAACCTGTGTGTCGTTCTCCTTCCCCAAATTGTAATGCAGGCTTGAGTGGCAAATGTGTCTGTTGAGGGGCCATTTCTTGCCCCCTGACTTGGAGTTTCCCTTCTGATGCTGAACAGTCTTTGCAGTACAATCCCCAGCAAAGAGGCGTCCCAGCAGGCCAACAGCCAACCGTTCCCAGAACTTCCTGGCCTTTGTGCGTGTTTTGTATTCCACATCACCACCACCACCATGAAGCCCATTTCACCCTCAGTATTACCAGGTGCTTTTGCCCAAGGCTAATTTACCTGCTATGGCCTTGCTCACATGCACTGATCTGCTTGTGCTTACATATGGACTGAATGATTGTGTCCCCTCCAGATTCATATGTTGCAGTCCTGACCCCTAATGTGATGGTACGAGGAAGTGGGGTCTTTGGAGCTGACTAGGTGATGAGGGTGGAGCCCTCACGAATGGCATCTGTGCCCTTGTAAAAGAGACCCTGGAGAGCTCCCTCCCCCCTTCCACTGTGAGAAGATACAGTGAGAAGACAGCCGTCTATGAACCAGGAAGCAGGCTCTCATCAGACACCAAATCTGCCAGAGCCTTGATCTTGGACTTCCCAGCCTACCAAACTGTGAGAAATAAATGTTTGTTGTGTAAGCCACCCAGTCTGTGGTATTTTTGTCATAGCAGCTGGACCAGACTAAGCCATGCCTGGTCACATGGGGCCACACACCTGTGCTGCATTTCCTCCACAACTGAAAATACCGCGTCCCGTCCTAAATCAAAGCCCGGGAGAGCTGTTTTATCCTTTCAGAATGGTGTCAGCGAGGGACCTTTCGTTAACCTATTTCGTAGATCTGAACTGTTCAATTCCCATCGGTGGACTGGAGCAGAAGGGAAGCCGATTGTAAATCCTCTAATGACAACCTCGGCAGAAACTGTTGGCCTTCGCTTGAAAATCCTGAAGTCCGGTGCCCATATGACACAGCCCAGCCTCCTCTGCCCCTCCCCCATAGTTCAGTAAAATCAATCCTTTTGCTAATTAATGTGATGAATGCAGACGCCAGTGCAGGTCTCGCTGCACTGGGTGCTTTTAGACACTCATTATTATTATTATTATTTTAACATCTTTATTGGAGTATAATTGCTTTATGATGTTGTGTTAGTCTCTGCTGTATGACAAAGTGAATCAGTTATACATATACACATATCCCCATATCTCCTCCCTCTTGCGTCTCCCTCCCACCCTCCCTATCCCACCCCTCTAGGTGGTCACAGAGCACTGAGCTGATCTCCCTGTGCTATGCGGCTGCTTCCCACTAGCTATCTATTTTACATTTGGTAGTGTATATATGTCCATGCCACTCTCTCACTTCGTCCCAGCTTCCCCTTCCCCTTCCCTGTTTCCTCAAGTCCATTCTCTACGTCTGCGTCTTTATTCCTGTCCTACCCCTAGGTTTTTCAGAACCGTTTTTTTTTTTTTTTAAATTCCATATATTTGTGTTAGCATACGGTATTTGTTTTTCTCTTTCTGACTTACTTCACTCTGTATGACAGTCTCTAAGTCCATCTACCTCACTACAAATAACTCAGTTTCGTTTCTTTTTATGGCTGAGTAATATTCCATTGTATATATGTGCCACATCTTCTTTATCCATTCATCTGTCGATGGACACTTAGGTTGCTTCCATGTCCCGGCTATTGTAAATACAGCTGCAGTGAACATTGTGGTACATGACACTTTTTGAATTATGGTTTTCTCAGGGTATATGCCCAGTAGTGGGATTGCTGGGTCATATGGTAGTTTTACTTTTAGTTTTCTAAGGAACCTCCATACTGTTCTCCATAGTGGCTGTATCAATTTACATTCCCACCAACAGTGCAAGAGGGTTCCCTTTCCTCCACACCCTCTCCAGCATTTGCTGTTTGTAGATTTTTTGATGATGACCATTCTGACCGGTGTGAGGTGACACCTCATTGTAGTTTTGATTTGCATTTCTCTAATGATTAGTGATGTTGAGCATCCTTTCATGTGTTTGTTGGCAATCTGTATATCTTCTTTGGAGAAATGTCTGTTTAGGTCTTCCGCCCATTTTTGGATTGGATTGTTTGTTTTTTTGATATTGAGCTGCATGAGCTGCTTGTATATTTTGGAGATTAATCCTTTGTCAGTTGCTTCATTTGCAAATATTTTCTCCCATTCTGAGGGTTGTCTTTTCATCTTGTTTAAGGTTTCCTTTGCTGTGTAAAAGCTTTTAAGTTTCATTAGGTCCCATTTGTTTATTTTTGTTTTTATTTCCATTTCTCTAGGAGGTGGGTCAAAAAAGGATCTTGCTATGATTTATGTCATAGAGTGTTCTGCCTACGTTTCCCTGTAAGAGTTTTATAGTGTCTGGCTTTACATTTAGGTCTTTAATCCATTTTGAGTTTATTTTTGAGACCCTCATTATTTAGGTAGTGTAGATTCTGAATATTTATTAATTTTTTTATTTTTCTTTTGGTCCATATGGCATGCAGGATCTTAGTTCCCCAACCAGGGATAGAACCTACACCCCCTGCAGTGGAAGCGTGAAGTCTTAACCACTGGACAACCAAGGAAGTCCCAGATTCTGAATATTTAACATGAAAGAACGTGTGAGAATGATCTGGGGGAGGGAATGAATGATCAGGAGAAGCACATCTCTCACATCCTCTGGGCGATGGTGCCCTCACCCCGCCCTTTGCCTGGAGGCTGAACCCTGACCCCTGGTCCAGCTCTCCACCTCCAGTTTCCTCACCCAGACTCCACCTCCACTCTAGTTTAGATATTGATACTGTGTTTTTAGACTGGTGAAAACAAGAAGGACAAGTTTGCTTAAACTGGCAGTGAATTCGAATGGGAAACCAATGGCCATCTACTTAAAACGAGAAAGAGTTCTGTAAGATCAAATCCACTTTATTGGATGATTTTTTTTAGCAGTGTAATGGTGTTCTTTTTAATAAGAAGACTGACAAATCCTACACTGGGAGGAAGGGATTTGACACAGGAGTTTAAGAGGATGTCATTAGCAAAAATCAAGTTGAGCAGAATAAGTGGCTTCTTCCCCAAAGCAATGACTCCCCATCTAATCTCTTTTCACAGCTCATTAATTCTCTCAGGATCAGAAAAGAGGCGTTTCCCAATTATCCTGCCACAGGAGAACGTTGCTGGGGGCTGGAAGCTGACGGTCCACACCACGGCACAGGGGCGACCGGAAGAGTTGGGGCGGCCTTACCTCTGCAGCCGAGCTCAGGAGCTGCCCTGGGGGCGGGGGTTATGTAGGATGAGGGCACATCTGTGTTTGGGAGACTCTGCTGGGCCCAGAGGCCCTGCCTCCTCTGATTACCTGTGGCCTTGAGCCAACGAACTAACCTTGCTGAACCTCAGTTATCTCTGTGGTAGCAAGGGGTTCCTAAGAGCTTCTCTGCAGTGTTTTGAGAATTCAGTGCCATCTTCCGGGCAAGGGCCTAACCCATCGCTGGGCGCGTAGTAGGTGCGCAGTAAATGGTGTTTGTGCAGAGATGTGTTCAGGGCATATTCTTAGACAACAACAGGCAACTTTTGGTGGGGGTTTCGTTTTAGTTTCTGGCAACTTCCGTACAAAAACTTCGAGTTTCTGTGGCTCTCAGCTCACGGGAGACACAGGGCGGAGGCACGCTGGGAGGCAGGCGTGGGACCGGCATGTGCCAGAAGGTGCCCAGCTGTTACCGATCACGAGCAGGAGGGCTCCCCCAGACAGACCAGGGCTCCTTCCCCTCCGTCAAGGCCAGCTGCTCCGGCCAGGGCCTCAAGCAGCACGAGGAAATGACAGAAAGTGGGCTGACTGCACAGCAAGGGTGGCATCTGGAGGGGAGAGTCACGGGCAAAACCCATTCAGCCTGGCCCAGGACCAGGGGCCTTTGGGCAAGGCTGTGGAGACCTAGCAGGTGTCAGAATGATGGGGAGAGGATGACTAGGGGGGACTTACCTTCTTCTGAGCTCCTGGGGGCTTCTCCCTTACAGGGAACGGTTCCAGAGAGGAAGGACGTGGAAGCTGAGGCAGGAAGTTAGCTCCCAAGGCTTTTAGGGTCTGACCCATGAGAACATTCTTTGGGATCTTGGAGATGCTGAGGCCTGTGGGAAGCCCCCCTTACAGCCTGGCTCACCTCTCTGTGGCCCATCAGAGGCGATGGGTGATCTCAGAGCCGTGCAGCTAAGGGCTGGGACCCACAGGTGGCTTGTGGGCAGATGCAATGTTTTTAAAGTGATCTCCACTGAGGTTCCAACCTTCGTCAGACTTTACATCGAGTGAGTCCATGTTTATACAAGAACTTCCAGGAAATGATTTGAAGAATGTTTCAAAACTTTAGTTAGATCAATTGGTAATCAAGATAAGGCTTGCCTTGGGATACAAAGGGCAGTTGTCTTGCATTTGAATTTTCTTGGGACAAAGCAGCTAATGTGTACACTGGGATTACTACCTGCTTCATCCCAGTAGAGTCAGCTCTGGCCCTCAGAGGGCTTTCGAATAGGACTGTGCTCATTTCTTCCTCTTCTGTTGCCTCCACAGCGTCTGTGGGTGGCTGACGGACGTGATGTGGCCGAGGTCCCTGGAGGCCACTGCCGAGCTAGGGAACAGGAGAGTGGCTCACGTGGCCACCTGGGGATGCTGAAGAGGCAGGTGTGAAACAGGCCCAGGACCCAGTCCAGCTGCAAGGCTAGCTTCTCCCGTGGTTTCCCCGTGCTTGCTTAGCTGCCTCACCGAGGGCGCTAAACCTGCAGGCACTGATGATCGGTTTTGACAAAAGCAGCATTTAGATCTGCTGGGGGTGGGAGGGGCGCGGGAACAGTCCTGCAGTGCAAGCCTTGGATCTGGCGGGCCTGGGCTGAGGACGGGCCCTCCTGTCTGACAGTTCCAGCTGTAGCTCCTCCACCCCCAAGGCATCCGGTCTTAGTAACGGGCTCCCTGCCTTAGATTCCTGATTGTGAGCAGTTCCCCACTGCGGTGCGCCAGCCTGCCTGTTCCCCTTTTCCTGGAGGGCAGCATTCCAGCCCATTCCCGTTCCCTCCAAGCCCTGCTTCATCGCAGAAGGATGCCAGGAGCCAGGACTCAGCACCGCGCCTCTGTCGGGAAGACCCCACCGCTCACTGATTTCCGGCGCCCGCCTGTCCAGATCCAGCCCCCGGGCCCAAGCACCGGGGTCCCTCTCCCCCCACGTGTGGATGCCTGCTTCTCTTCTCTGCAGCCCCAGGACCTGGAAAACCCAGCCCCAGGGGGACTGGGCCTGAGATCCAAGCCCGGTTCCCTTGGCTCTGCCTTAACTGCCTGCTCTTCCTCCTAGGGAAGGCCCTTTGTGTCTGGGGCAGGAAGATGCTTCCATTTTCAAAGGCCGGCTGAGAACTGTGCAGTGGTGCTGAGGCCTCCCTAGTTCTGTGGCCAGAACATCTGACAGCTCTCTCCAGGTCTAGGTGAGCTAATGAGGAACCGGTCGGCCTCTACCCATGCCAGACGTGCCCCATCGCTGTGACAGCTGCACCGTCTGCCCGTCCTCTTCCTGCGCCTCTAGACTGGAAAGGAAAAACCTCTGCCATTGTCATTTTTTTTTTTTTTTTTGGTGGTGCCACATGGCTCGTGGGATCTCAGTTCCCTGACCAGGGATTGAACCCGGGCCCTCGGCAGTGAAAGTGCCAAGTCCTAACCACTGGACCGCAGGGAAGTCCCATGCCGTTGTCCGCTCAACTCTCTCTTAACGTTCACCCCCTTCCTGATTCTCCGTGTCTGCAGGGTGAGGGTGACGCCACCCCCTCCCCTGGCCATCATCTCTGCTCTCCAGGCCCAGCTGCCGTGTTACACTCCCGCCTGCCGGAGGGGAGGCCCAGGGCCCAGGCCTAGGCACCAGCTGAGGGTCGCCAGCCTGGGCTCAAAGGCGACGCCGCCTCTGCGGGCCCCTCTCCCGTTGCTTCATGTCCGTACGTCGCCTGGTAACAGAGGTTGAAGTCAGCGATCTCGGCGACAGTTGCTGCTGCTGCTGATTTTAAAGTTCGAGTTGCCTGCCTTTCTCTGTGCTTCGTCCCTCCCCCTCCCTGTTTCACACCCACTGGCTCTCCCCGTCCTCTGACCTCAGCATTCTCCCTGGATCGCACCGTGGGCTTTCTGAGATTGTGAGTGAAACCACAGTGAAGCTTAGAAGAACTTTGAGATTCTTGGGCCAACAGTCCCAGCAAAGATCCCGCTGCCGGGGTTCTCTCTCGGGTGGGAGGTGCAGGCACGGTGTGGCTGGGAAGGCCAGGAGGTGACCGACGGAGACGCTGCACGTGCCCGAGGTGCTCTGCGGCCCAGGGCCCCGACTAAATGTCACCCAGAGGAAAGCAGTGATCTGTAGGCTACATTAGACACACAGAACACAGCAGGGGAAAACACACACTTCACAGGTAATGCAGGGATCGCCCAGCAAGGGCCTTGCACTCTGTAGCGCACTAAGTGGTCACTGGTCACAGATTTGCAAGGAACTGCTGCCAGACTTGGATCAACCTTAACCCCGAAGTCTGTGAGCTTCCCCGAGGACCGGGGGTTTGAGCTTCCGGGCAGGCAGAATCTCCCCGCCCTGAATCCACAACAAGCCCCAGGGTGATCAGAATGAGGGGAAGGGGGCGACAGCCCTCTCTAGGTGTCACCCCTGGAGGGCTGCTGCCAGTGGGGGTGTGAAACCCAAAGAGAAAGGTGATCCGGGCCAGTCGGCAGAGAGAGGGGTGTGAGGACAGAGGCCACCTGTGTGTTTCATTGTGGGGCAACCCCTCCTGGCCTGGCCCTTAGCCAGTGTGACAGAGGCCAGGGGAGAAGAAGCAGCCCTGCCACGGGGGCCCAGGCGAGAGCCGGCAGGTGCCAGGACTGGGTTACTTCTCCTCCCCACAGAGCCTAACGGCTCCTGGCTGACCCCCAGCACACTCAGCTGGTTCACCCCTCCACCCCCAGCCCTGCAGCATCTGTGTTCATGAGAAGCCAGTGAGGGGAGGTCGCGGGGAGAGTGCCGTCCTCACACCGAGCCCCTGGTCTCCCGGGACCCACTCGGACCCTCAGGCTCTTCCTCTCCATCCTGCTCAGCCTCCGCGTCCAGCTCTGCTCCAGCACAGACTCCCGGCAGTGGGGGCCTGGGGAGGTACTGCAGGAGCCGGCCTTCCCGCTTCACTTCTGCCAGCTCCTTGGCACAGCAGCTGGGCGTGTTGGTTTCATAGGTGTCGTGGAAGGTGTTGTAGTCCACCTCATAGAAGCCCTTTTCCAAGGTGAGGACTGGAGTGAATCGGTGGCCCCAGAGCACCTCCGTATCCATGTAGGAGCTCCGTGCTTGGCAAGTCATGCCTGGGTGAACAGAAGGCACACGTGTTAGGAGTGGCCACAGCTATCCATCCATCATCCGCCCATCTATCCATCCATCTATTCACCTATCCATCCAATCACCCACCAATCAGTCATCTGTCCATCCATCCATCCACCCATCCATCCATCTATTCACCTATCCATCCAATCATCCACCAATCAGTCATCCGTCCATCCATCCATCCATCCACCCATCCATCCATCTATTCACCTATCCATCCAATCATCCACCAATCAGTCATCCATCCATCCACCCACCCATCTATCCACCTATCCATCCAATCACCCACCAATTAGTCATCTGTCCATCCATCCATCCACCCATCCATCCATCTATTCACCTATCCATCCAATCACCCACCAATCAGTCATCTGTCCATCCATCCATCCACCCATCCATCCATCTATTCACCTATCCATCCAATCACCCACCAATCAGTCATCCGTCCATCCATCCATCCACCCATCCATCCATCTATTCACCTATCCATCCAATCATCCACCAATCAGTCATCCATCCATCCACCCACCCATCTATCCACCTATCCATCCAATCACCCACCAATCAGTCATCTGTCCATCCATCCATCCACCCATCCATCCATCTATTCACCTATCCATCCAATCACCCACCAATCAGTCATCTGTCCATCCATCCATCCACCCATCCATCCATCTATTCACCTATCCATCCAATCACCCACCAATCAGTCATCTGTCCATCCATCCATCCACCCATCCATCCATCTATTCACCTATCCATCCAATCATCCACCAATCAGTCATCCATCCATCCATCATCCATCCATCCATCCATCATCCATCCATCCATCTATCCATCCATCCATCCATCCATCCATCCACCCTATCATCCATCCCTCCATCCATCCAATCATTCATCAAGTGCTTGTTGAACGTCTGCTTTGTGCTAAGCACGATGCAGATAGAAAGCTGAATAAGACACGGTCCTTGCCCTGAAGGAGCTCAAGGAGTGATGGAGGCAGAAAATTAGAAATTAACAATGCAAGGTTTTGGAGTTGGTTCCTAGAGACTGGAGTGGATGATTCAGAAATGGACGTGGTTCCTGAAAATGCATTAAGTTCTAGAAGAGTGAGACAAGAAAAGAGGCAGGAAAAGTGTTTGAACAAAGATAAATTCAGCATGGCTGAACCCAGAGAAACTGACAGGCACTTAGAACACCCAGGGGTTGTTTTGGGTGGATACACATGGGCAGAAGCCTACATGCGCGTACACACACACACACACACACACACTCACAGCATGGCTCCTTGATTGGAGCATGCTCCAATGTCTCCATTCCCTGTCCGCTCAGCCCTGGCATGCCTGTGTTATTTTTAGGTGCTGCTTTCTCTCCAGAGAGGGCAGCTTTGTTTATGGATGAGGACGCCTTTGAGCTCAGGGCCATGTGGAAGCAGCTTTCTGATATTTAATCTTTCAGCCAAGGAAGGTCCTAGCTTGTGCTCTTCAGGGACTGATCCAGCCCCCCAATTTGGACGTTCTCTGGCAGGGGTCTCATACACACCAGCCCCAGGGCAGAGGCTGCTCCCCACTCGGTGCTCGGTGCTGGGCAACTCCAGTGTACCCCACATGCTGCGGCTCGCAGCCTGCTGTCTGCTCTCAGGGTGCTGCCTGCACCAGGCCCCTCCCCTCCGTCCTTGGACAAGCCCCTCAGCTCAGCAGAGGTGCAGAGGCCCAAGCTGGGCACTGACCAGCCTAGACATGGGCCAGGTGTCTGCAGGCTCGGGGGCCTCAGGAAAAACTGCAGGACAGGACCTCCATGGAAGCTTTAGGCCAACCCTCTTGGGGTCTTCCTGCCCTTCTTCTGTCCCACCGCTTGGGAGGGGGCTGCCCCATGGCTGGAAACCCACCTGTGTGTCTGGCAGCCATGTTCCAACGCACTTGGAAAGGACAGAAGCCCCTCTGGGTGGCAGGCACTGCGCGGGGGGTGGCAGGCACTGCGCGGGGGGTGGCAGGCACTGCGCGGGGGGTGGCAGGCACTGCGCTTCACATACGCTACTCCATTTCGTCATTTAACCCCGAGTGAGCCTGTGAAGTTTATTATCCTCATCTTGCTGACAAGTTGAGCAATCTGCCCAAACTCACACAGGCAGGCTGCACAGAGCCGTGCTGGTCAAACCTCGGCTTGAGCTCACAGCCCGTACTTGGCTCCATAGGTGTGGCCAGCAAGCTCTTAGCGATGCTGAGATCAGAGCCAGTGTGGGTGGGTGGTCTCCTTCTCGTCTCCCTGCAGACCCAGGGTTACCCAGGTCATGCGGGCAGAGGAGGTCAACCAGGTGGGGGGCCAGCCTCAGGACCTGACTTTGAGGCATCGTGAGGGCGAGGCCAGCGGGTGGCAGTGAGGGCGGGGGTGGGGCAGAGGGGCCGTGCTTAGGCACCGCTTGCCTGTTTGTCCCCGCGTCTCTGACCTGACCCTTCCTTTGTGGCCTCCAAGTGGAGCTCTTTTCCCAGAATCTCAGCCCACGTTCTGATCCGAGCCCGGCACCAAGGTCAGGGTGACCCGCAAGCCCCTGGCACTGTGGGAGGAGGCTCCCTGCATCCCAACTGTCCTGGCCCCAAGGGCTCCCTAGGCTGCCACCATATGCCGCCTGGCCAGGCTCGGCCCCCGAGCAGCTCCCTCCGCCCAGGTCTCTGGGGCCTGTTTGCACCCCAGCCGGTTCCACTGGCTCCGATCGGGAGGGTCTGTGGCTGCCCGGTCCGAGTCTCGCACCCTGCACCCAGCTTCTCAGGACGCCAGGAAGGCTTGTTTGGCCACCTTTGTGCCAGGCCCCCAACGTTTTGGGGGAGAATGTGGCGTGGCAGACAAGCTGTAGTCACAGACCTGAGCATGAACCCTTCCTGTCTGCACAAAGCTGCTACCACATCTTTAACAGGAGCTTAACGTCAGCCCTCCATGTTGTTGCCAGATTAGAAAAATATGTATATTCTGAGCCCGGGGGAGATTTCTGCAAGTCATCCTTAGGGTCAGACCTGTGGCTCAGACTCCTTCGTGAGTGAAGAGAAGCGGGGCAGGAGAAGGGGAGGAAGCAGAGGTGGGTGCAAGGTTAAGGGGGGCTCCTCGGCCCAGGAAATACAGCGGGGACACGGGGTCCCCCAGGCCTTGGGCTCCCCGAGCCCCGCACAGAGCTTGGCCTTGGGAAGTGCTCGGCTGCCCGTGAGTCCGTCACTGGGCAGGGAGGGGCTGGCCGGGCACGTGTGGGTGTGATGCATTGTTTTCTGCACACCTCGTGTTCATGGAGCCCTTTCCACAGGGAAGACGAGGGGCAGCCAGCTCCACAGGGGCCCACAGGGGCCCACAGGTGTCTCTCCCCAAAGAGGATTCTGTGACTTTGGGAACCTTGGGTTTGGGAAATGCCGCACCCTGTCCTCTCCTCAGGAGGTGATTCACACGTAAAAAGGCAATGCCAAGTCCTACCGTAAGAAGCCGGTTCACCTTTGTTTAACCCGGAGTTTCCCAAAGTTATTTGCTCACAGTTATTTGCTCTTTGGGTGACACCTGCTCCATGATGGCAGTTAGGTGTAGCCTGTTGGAAACCAGTGCTGGCTTTGGGTCACCTGGCTTTGACCTGCATCCTGGCTCCATGACTTAGGAGCCCTTGCTCCTGGGCAAATAATTTGCCTGTGTCTCTGTTTCCATATCTGCAACTGAAGGAAAACTATCTCACTCGATGAGCTACTGCAAGTTTAGAGTCTGGAATGGGCCCAGACGTTGGGCGGGTTCTGTACACCTTAGCTGCTCTCATTCCTCCATCTTGAGGAACGGTACCCCCCCAGATCACCATGCAGGGGTCGGGCCGGTTGAGCTGCCGTCTGGAGACTCCACCTTCTGGAGTCCTGGCAGTGGCCTGAGGGGAGGGGCTGAGGAGGAGAAAGCGTCTCACCTGTTGCCTCCACCATCCCTTCCAGGATGACCACGATTTCAAACTCCTCCTGATTCAGTTGGGCCCGCGACATCTCCCAGAAAGGGCTCTTCTCGTTGATCTCGTGAGAGATGATGAGCGGGGACACCAGGAAGAGGCGGTCGTCCCCCGTGTCGAAGCCCACGTTGATGTCGGTCTGGTTCAGCGGGATGAACTCCCCCTCCTTGGTCTGCCGGGACTTGATGAGCTTGGCGCGAATGGAGGCTTCCACGATGTGCGAGTTGCGAAGGTCGCCCACGCGGAACATGAGGCAGAGCTTCTCGTCCCGCAGGGAGATGACGGCGTTGCTGGAGAACATGAGGGTCTCGGCCCTCTTCTTGGGCTGGCTGATCTTGACGAACATGCAGCCCACCATGAAGGCGTTGACGATGGAGCCGAGGATGGCCTGGACCAGGAGGAGGAGGATACCCTCCGGACACTTCTCCGTGATCACCCGGAAGCCGTACCCGATGGTGGTCTCGGTCTCGATGGAGAACAGGAAGGCAGACACGAAGCCACTGAGGTTTTCGACACAGGGGATCCACTCCCGGTCCCCGATGTGGTCCAGGTCACCCCGGATGTAAGCAATGAGCCACCAGATGAACCCGAAGAACAGCCAGGTGACGGTGTAGACCATGGTGAAGACGAGCAGGTTGAAGCGCCACTTGAGGTCCACCAGGGTGGTGAAGAGGTCGCTCAGGTAGCGGTAGGTCTCCTGGACGTTGCCGTGGTGGACGTTGCACTTGCCGCTCTTCTCCATGTAGCGCTGCCGGGGCTTCTTGCCCTCCGCCAGCAGGCGCGTGCGGTCGGTGGCGATGGGGATATAGTCGCGGGCCTGCTTGGGAACCTTCTTAAGGTCCCTGGGAGTGACCCCAATCTCCATATCCTGGTTCATGGCATTCCTAGAATCGCCAGCCATAGCTGGGCTATGCTGAATTAAAGAAGACATCATCAGAGGGCCAATAGGCACAAGAAAAGATGCTCAACATCGGCTAATTATTAGAGAAATGCAAATCAAACTATGAGGTACCACCTCACACCAGTCAAAATGGCCATCATTAAAAAGTCTACGAATAACAAATGCTGGAGAGGGTGTGGAGGAAAGGGAACCCTCCCACACCGTTGGTGGGAATGTAAGTTGGTGCAGCCACTATGGAAAACAGTGTGGAGGTTCCTCAAAAAACTAAAAATAGAGATGCCATATGAGCCAGCAATCCCACTCCTGGGCATATATCTGCAGAAAACTCTAATTTGAAAAGATACATGCACCCCTATGTTCATAGCAGCACTATTTACAATAGCCAAGACATGGAAGCAACCTAAATGTCCATCAACAAATGAATGAATAAAGAAGATGTGGTATATATATACAATGGAATATTACTCAGCCATCAAAAAGAATGAAATAATGTCATTTGCAGCAACATGGTTGGACCTAGAGATTATCATACTAAGGGGAGTAAGTCAGAAAGAGAAAGACAAATACCATATGGTATCACTTATATGTGGAATCTAAAATACGATACAAATGAACATATCTACCAAACAAAAACAGACTCAAAATATAGAGAACAGACTTGTGGTTGCCAACGGGGAGCAGGGGTTGGGGGGAGGGAAGGAATGGGAGTTTGGGGTTAGTAGATGCAAGCTATCATATATAGAATGGATAAACAACAAGGCCCTACTGTATAGCACAGGGAACTATATTCAGTATCCTTTGATAAACCATAATGGAAAAGAATATGAAAAAGAATATATATGTATGTATAACTGAGTCACTTTGATGTACAGAAGAAATTAACACAACATTGTAAATCAACTCTACGTCAATGAAAAAAAAAATCATCATCAGTGAGGTGGACCATTCTGATTCACAGAAACCCTGAACTTCAAGGTCACTCTGCCTTTGTGCCCTCAAAGGCCTCTCCTCTAGTGTACAGTGGACCAATAGATGTGGACCAGCGGCAGGCTGGGAGATGCTCAGGGCAGGGACCATGTTTTCTTATATTATTCACTTATACCCCTGGTGCCTAGTACAGGTTCTAGCATATAATGGAAGCTCAATAGTTGTTTGTTGAATGAATAAATGAACACATTCCAGGTGCAAACTCCACATTTAGTGTTTAAAAGCTTTAAAGAAATCTGGGAGCAATTTAAAAAATAGTAATTGCAACACTTTATTAAATGGCTACTGTATTCCATGCCTGATACATGGACAGTCACTTGTTATCTCCACAACAACCCGTGGGAGTGAGAGCCTGTAATCTCCATTATAGCAACACTGCACTGTTTGCTCAGGCGTCAGGCTTATTTCCAACAGTCTCTCTCCCTCCTTTAGAATATAAGCCCCCCACCCCCCAGCTCAATTTGGGGTCTGTTTTGTTCCCTGATACATCCCAAGTACCCAGAGCATAGCCTGGCACATACTATGTACTCAGAAATTACTATTGAATAAATGGATGAATAAATAAGAAATGAGTCCCAAAGAGGATAAGTGACATCCAGGTGGAAGAGCTGATATTTGGGTTCTCGCTGGTCAGGCCCAAAGTCTATGCTGTTTCCTTTATCCCTCCCTGTCTTCTTTCTTTTTATCTGAGATCTTAGCAGCAGACAGAAAGGAAAAGGCAACATGTGTCTAATTCACCTTGCGGTCACTCCTACCGTCTGAGCCGAAGGTCTGTGGCCGTTTGAACCCTTACGAATATGAAAAATTGCTGTGTAGACCCACCATTAAAAATTCTGATACAGTAATTCCCTGCCCTCTAAGAAATTGAGATGGGCAGGCTGTTAATGCCCCAAGGTTTTCAAAAGGGCTATAAAATATTTTTGGAGTATATGCTGCACTTTAAAGAAACACCCAGAATCCTGTAGTACTCAGTCTACTGTTTTTCTGATATTCTGCTCACAGTCATTTAAAATGTTCCCAAGACATGAAGCTGGGCAGGACCGTGAGACTGCAACAGCAATAGCTTCAATGTCTGCCCAGTCCTGAGCCAGGCACCTCGCTAAGACGCTAATATCGTATGAGCTCATTTAATCCTCCCAACAGAGCTCTTACACTAGTACTGTATCATCACTCCATTTTCAGACAAGGAAAATGAAGCTCAGGTGGTAAGTGGCTGACTTAGGTTTGGGATCTAGGTCTGCCTGGCTCCAGCCCAGGGGGTTCACAGCCCCCAACACCCAATGGCCTGCAGACCTTGAGGTTCCAAGGAGCAGACTGAGACTGGTGAGCTGCTCCTTCCAGAAGGTTCTAGGAGCTTCTGATCCTGGGGATACTATCATTCAGCCCTTCTCCATCTTTATAAGCAAGTTCTTGACTTCACAGTTACACCCCTTCCCGGGAAACTGTGTCCCTGGTAGAACAACCTAGATGAATGTTCTGTAAACCACGAGTCAACCGCCTGATTGACTGAGTGAGGAAGATCTCACCCATCACAGAGAGGCAGACCTTTCCTCTGCTGCCTGAGTGGCTGCAGCAATTCCAGGGTAACCTTTAAAATATCATAGTGAAGGGTCATAGGAAGTGCTGTTTGTCTCAGACATCCACTGGCCATTTCCCGTTCTGCACAGGCCACCTGCTCCTTGCCCCTCACATGGTGGTTACAAAGATAAATGGAACTAGGAGGGCATGCTTGCTGCTACTTTGCAGAATCCCAAGCACGATTTTGCTCTGCCCCTTAGCCAGGAGACCGTTTACTGAAAACTCGACCAGAGAGTGCCCAGAAATGGGGAGAAATGCTGCTGATCTTGAGGCTCTGGGTGCCCCTGGGGACCCCAGCTGCTGGAACCCAGACGGGGGTCCGTTAGGAGTGCTGCCCGTGACTTCTCAAGACTCTGACGTTGGGCAGGGCAGGCTCAGCACCGGCAAGAATGAGTCACCGGCCAGGGCGCCTGGAAAGCACATCAGCTGCCCTCAGCTCTTTCAGGAAAGGAGCTTTCTGCTGATTTTCTGCACTATTTCCTTCTTTACTTTTAAGCATACTTTCATACGTTCTTGCAGAAGAAGGCCTTGTTCTGTGATGGAAACAGAAAAAGTCTTTCTGGGACACCTCAGCCCACATCTGAAAACGTTTTGTCTCCAGCAGACAGGAAAAGAGGTTGGCTTCTGATTTGATATTGGCACCCGTTCTCCACTTGAGCTCGAATCCTCTGCAGGAGTTATTACTCATTCATCCCAGGGTGAGATCTGGACTCTAGCTCAGGTTTCAACACACCTGCTCTGTGATCCAAAGTAAAAGTCTTAACTTTCTTTGCTTCAGTCTGATCTGCTATAAACCTCGGATACTATTCTCCACCCCTCCAGTCCTGGCAGCCATTACGGGGACCCAGGGAAAGGATATATGAAAATAAACATAAGTATAAATGTAAATAGTTACAAACTCTCCTTGAATTGAAATTTAATGCAATTTCCCAATAACCCCATTCTAAAGAAGACGGAGGCCGGGAGCATCTAAGTCAAGTATTTAAAGCCCCAGTGTGCAATCTGCAAGGCAGGTATCAGGCAGGGTCCCTTGACTACCTGGATTCCCTCTAAGAGTAAGCAAATTGCCCACCCTAGAAATCTTGGTCTCCAGTGCTGTGGCCCAACAAGTCAAAGGGTTTTCATGGACAATGAAGATTCTTTAATCAGATTTTCAAGATCCATTCTATTAATTTATGCATCCATTGAGCAAACACTAATTGATGAACTATTAATAGTTCAACTCGTGTGCTAAGAGCTGGTGATAAAGCAGTAAGATGAATGCAGACCCAGGCCTTGTATAGTTTGTATTCTAGCATTGCCTCTTCGAACCCAGGGGTCTGTGGAGACAGAGGCAGGGAGAAAGTGTTGGCTGGCCGTGGCAAGCTGCTTGTGGGCACTGATCTCTGCAGAGCCAGGAAGAGGGCCTGACTTGAGCAAATCCCATTCAATCTCATCAAGCCCAACACTGCTCTTCATCTTTCATTCTCTCCTGCGTCCCTGAATGGAAAGCTGTGCCGAGACACGATGAAAGCTCTTGGGAAAGGCAGAGCTTCAAGTCCAGCAAAGTGGTTGAATCTCTTTGATACAAAAACACAAGTGGAGAAAGAATCAAAAGAGGCAAAATCAAAGGCAGTTGTATTTTAGATAATGCATTAGCGAATCTGACATCCATTTAAATGCACCTCTGCATTAAGAATTCCAAAAACACCTCTCACGTCCCCAGTGAAGAAAACTCTGTGTCATGGGGGTGCTTTAGAAAGTCATGGACGCAGCAGCTTGATAGAAACTGCACTTGGGGGCCAGCAGGGCTTCCTGAAGACAGCACTGGCCCAGGAATCTTGTCTCAGACTCAGTTCCCCTACTGTGAAATGGGCATAGCAGGCGCCCTTAGCAATTTCCTCCTTTCTCTCTTAGATACACTGGATCAAAGTCTGAGTTCCCTGAGATTTGGGATTTGGCGTGAGATTGGAGGAAGTGTAATGGAAGGAATATACCCATTTCTCAGACTGAGATATTTGTCGACTGTTCTATATGAGTCTATACGGCTGTACTGCTTGTTAAATATGAAAAGACTCCAAACTGGTTGATGAATAAGTTGCTCCAATGCCCTCAAAGACCCTCAAGGTGAGCAGGAAGTATAAAAGTTCTTACCAGTAGAGTATGTACTTGGAACAGAGAGGGCACATGAGAGTAGGAAGAATTCTTTTGTTTTGTTTTTTTTTAAATCTTACCTACATCTTTTTTTAAAAATATTTATTTATTTATTTGGCTGCATCGGGTCTTAGTCACGGCAAGCAGGCTCTTCATTGTGGCGCTCGGGCTTCTCTCTAGTTGCAGTGCGTGGGCTCTAGAGTGCGTGGGCTTAGTTGCCCGGCGGCAGGTGGGATCTTAGTTCCCCGACCAGGGATCGAACCCGTGTCCCCTGCATTGGAGGGCGAATTCTTAACCACTGGCCCGCTAGGGAAGTCCCGAGAGTAGGAAGAATTCTGAGAGGCCCCACGATTCCTGCCCCCATACACTCCCTGTACACCCCCGGACGTGGGGATGGGGTTCTCACTCCCGTGCCTGGGTTTTGTGCTGGCCCAGTTGACTCTAAGCAAGGCAGATCGTTTGGGGGTGAGCCAGACCTAGTCAGAGAAGCCCTTAAAAGGACTGGGCTTCTCCTGAAGCAGGATACTGGAGGCACGAGAGGAATTTGACGAGACAGGTGTTTCCTTTGCTGGCTTTCAAGACGGAGGGGCATTGTGGCGAGGAATGTGGGTGACCATCAGGAGCCGAGAGCAGCCGCTCATTGACAGCCAGCAGGGGAACGAGGACCTCAGTCCTACAGCCGCAGAGAACGAGATTCTGCCACTACCACAGGAGCCGGAGGAGGGCCTGAGCGCCAGACGCCGTGCAGCGGCTGACACCTGGGTTTTGGCCTCGTGAGACTCTGAGTGGAGAACGTGACCATGTGGCGTCTGGACTTCTGACCTTCAGAACCGTGAGCCGACCAATGGTGTTTTAAACCAGTACGTCTGTGCTCAGATGTGACGGCAGAAATAAACAACGTTTTAGTTGTTTAGTTTAGTTGACGACAGAAGAGGAAACCAGGTAATGACGAGTTAGGCACCAGATTGCCCAGCTTCCTACTTTACCTTGAGCTGAGGGACTTCCGGGGAAGTGACTTCTCTGTAAGCCTCAGTTACTTTATCTGTAAAATGGGGACAATAATAGTGCCACAAAGAGGATTGCTGTGACGATGAAACGAAAGGCGTGTGCACGGTGCGTGGCTGATGGGAGGTCTCCTAAGTGGTAGCTCTGTTATCCTCTGTCTAGGGGTGGGGGTGGGAGTTGGATGGGGGCAGGAGAGCTTCAAGCATCAAGGACGAGGAAGGAGGACCACCAGGGCCCTGTGCCTGCCGCGCCAGCATCGTGCTGCCATGTGGCTTCATTCCATTCACTCCTGCGAGGAGGGCATCGTCTTCATCTTACAAAGGCGGGAGCTAGGAGGCAGCTTAAATAGCACACCCAGAGTCACACAGCATCTGCTGGGAGCTAAGACCCAACGCAGTGTCTAGATTCCACAGCGGCTGCACCAGACTGGCGCCTGCGGCTTGGAGAGGAAGAGGTCTTAGATGGCTCTGGTCTCTGTGGGGTCCTGGTGGGGAACCCCTCACTCTCTTTCCCCAGAAGCCGTGCCTGAAGAACTTTCTAAGAACCTTCACTTTCGGTTCTTTTCACACCGAGGCAGAGACGGTTCTGGCGTTTCTCTTGCATGTGACCTGCCTTCTCCACACAGGGGCATGGGAAGAGGAGGATGGGAGCCACCAGGGCTGGGGGGACAGGGGACCCCTGAGTGCAGTGGCCTGAGCATGGAATCGGGGTCACCAGCCTGGCTTTCCCTGACCATGACCCCTCTTCTCCCAGCCACCTGTCTCGGGCCAAATACCCCCACTGGGCTTGGAAAGGGCTGCTCTGTCCTCCTTCCTGCCTTCTGGGCCCCGGACAGTTCAGAGGCCCGGGAAGAAGCAGCAGGCACCTGGCCTCAGCCCACAGGCCGCCCACCTGGAGCCTGGTGTAGAAACAGCAGAGAGAGAGGCCAGGGCCCATGGACATGGGAGATCCAGTGGCTGGCCCAGAATGGGTGGGACTGGCCCGGAAACTGATGGCCGAGCAAGCCCCTCTTCAGCCAGGAGAAATCGGCCAGCAACTCCAGCCCCCTAGAGCCTGGGCCCAAACCGCACGATGGGCTGGCTCCTCCCAGGGGCTAGCCCTGGTTTCCCAGCTTTCACGGTTACTAACCTTGAAAACAAAACCAGAACTCTTTGTAGTGCATTCTGAGGTTTAATGGCAACGAGTCAGAAGTAATACATCTTTAAAAACCCAGCAGATATTTTGTTTAAAAGCCTCATCATTTTGCAGCTATTTGCAGCTATCAACTTAGGTGGGGGTCTATTCTCTATTTCCTGGATGTTCAGTGGTTTACCTTCTTGAACCCAAGTTCAAAAAGTATCTGGGTGACATCACACGTGTGAAAGCCCATTGGAGACCGTGGCACACAAGATTCATTCATTCCTTCATTCCTTCATTCAGTGAGTCTGTGACCCCCACTGAACGTCCCCTGCAAACGTGCATGATAGACCTGGGGGGTGTAGAAGGAGGTGGCGCAGCAGTTCAGCCCTTTCCTGCGCTTTCCATTCACATTCCCAGGGGTCTTGTTAAAATGCAGATTCTGATGCAGTAGCTCTGGGGTTCCCAAGATCTGCATTTTCTCAAGGAGCTCCCAGGGACCTCGATGCTCTGGTCCTCAGGCCAGTCTGCACCCATTGTGGGTGCCCACTGTGACCAGCTGGGGGGCTGGACGCCATGCTGAGGCCCAGGTCCCACAGCCCAGAAGCCCGACCCTGGCCACTCTTATGGCAGTGGAGACGGAGGACCCCTGCTCTATTTTCTGCCCTCAAGGAGCTCACGGAATGGTGGGGACACACAGGCAGATGGTGCAATAGAGAGTGACAGAGGGACCAAGGCACAGTTCTTGATTCAGCTTGGCCTGAGTGGGTGAGTAAGAGTAAGGAAAGACTTGGTGAAGAGGATGCCCAGCGGGCGGGGTGAGGTGAGCCCTCGTGACACGAGACACGGGAGCCTCATAACAGCTCAGGCACTTAATGCCCACTACGTGCCACCGCTGTGCTGGGTGCTTCTTACGCATTGTCTCATTTAGTGCTCAAACATCTTAGCAGTTTCATTTACAGATCACAAAAGCAGAGTGATTTAGTAACGTGCTTAAGCCCACTCAGTTATTAAGAGGCAGGACTAGACATGTTTGACTCCAAACCTCTAAATGCAGCTCTAAAACACCTGGTCCAGGAGGCGGCAGACGACACATTCCGATCTGTGCTTGGAAACCAATTCATGATTTACTGCCGTGCTGTCCGTTCTGCCTGGGCTGCAGAGTAGAGCTGGGGCCATCCCCCCTCTCCTCCATCCACCCTCCTGCTTTTCGCCTGAGCTGAAAGCTCCCCGTGCTTACATCTGCTCCTGGACTTTTTCTCACCACAGCAGTATTTGCTCACACAGGTCCCCAGTTGCTCCAAGGAGACAGGGTGTCCGCATATCCCAGCCAACACCTGGTGTCTTGGTGTAAATCACCAAGCGCCCCTTTCACTCCCAGAAGCATCTCTGTGTGGATGCGCTGGGCTCTCCCAGGTCAGAGACCACTAGCCGGTGGCCACTGATCTCACTGTGAATGACTCTGGCTGGGCTTTCCTTCATGTCAGGTGTGTCTGCCTCTGCCAGGAGTGGAGCCAATACCTGTCCCTCCCGAATGGGATGAGCACGCTGTAGTGACCAGAACCCAGGAGGCTGGTACCCAACTCGGCCGCCTCCAAAGGCAGATGAGTGAGGCCAGCGAACAGAGCTGCTGCTTCTCTGAACACAGACACACCTCACGTGCGTACTGACCAGACAATGTGCTTTCTCTTATTTTTATTCAAATATGAGACTTCTCAGACCTTCTTTTCCACGTTTTTGATAGAGAAAAAGATTTTAAAAGATATAATTCCTATTCTAGGAAAAGCAATTATGCAAACCCATGGTAAATGCAATCAAAACTTGCTCTGGGTCCTGGGGACACTATAGGGAGTGGTGGGGACTGAGGTGAGCAAAGTACACGTGTGGCGCCACAGGGGGCAGCGCTACTCAGCTGCAGCTAATTACTGTCATGCAAGAATGTGGAGCTGGTGCTGCAACATCTTCCACTTTCTTCTTCTAGAAAAACTAGAAATGAAGACTTTTAAACAGGAAATTTTGTTTTTTCAATGTTGACAACTAATTCAACGATTTCTGAAACACCGAGCGAGCCAAAAAAAAAAATCTATCTGTGAGTCAGATTCAATCTGTCAGCTGCCAATTTATACTCCTGGGCTCCCGAGGCAGAGAGAGGCTCCTTCCCCACCTGGACATGTTGGCTGGGACTTTGAGTTACGCTGAGCGTGGTGTTAAGGGTTGTGGTCATGCCAATAAATTCTCCTCAGAGCCTCCTGTTTGCACTAATGAGTCTGCCATGTACACCGCCTGTCAATCCTCAGTACAAAGGAAGCCGGGAGGCCAACGTAGGACTCACACGATAGCAAAGAGACAGAGAATGGGCTGCTGCTCGGTTCCCACCGTGGTCCCAACCAGCCCTGTCTCCCCGCCCATAGCCTTGTCCCCCCTCCCCAGACCCCTCCGTTGTGCAGAGGGCTGCCGTGGCCCCCTCTTCTCACCGTGCATCCTCTGCCTACCTGCCTTCTCCTCCCAATCACACCCCTTGCAGTTATGCTGCAGGAAGCAGGGTCTCTGGGAAGCATTACGTTATCCACTTCACTGATGGCAGAAGTGGTTCCCAGTGAGAAGAGATTCTGACTAGAAATGCTTTGAGACACTATAGGGAGTGGTGGGGACTGAGGGAGCGCCCTCTCCGGGGCGGGGTGGTGGGCTGTGGGGCCAGGAGGTGCATCAGGTCAGGAGTTGTCTCTGGCTGGGACGTAATGGAAGCTGAGCATCCGTCATTAGGGGATCCTGAGCCAAGAGGGCTGTAGAGCGCAGCGGGAGGAGCGGGGTGGACCCCAGGTGCTGGCTTGTGCCCAGGAGGCTCCTTGCTGTCGCAGGCTCACAAGGGCTCAGGACGCGTGTGCTCCTTGTAGCCCTGCTCCTGGACCAACGCCCAAGAAAGGGATTCTGCCGAGGTCTGCTACAGCACACTGAACGTTGGCACCCCTCTCTCTCAGATGCAAAACTGTCCCGTGACAAGGAAAACAGATATCATATGATATTGCTTATATGTGGAATCTAAAAAAATGGTACAAATGAACTTATTTACAGAACAGAAATAGAGTCACAGATGTGGAAAACAAACTTATGGTTACTAAAGGGGAAAGGTGGGGAGAGATAAATTAGGAGATTGGGATTAACATATACACGCTGCTATATATAAAAAAGATAACCAATAAGGACCTACTGTAGTAGCACAGGGAACTCTACTCAATGCTCTGTAATAACCTATGTGGGAAAAGAATCTAAAAAAAGAATGGATATATGTATACGTATAACTGAACCACTGTGCTGTACACCTGAAACTAACACAACATTGTAAATCAATTATACTTCAATAAAAATTAAATAAAACAGTCCCATGACTGCATGAGGGGGGCATGTACCAGGAGAAGGGCGGGGGGCTTTCAGCGGAACGTGGAGCCGGGGCCACGTGGATGGAGGAACAGGCCTTGCCGGGTGGGACCCCCGGTCACCGCGATGTCCCTGCACGCCACCATCCTGACTGCTGAGCTGCTGAGGCTGCGGCAGGGGGGCCGCTGTGTAAGGTGTGGGAGGCTCAGGGCATGGGCGTCCTGTGCTGCCTGCGACTGCTCAGAATGACCTTCCCTGGGGAGCTGTCACAGACTGCCCGGTCCCTCCTGCTCAGGCCTCCCGGGTCTCCTTCCTGGGGCTGCCTCTGTCCCTCCCAGGGGAGCCCTTGAATCTGGTCCCTCAGCATGGGTGGGACTGTTGAGCAAAGTCAAGGTAGGGGTGTGGCTGCAGGGCCGGGGTCACTCCTAGGTAAGTCACCTGTCCCTAGGTTTGCCTCAGACATGCCCTGACCAGAGCCAGCTCTTTAGGGAGCGTCTATCCCATGTGTGCTGCTTCCCCCATGCCCTCTGCACTCATTTTGTTTTTGTTTTAAATATGTGTTCAGTTTACTTCCTGCAGTGGGTTATGCTGACTTATTTTTATTTAAATAGCCCTGGAAGTGAAATGTGTGTATGTCTGTGTGTGTGTGGTTTTTTTTCTCTGAACCAGATGTATATTAACCTTATGTGTATTCACTCACCTAATCAGCTCCGCAACACTGTGGAGAAAGCACAATGCGTCCATTATACAGATAAGGAGACTGAGACTCAGGGAAGGTCACGGGGCTGGGAAGCCGCAGGACCTGCTCGAACTGACACTGGGCTGACCACAGGGTCCACGCTCTCCCATTCTCCCACTTGACATCCACCCAAGTCCGGAGCACTAGACAGAGTGCAATCTTGATCCTGAATTATAATCCCAACTCTCCTGGCCACATACCTTGCCCTGAACTACACATCATTTCACAGGTCCCTACCCTGGGTCCCTTTCCTGTATAAGAAATGGAAATATCCACAGGAATCGTAGTGTCAATGAAATACCTGCTGTTTTATCAGGAAAATTTTACTCCACCAAATACCAGTATAAGGCACTTGGCCCCCTAATCCGAATTGTTACTGGATAAGGGCAGGTATGAGGTATGAAATAATAGCAGTGTTATTACTCTATGGAATTATTATGGAATAATAATGGTAATTGCCATCTCCGTGGGGCCCATTCATAACTCTTGGGCTCATGAGAATCCTATGATTTTAGTCCCACTTTGTAGTTGGCTAGCTGTCCAAGGACACACACATGCTGGTTAAATCACTCCCACGACAATGACACTTGACATGGAAACACAGACTATGAGGTTTTGGGTAATAAAAATGCCGGAAGATTTAACAATAGGTCTAGCAGGTGGCCTTGACCCCTGGCCGCACAGAGAAGGGGCTGGTCAGTGCCAAAAGGGTGAACCTGGGCCCTCAGAACCTCGGGCAGCCCAGACCAGGCCACTCATTCAGACTGCATCCTCGGACGGGTCTCCACCACGATTCCAAGGAAGGAATAAAAGCTTCTGCATTATTTTTTGGTATCTGGAGAGGAACATGAGCCTTATTTGAAGTGCTGTGGACTAATCCTATGCTTACTTTGTCATTAAAGACACAAAAACATGGGGAGTTTGCGATACAGATAAAAAGCAGAGAGAAGGATTAAATGGTGTTTCACTGAAAGGTTTTTAAAGGAAGACAGAGTTCTCATCTGAAATGAGAGCAGACAGATCTGGCATTTGCTTGTGGAGTTCAATTCTTTGGAGGAAACACAGACAAAAAGATCATTTTGATGGTATTTAAAAGATCTAGTTGAGTATATCTGAGTGAGTCCAAATATGTTCACTAATTTTTTAAAAATAAATTTATTTATTTATTTTTGGCTGCTTTGGGTCTTCATTGCTTCGTGCGGGGTTTTTCTAGTTGTGGCTAGCAGGGGCTACTCTTCGTTGCGGTGTGCGGGCTTCTCATTGCGGTGGCTTCTCTTGTTGCGGAGCTCGGGCTCTAGGTGTGCGGGCTTCAGTAGTTGTGTCACGCAGGCTCAGTAGTTGTGGCTCGCGGGCTCTAGAGCACAGGCTCAGTAGTTGTGGCACATGGGCTTAGTTGCTCCGCGGCATGTGGGATCTTCCCTGACCAGGACTCGAACCCGTGTCCCCTGCATTGGCAGGTGGATTCTTATCCACTGTGCCACCAGGGAAGTCCCTATTCACTACTTTTTAAAAGGGTGAAAATCAGGCTTAATTTGAGGTACGGACTATGGATTTGAAAGGCTTAATCACATGTACCTGTCAAGCAATTTAACGTTTTGTAAGCACCTCATTGTTGGGCAATGCATCTATGGAACTGCAGTTGTGACTCAACTTCCCAACTCAAGTTCCCAACTCGTTTGGCTCCCATTTGCTTAAGATGGAACATTTGTTGCCCTCCTTGGCAGGCTGCTGCGGGCCCTCATGGGTCCTTACGTCTATTCGTCTTAATACTCAGCCATGGTTTACTGGCCGCAATCCAGATGCACCCTCCCAACACCCTGCAGGAGATGTATAAAAAATCACGAATAAAAGGGCATGAAAATCAAATTAATTCATTTTACGTTTTCACCCCATTCGTGTCTGTCCAGCCAGTACTTTTCCCTTTGAAGCCGGCTAGCTCTCTGAAAGTGAGCAGAGTCGTTATAATACATTCTCTTCACTGTAACCCTCCACTGTGAGTATGTATCCTGCATTAAATAATAAAGCAGATTAATAATTAAATCAAAATGAAAAACCACTTGTTTCCTCTCAACAGCCCCAGGGACAGATTTCCTGGGCTGGTACCAATTTATCAATGACGATCAAAGAATATGAGATACAGTAGCGCAGAGAGATGGTAGCAAGAAAGCAAGATCATGTGAATACAAACAGACTTACATACAAGTGAAAAGATGGCATGGTGACAAGAAGGTAAGAGAACCAGTGGGAAAGGACCAGAGACTCAGAGCGTGACAGTAATACTATTATCCCAGATTGTGTTTTAAATGATTTATATGTCTTGACTCATTTAATCATTTCAGAAAAGATGTGACATAGGTACTGTTTTCCCTGTTTATAGATGAAGAAAGAGAGTGAGTAAACTGCCCCAAAGCTAGTGTCGTGGGTCTGGACTTGAACCCAGGCTGACTGGCCCTAGCATCACACGCTACATCTACGGAAAAGGAGGAAAAGGGAGCCTCCACGTGATGCAGTAAAGAGGAAGAAGACGAACATCACGGGAGGCTGAGTGACCAGGAGAAGCAGTGAGAATATAAGAGAAACAGGAAGCAAAGAGGACTGAGTAAAGGGCTGAGCATGAAAGACGCTTAAGGCAGCACAAGATGAAAAGAAACGACACAGTGATGAGAAGTGAGTGAGGGCATCAGAACGTGAGTTGGGAGAAAGAAAAGAAAGAACAGAGAAGAGAATCAGTCAAGGGGAAATAAGCCTATCTTACTTGCCCTTTGCTATGCCATTATACCCATTTTACAGAAAGTAAAATGAAGGTCTGAGGAACTAAGTGATTCGCCCAAGGTCACACAGTTCCTGGCAGATCAAAAGGAACCGTGTTAAGTACAAAATGCCAATGAAAGAAACCAGAGAACATCTAGAAAATGGAGACACATACTCTGTTCATGAATGGGAAGGCTCAACACAGAAAAGATGTCAGCTCTCCCCAGGCTGATGTATAGATTTAATGCCATTCTTATCAACCTCCCACAAGATTTTTTTGTAGATACAGGGAAGATTATTCTGAAATTTATATGGAAAGGCAAAGGAACTAGACTAGGGAAAACAATTTTGCAAAAGAGTAAGATGGAAGAAGCCAGTTTACTCAGTTTCACAACTTACTATACAGGCAGAGTGATCAAGACCATGTGGTTTTTCAAGCCCCTTGGAAAGGCTTCTGCGGTCCAGTGGGACCTCCTTGGCCCCCACATCTCTCTGGCGAGGCTCCCCGCCCCCCGACGCTGTGGCACGGCTGCCTTCCCCCTAGTCAGTCCTGGGAGAGGCTCCAGGCAGGACAGACAGGGTGTGTAAATGACCCAACCTGTATCACAAGTTCCTACACAAGGTCTGGCCTGTGGTAGGAGCTCCATACACATTTTTGAAGGAATATGCGAGCGACTTTTTAAGTTCATCCAATAAAGGGCACTTTCCAAAGTGACTGAGGCAACCTGACTCGGGACTGTGTTCCCTGATCTCCAGTGGGGTCGTCTGCGATAGCCCAGGAGCGCTGGCTGTCATAGCCTTGCTTGTGAGGTGCCTTGGACCTGGGCCCCGTGGACCTGTTACCCCAGCTGGACAGCAGCTTCCTGGGGCAGGGGTGGCCCCTCGTCCCTGCTGCTCTTGTGACCCCCCAGCCAGGCTCTGGGGATTAATGCTCAACAGCCCAGTCTTGGGGGAGGGGGAGCAGACTCCAAGTGCAAGACGTGGGGCACAGGTTCAGCCCTGGATGACACGTTTCCACTCTTGCCTTTTTCCCTCTTTTCCTTTATGAGCAGCAAGAAATAACACAGGATGATGGCTCTAGGACCTACCTGACTTTAAACGCTGGGAGCCTGAAATGTAAGAGAGGACATAGTGGCAGGTGGCACACACAGCCCCAAACAACCAAGTCTCAGGAGATGAGAGTGAGAACCTAAAAGCTTGTCCTTGTCACCATCGATCTCTGACTCCCCCCTCCACTTCCCTTTTCAGTGTCCCTACCAGCTTCTCTGGCCACCATACGGGTTGACCCTTGGTGACCAGGAAGTGCCGTTGCCACCTGCCAAACTGGTCAGATATCCCTGACCTCTGCCCCTCAGCCTGCTCTGGTCTGGAATGATGATGGAACTTAACATGGATGCACAAGCCAGGATCTCCAGGGTCATGTGTTAAAGGTTTGGCTCTGACATTTAGCTCAACAGGGCCGTTGGCCAGTGTAGCTGCCGTCCTGGGCTCTGGGGACTAGAATAGCTCACTTATCAGAATGTCAAGGTAGGAGGCGCTAGATAAGCTGGGCTGCACTGGCAGAGGCCACCACTCGGTCCCTCGGCAGCCAGGGCTCCGGAAGGGGAAGCTGTCCCCTCTGGTTTAAAATTATTCCAGAGAAAGCCACTCCACAGGTCTCTTAGAGAAATACATTCAGGTGTTGTTGTTTTTTTCAAATGTCTCCCTTCAGTCCTTTGTGTTGGCTCTCCCATCCTTCTTGTCTTGTCTTTAGGAAAAACAGAGCAATTCCTCCATGGCTGACAACGGTCTTACAGACAACTGATGATGAGGTCCGGCTCCCAATGGCCCGTCTGTAGCTCAGACACGGTGGAAATTTAATCTAAAAATGGCTCCTTCCAACCACCTAATGGATTCCTGGGCCACTCCCTTCTCTCCATCATCCTCCCATCTGCAGCCTAAATATTCAACCAGGATTGCTCAGAAAATGCAAACTTCTGCTAACGTTCTCCTAAGTGGAAAGCATAACCCTCCCTGCCCGAATGATCACGTTCCAAGGTTTTCAAAAATTAATTATTCCTGGCACATGCTCGGAGATCAAATCGATGGTTGCTGAATTGATTTAAAAACAAAAAACAGACATAGACGCAGTTTTTGAGTACGTGAACGCACAGGACACTGCTGGTGGCTTTGACCACAGGACGCAACGAGAGCTTGGCCGTATTTGGAGCAAACAGGAGGGAGGGTGGCACCCCTGCTGTCACCTCGTGCTGCTGGTCAGCATTCTCACGGGCCACTGGGGCACCTCTAGGGTCTCCTGGATGGGAAACCCCGGAGGGTGCCGACAGAGAGTCCCAGGGGGATCTTGCTACGCAGCCTGTGGGGTGGGAAGAATGCTGTTGACAGGGCCACACTGATTCTGCTGGACCCACAGATAGAGGGAAGAGCTCTGCCCGGCTCAGGATGTGCCCGAAGACTCCGGGGAACCCAAGTCGGGGAGTCCCACTGGGATCTGACCCTGGGCGGTGCGGGCCCTTCTCCCCCCTCCCTTTTCACCCTCGCCTCTGCCTCCTGCCGCGCTGCTTGCTGCATGGAGCTCACCCATCTCTGCTTACTGTCGGCGGGCTACTTAAACAAGGAAGGCTGCGGGAGAGTCTGCGTCTGAGTGATGCCCTTCCTGTTGGAGAGCTAGACAGGGAGTCTAGAATATGGTTTGGGGAAACTGGGAGCCCCGTGCTTTCGTGGAAAGCACAGACCGTTTCTCTATGGGATGTTTCCTCTTTCAGCGATGGCCCTGGTGCTGTTCTAATAATTGATGCTGTTTTAACAATTTACTATCAATCTTGTGGTGAATGAACGGAGCCTGACAAGTAGTAAACACTCGATAAATGCCCCAAAATATTCCTTCCAAGGTAAAAGGATGCTTGTCTTTTTCTAGCCTTAGGTTCCAAATCTCTACTCTGTGAACTTAGTTTCAGATTGTGTGGGTACAGGATAGTGTAGGGGGGCGGGATGAGGTGAGGTCAGGGGAGGCTGGGAGGAATGGTGGGAAAAGCACTGGATGGGAAAAGAAAAACACAACCTCGTTACATACGTAAAATGCCTTAGGTCACACAGGAAGCGTTCATAAGTGACAATTCCCTGATATCAGTGCCAAAAAGCACCCCTGCCCTGCACCCCAGCACTTCCTCTGAGGGCCCTGCCTTCCTCTACCTGGAGTGAGGGCATCTCAGGCAGGATCAATAGCTGAAAATCACAGGCCGACCAGGCTTCTCATGTCGGAGCCCAGCCAAGGGCCCGTCTCTCTAACGCCCACACCAATGGCTCTGCTAGATTCTCCCACCAGATTTTAGGAAGCCCGAGGGCCTCTGTCAGCCAGCTGATGGGATTTACACCTGGGTTTTAAGGAAAGGTATAGATATGGGAAGGCCAGAACACCTGTCAGGCTTGCTGTTTGACAGTGGAAACAATCCGGATTTGAAGCCAGAGGACAAGCATTTAGAAGTTAATGGCTGCTTACTAGCGCTCAGAGCTCTCCAAACTTCAGCCTCATCTATAACGTGGGTGGGATGAGCTCCACGTCACAGGACTGGAGTCCAGATTACCGCACATGAGCGTGTCCAGCTCAGTATTTGGTTCATAAATATTAGCTTCTTTTCACTGCCTCCCTCCCACATGGAGAAGTACTTAGGGAAGCAGAAAGCCCTACGCTGCATAGCTTAGTGATGAAAAAGAGGTACGGTTTGGAGTCAGGCCCAGGTGAGAATCTCACTTGAAGGCTGTGGACCTCCAGCAAGTGACGTCGCCTTGCTCAGCTGCACCTTCTCCCCTGTAGAACGAGGTCGGTGATATCTGCTCCATTAAAAGGCTCAGAAGACAGCAAAGTGCTGGGCATGGTTTGACCCAAAACAACCACTCATGTGCCTGTGGGTCTGCTGGTGTTTGAAAGGACTCTCAGAGCAGGTGCTGAGCTGGCCTTGTCCGACCCGATGCTTGGCACAAACCCTGGAGCTTCGGGGCCAGAGCTGGTCCAAGGAGCCGGCAGTGCACAGGCTGCCCCGCAGTCCAGGGAGGAGGAGAGACCTGGTTGAGGGGAGGCACCACAGCTCTCCAGGGAGATACGTGGGTTTGGGGAGCACGGGAATAACGGTGCCATTCCCTAGTCCCTAACCCTGCCCTTGGAGCTTTGCCCCCCCCCCGCCCCGGTCTTTCTGAACAGTTTGAAAGATGTTTAAAAAGAGATACGGAGGCACGCAGGAGGTGACCGGGCGGCAGGAGGGCAGAATCAGCAAGGCCATGTTGCCAATTTGGCCGGACTTAAAAGGAAGCAAGACTAAGCTGAGGATTTAAGGCTAAAAGGGCTGGCCGCCCGCCCCGGCTCTCCATGCCCACACTTGAAGGCAGAGCGGCTGCCCAGGGGAAGGATTCCCCCTCCCCACTGCCCCGGCCTCGCCCACCCTGATGCGGGTTTTGGTGCCACAGGATCCCAGCTCTAGAACAGAAGAGCCACATTCACAGCCCTCTGAAGCCTAAGCTCCCAGCCCAGGGCAGCGCACCGGCTTCGGGGAGCTCAGATTTCCTGGCTGAACTTTGGACCCATCCTAAGCCCTTCCCTGTCCCCAGGGCTCCCAAACTGGCAGGTGCCGGGGAAAAGCCAGCTGCTCGGGCAGTGGGCACCCTGAGAGCGCCCGTCCTGCCTTCCAGAACCGGTGAGCTGGGGAGAAGCGGAGGAGGAAGGAAGACAACTTACTTGTTGAGATGGGAGCTTCCACACCACACTGATGCTAACTTCTGGGGTGCCCCTCCGAGGCGGTGCAGGAGCTTTCAGGGCCCGGGAGGGGATATCCCAGCCCCAGCCATCACGGCAGCCTCGGACTCTGCCGGGAGCCTCTGCCTGCGTGGGGTCCGGTGGGCAGAGGCTTCTAAGCCATTCTTTCCCTTCCCTCGCCAGCCCCTCCGGTCCCAGCCACTAGTCACTCCCTTTCTCCAGCGACAGTGGCAGGAGGCGCACGCTCTCGCTCTCTCTCTCTCTCTCGCTCCCTCCCTCCGTCCCCTCCTCCCTACCTCCCCTCCGCCCTCTTCTCTCCCCTGCTTCTCCTCCCGTTCTGCCCCCAGTACAATGAATCTCCGTGTACTGATGTGTAATAACCGAGGTAAAGGACCGCGGGCGAAGCGATGGGGAGGGGGCCGGGGCCGGGCGGGGGTTCAGTGCGACGTGATGGGGGCGAGGTCAGTTCTGAATGAATCCGAGGGGGAAGGCGGAGAGACACCCCGCGGGCGGGGGCCGGCGGCTCTGCGCTCCCTTCCCCGCGGGCCCCGCCCCTCCGTCCCTCCCCCAGGTTCCCGCCACCTCCCTGCCGCACCTGCCGCTGGTGCCGGGGCTGCTTCTGGTCGTGCAGGTGCCAAGGACAGAGATCCGTGCGCGCGCGCCTGTGCGTGTGTGTGAGCGTGTGCACGCGTGTTTAGGGGGTGCGGTGCAGCCGACCGAAAGAAGGAAGAAACTAGGCGAGCAGAAATCTTGGATCAGAGCCTTGCTCTTTCGCTCCGCCGTGCGTTGATGGGGCGGTTGGCGAAATTTAGTTGCGCTTCTTAGATGGAACCCAGCAGGTGAGAGGCTTTCCTTGGGAAGTTGGAGGGGCCACAGGCTTGGCGCTGCATCCCCAGCCCCACGGACCTTGCTCCCATGGGTGGAGTGAGGGTCTGGGGTGCCCTGACTCACGGGCTGGAGATGGGGCAGGTCCAGAGACAGGAAACAGGCCTGCGGCTCCCAGGCTCTGTGCTCACCCCTGGCCATCCTCTCCAGAGGCGTGTGGCCTGTGGCCGCGCAGGAAGAGCAGGAAGTGTCCCCTCTGCCCCAGGAGAAGCCCGGAGCAATCCAGATGCAGAGCCATCGCCTAGCAGTCGTCTCCCTTTCCTCCCTTTTTGAGCTCCTCCCTGCCTGGGGGAAGATGAGTGCCTACGTTCATTCTGTAACTCCTGTGAGTTGTAGGAAAGCCAGCTGCTAACGTCACATCCCCTCCAAAGGGAGGGCTGCTGTCTGGGCAGGGCCTGCAAGCTTCTCCGAGGACTGGCCCATCAGGGGAGCCCTTCCTGGCCTGTCTCTGCCTGTTGCCCAGCCTTTGGGGATCCACAACCCTGCCCTAAGCCCCGAGCCTGTCTCCCTTCAGGGGCAGGCACACCAGATCAGGCGTGTGAAACCAGTGTCTGCCAGGGCAGGGACCCTGGCTGTCATGTTCTCTGCTGTGCCCTCAGCACGTAGCACAGGTGCTCAGTGAATATTTATCAAGTGAACATTGTCAAAAACAAGAAAACCGGTTTATTAATTAGAAGGAGATGACAAATGCTTGTCACTGGGGCTAAGATGCACCAAACCTGTCCTCTCCTCCATGCACAGTAACGTGGCAGTGACCGAGCAGCTTAGTCTCATGGTGGCAACCTGGGGGCTCCTCTTGCCGTGGACCAGCGTGTACACAGCCCACCATCCAGGCACCATCCCCGGGGATAGAGCTCAGAGCAGCCGGGGTTGGTCTCCTGGATGCCCCTCCCCTCTCCCTCTGCAGAGGGTCTTTATCCAGTGAGGCTGCAATGGTTCTGACTAACCAGGAAATCTCTCGGTCCCCTTAGGGGATGTAGTCTGTCTTCCTGCTCATCCATCACAGGCTGATCTTAGGGTTTATCACCCTGAGAAGAAAATTCCCGACTCCTACATTTCCTAGTTCTCAGAGAGGCCTTGGCGGTGTAGGTCTGTGGACCACATGACACATGCTGTAAGCATCTACTGAGCCCAGGAGGTGCTCTGTCTTGGGGTGGCAGCTGCCTTTGGGTTCAGTATAAAGACCATGGCATTTCTTCTGCCGTGATGGAGGGAGCCTGGCTGATTTTGAAGCAAAATGTAGGGTAAGAGAATGTTATTCTGTAAATATTCTCACAGTGTTGGGCCTTGGACCAGGAGGCAGAGAACCTGGGTCCAGTTCCCCGCCTAGACCTGAAAAATGAGAACTAGGATTCTATTCTTGGCTGGTTTTTGCAAATTTCGGTGAGCCTTGACTTTTTCATGTCCAAATCCCTCAAAGATCACAGGTGACATTTGAGCATGGGGGACACAATTGAAGAACTACTCAGGGGGCTTGGAAGGTATAAGTGCATCTTTCATTGTCTGAAAATTGATGAGGCTGGGACTCGAAAGCAACGGAGAATTCAGGTGTGTCATCACCTGTAATTAGCACGCAGAACCCCTGACTCTGTGCGCCCTCCCCTGCTTCTTACCTTCCTTCATCGAGCAAGAGATGAATTCACAATTAAAGTTTTCTCTTCAGAATATGACACACAGGAGATTATTTTTTCTCCTATTTATAGAAATTCCATTTGCATTTATGAGGCTGGTAATGAGCCAGATAAAATATTAATTAAAAGAGTTTGTTGAGTTAGACTCTGAAGTCCTAACTGAAACTCTTCTAAGACAAATATTTTAAGTATTTTTTTTCATGTCAGGAGAATTCTTCATACATTGGTTGTGTGTGTTAATCACCTCGTCTGTAAACAGCAGATATGTCTCAGTCAGTGGTACTTCTCTTTCTCATGGTTTCTTTATGCTAAAACCGCTCCCCACATGTATATACATTTTGTATATATTGAATGTGTATATTGAATAGTGACTATTGACCACATATAAGTTAAGGTCTGCTATGTTTGTGACACTCTGATGGGCACTAAAAAGTGTAATGGTGGGCTTTGATCTCAAACCCCTAACAGTCTAATTGGGAGGGTCAGCCTATGTGCAAGAAAAGTTAGCAGACAAATTAACAACTTGGGATTTTAATTCCCAGGTGCTAATTGATGGGATGGTGGTGCAGAGTTGATAATAATGCTAACACAGCTTGGAGAGGGAGCCGAGGGCTGACATCTGACTGCAGAGAGAAGTGGGGCGTGAGGAAGACTAGGACTGGAATATGAGTGGGCTTGTATGAAAAAGCCTTGGGGAGGCAAGCCCTCAGGGACCCGCAGTGAGGGATGGGTTGCTGCTGGGACGAAGGGGAGGTCAAGGGTAAGAAGTGATGACAAGTGGCTGTAACTGACAGTGCCTACTATGTGCTGAGCTCTGCTGGGCAGGTGCTTCACAGAAGTCAACGCTTTTAAGCTCCTTAGCAACCTGGTGAGGGGGGTAATGTCATCACCCTTTCTCAGAGAGAAAAATGGAAGCTCAGGCAAGTATCCTCTCATTGGCACAGTTATTAATAGTGAATTTCCAAACCCAGTCTTGTTAGATTGCACAATCATATTCCTCACTGCTAGGGGCTGAATGGTGTGTCCCTGCTCCAGATTCAGATGTTGAACCCTTGACCCCCAGTCCTGCAGACTGTGACTATCTTTAGAGACAGGGCCTTTAGAGAAGTGATTAAGTTAAAATGAGTCTGTTGTAACAGGCCCTAATCCAACCGGGTTGGGGTCTTTTTAAGGAGAGGAAATTGACACACAGGGAGATAGCAGGGAGACACACACGCAGGGTCAAGGCCATGTGAAGACTCAGGGAGAAGACAGCTGTCTGCAAGCCAGGGAGAGAGGCCTCAGGAGAAACTGATCCTGCCCGCACCTTGATCTTGGACTTCCCGCCTCCAGAACTGTGGGAAATTTCTGTTGTTAAAGCCCCCAGATCTGGGCCATCTCGTTAGAGGGGCTCTAGCAAACCAACGTGCTAACATGATGGATGGAACTCTGCTTCTCAGAAGGACCTTGCACCCCAAGCTGTGGAATTTAGACTTTCTTCCACAGATGGGAATAAATGTTGAAGATTTCTGAGTCGGGGAGAATTATGAAAGTCATTTTTGAAGATTTTCCTGGAGGTGGTTTGTATATTATTCACCCATTTGCTTATTTTAAGGAGCACCTATTTTGTGACCTCCGCCATCGCAGGGACCGTATCCGTGTGGTCCCCCTCTGAGCACCACTGGCTCTGGTGCTTGCACAGCTTCTGGCACCTAGACGGTGATAAACAAATGTTTGACAAGTGAAAGAAGGGTTAGATTCTGAGGAGAGAGAAAAGGCATACACAGAGCTTGCCTTCAAAGAGCTCCCAGTCTGCTGAGGGTGGCAGTGAGTATATAACTAGTTCCACAGACTAATCAGTTTAGGTGGGGCCGCGATGAAGCAGTACCATCCAATACAGCTTTGGCGATGAAGGGACGTTGGGTATGTGTCCTGTAGACTGGGGCCCATGTGGCTCTTGAACGTCTGAGTTATGGCTGCTGCAGATAACAAACGGAATTTTAAATCTTACTCCGTTTTCATTGAAATAAGCGGGACGGCTGGTGGCCACCATGTGGCACAGTCTAGGATTAGGGGGGCGTGTTCGTGGGCCGCGCACTGGTGCTGCCCTGCGGTGACAAGGGCGGGGGCGGACAGACCCTGAGGACGCACAGTGTGGGGCACAGCCCAGCAGCGTCAGCACCATCCCAGGCCCCTTGTGAGAAATGCAGAGTCTCAGGCTCCGCCCTAGTCCTGCTCAAAGAGAAGCTTCATTTTAACAAGATCCCCGAGTGATTCCCACGCACACTGGGGTTTGAGAAAGAGAGAGAGAAGACACAGCTGAGAGAGACTCAGCAGACGCCAGTGCCTGACAGCACCCAGGGAACAGGGAGAAGAGGAGTAGAGCTGGGCTTGCTGCTGAGCTGGGCTAAGCTTCCCAGAATCCCCAGGGGCCCTGAGGCTGGCCTCCCCCTGTGCACACGGAGCCCCTTCTTGTCCCCGCACTACGGCTCTGATCACCGCGTGCTGGGGCGTCTGTTTCCTGTCTCTTTCCTCTACCTGGAATCTCTAAGTTCCTTGAGGCAGACGACCTTGCTTTTTCAAATCTGTGAAATTCGCAGAGTCTGGCACCGTCTCTTTTATTCAGCAAATGCTTACTGAATGCATGCATGTCTGATGATGGGAATACGAAAGGCAAGAGGAACAGGGGGCTTGGAAAGCAGAGATGCAGAGTGTGATTTTAGACAGAGTATGTGGTAACCAAAGGTTGGGCGGGTCGCCCACATGGAATTGTCTAAGAGGAGGGAGTGGGGGTCTGGGGTTGAGGGAATCAGGGACAGAGGTGTAGGCTTTGGGATGCCATCTACGGAGAGGAGGAGACTGGGACTCTGAGGCCAGTTTAGATATTCGGAGGAGGGCGGAGAGGGATAGGAGATGTGGCCAGAGCTGGGGGCCATGCTCACACCTGGGGGAGGGAGGAGGAGGCAGGTCCAGAAGGGGACAGAGTGTTGTGATCAGAATGACCGGTGTGGTGGCACCACCCTGAAAGGATGAAGGTGGCAAGACCTCAGAGTGGGTGGTGTACCAGATTCCATCTCTAATAAAATATTTACTAAATGGTACTTGTCTCACGAAGACTTGTGCTCAGCACAGCAGGGAGGCAAGAAACGTGTACCCACAGCTCCTGCTGCCCGCAGAGCCAGAAAAATCAGGGACAGTAGAGCTGAGGGTAAAAGCCACTGCTCCGGCTTTCCAGATGTCACTAGTAACTTCGCAGGTCATGCTAAATGTGCCTCGGGCTCATGCCTGATCGCCAAGCCGGTGCCTCTGCTTCCCCGAGTAGATAAGCATCTACCTGTTGGGAGAGGATCCCAGATCACCTTTCAGGGACTTTCATGGAATTCTGGCTGTAGCACAATTGTAGCTTCAGCTTTTCTAACAACAGCTTCCCGTTCCTGAGTTTCCTCTTATTCCTGAGCCTGGGCCCAGGTGCCGGAGGGAGACATTAACCACAGTCGACTGCACGGTTGATTTTATTAAATCACTGCCTGTGCGCCTAGAGGCTGGGGAAACCCAACAGCCAGAGGACTCTGGATTTTGTCCCCAGATTCCAGTTTTCAATTATTGCAACACTAGGAACAAATAATTTTTTCTTCCTGCTCCATGAGAGGGACAATATTTGAAGATAAAAGAAAACAAACAACTTTACTTCCTTCCTATCTTTATTGATCAAATCTCACTTTATTCTGTTTTATGGAAAACACCATAGCGTTACTGGCCAGCCAGCACTGGCCTTGCTCTGGCAGTTTCCACAAGTGACCAATAGCACCATCTAGTGGCTGAAAAGGATTTCTCAGTAGGTAGAATACCTTATTGACTCATTCATCTTAACCTTTAGTTTTGGTTTTATTAAAGTAACATATGCCTTTATTCAAAGTGTCACATTGTTCTAACTAGTTTGATGCGAAAAAGTCAGAATTCCTCCTCCTCCTTCTCTCAATCTCCAGAGGCTACCATCTTTCCTCTTCGGTTATCTTTTCCCCTTGGTTTTACCCATTGTGTCTAAGTACCATGTTTATAGTCGTACTTTTAGATGCTTCGCTCTTAGAGGCTATCACTGAAGATGGAACTTAGCTTTTTCCTTCCCTATCCGTACCACGTGTGCACATTCTTCCCACGTTCTGTTCTCCCAGTGGAGAGGTATCGCCATTCTCCTTGGATAATATTCAGGTTTAATGTTATCAAGTCTACAAAATGCTACTCATAGCTGATCCGTGCAGTAAGCCAGACTACTTTTTCTTTCCTGCACAACTTTTAGTTTTCCGTGGAGTCACTAATTTTCTTGGTTCTCTTTGTTCTATCGCCAGTCTCAAGGAAAATTCTCCACCTACGGTTTCAATCTCCTCTCAAGATGTCCAGGTACGTAATGTGTCCTATTAACTTCATCTCTTAGAGAAATCTCCCCAGGAGCCATCCACTCCCTTTGGTCTGGATAGGTTGCCCTCTGCTGATGCACAGCTGGCCTCTGGCATCTCTTTTCCCTCCACCACCCCCACTTCCTGTATCACATCCTCTGTTTCCTGTGTCTCCTGAACTTTTCTTCCTTGGTTCGCTCTCTCACTTTGGAGGAACACATTCTATAGTTGTTTTATGGGAAAGAGAGCATTCAAGGTAAATTTTCTGAGACTTTGCTTATCTGAAAATACCTCTACTTTACTTGATTGACAGCTTGGCTAGGCATAGAATTCTAAATTGGAAATCATTTTCCTTCAGAATGTTAAAGGGGTGTCTTCATTTTCTTCCACCTTTCCATCATGTTGTTGAGATGTCCAGAGCCAGTTCCATGCCTGATACTTTTACCTGTCCTCTTTTTACTTTCTGAAAACAAGTGAGACCCTCTGTGTGTCCGTAGTGTTCTGAAATTTCCCAGTGATGGGACCTGGTTGGTGTGGGGCTATTGATACCTGTTGCTGGGCACTAGGCAGCTCTTTTCACCATTGCCTTCCATTCTGGGAAATTCTCTTGCTGTGTTTCTTCGATGGTTTCCTTTTCCTATTTTCTTCATTCTCTTGCTCTGGAATTCCTGTCACTTAGATGTTGGAACTCAGAAAACTCTCATTTCCTTATCTTCTCCCAATTTCATCTCTTTGTGTTTTGCTCTATGTTCCAGTAGATTTCCTCAACTTTTTCTTTCAACCGTTCCACTGAGATTTTTGGTTTTGCTACCATATTTTAATTTCCAAGAACCTCCTTTTATTATTCTCTTAAGGTTCATTATTTTGGTAGCATCCTTTCCATTTAAGGTTTCTTCCGCCTGTGCAGTCTCTGTTTCCTCCAAGACAATTTTTCATGTCTGTTTGTTTTAGCTCCGCAGATACCTGGTAACCTGCTAAGAGGAAGCTCTGGGCCCGAGGATGGGGCTTGACAGCTGTCAGGCACTCTGAAAGATGCTCTGTCTGGACCATTTTACTGCAGGCACCCCCTGATAGTATTTTTCCTTTGGGGATATTCAGATTCCTCGGGAAAAACTCTCTCAGTCTCCTGCTTGGAGGGTCAAGTCCTGACTGCCAGCCTCTGGAATCAAGTTGGGGCGAGATCTGGGGGCCTTGACATCTGTGATGGGTATGTTTACTTAGCCTTGTTTTTCTCAGGGTATGAAAGTCCATCCTTAATAGTGCTGTGCGTCCCTCCATCCAGATGCCCTTTGTTTTACCCTAGAGAATAAACCTCCAGTCTTGTGCCAGGGAGGCTGGGAGAGGTTTCCTGCCTGGGCCAAGTCAGGGAGAGGATCCTTCCTAAACAGACTCAACCAATCTTCCTCCTTCTAACTGCTTCCTTCATCCCCCACCTCCAGAGGCAGACTGTGCTACGAATAGCTACACCTCTGGGGATTCTGACGTGTCAATTGTGCTGGTCCTGGTTTTTTCCCATCCAAGCATAGAATGTATCTGTTTTCTGGTTTTCAAAAATGTTGTTTTTATTGTCTCCTGTCTGGTTCTTTTTACCTTTAAGGGTTAATGCCTGTTTAAAAACTTGTTATTTTATTGGGATTTCAGATGAGAGCAAAAGTAGAAGCATTTCTTTAATTCACTCTCTTTATACTCAAGTCATTCATTCATTTTGAACCATCCGTCCTACTGACATTGGTTGACCCCTCGCTCTGCAGCAGACCCTGTGCCAGGTTCTGGATGTGCAGTGATGAATAAGGCCATATTCCATGCCCACAGGGATGCCTACGCTTGTGGTAGCAGATAAATAAATAGTTATGCAAGCGTATATATATAGAAAGGGCACACAGCTAACGGTGATGTTTGGGTGTCTCCATGGAGGTCAAGTCGGCTGTCTTCCAAGAGATCCCAGAAAGTAACATCGCTTAGAGCATTTGCCAAGACCCCCTTGCAAGTTCAATCAATCACCTGATTTTTGAGTACAACCATCTCCCAGCAACACCCGTTCAGGTCTAGCTTCCTAACGTCTAGACGAGAATGCTAACTCATTAATTTGCAGTGAGCACTCTTAACTCTGCTGGGAGCTTGAATCCACATGAGGTCAACACATCTCTCCCTACAGGGGGAGCCAGAGGGGAGGTCAGTGCGTGACTAGAACATTGCTAGGTGAGCCTGGACTCCAGCAAAGGGCATGAATTTTAGATGGACTAGGTGATTATTGGTCTTGGCTATTGACCAAGAAAGCAGGTCATGTTCAATGGACTGGAATGTTGAAGTCTGTTGAATGAGGCTTGCCTTTCCCTAGAAGGTGCCTGATTCACAGTGCACCGGGGGCTGTTTTTAAATTCAGATACATTAACTCGCTCTCTGCATGAAGATCCCAAGGGCTTGGGATTTTTCTAGAGCGGTTCACACTCTCTCCTCCCTGTATCCCCCTCTCCCTGCCCACAGCCGCTCAAACCCTCCCCAGATGCTCTGGTAATACGAGATTGTATTGGGTCAGGGGACATGGTTACTTATTAAATGGCGGGTTCTGAATGACATGCTCTAAATCTGTCTGATGGTGGACACACCTGCTGGGGGATTGAAACATCATAAACGTCGTTGTTGAGCTCTAGAGGTCACAGAAAAAGACCACCTTGACTCCTTTTGTAGTGACATCAGAAAATACCCACTGGGCAATCGTTCCCAAAGAATTCACTTCCCCTTAGCTCCAGAGAACCGGGCTGTTATTCGCCCCAGTGTCCTTTTGTAAAGGAAGGAATCGAGCCCCAAGGCTGTTGGTGAGAGTGGCGGGTGGAATCTTTCTCCTCCGCTGAGGATTTCCAGGCGACAACTGGAGAAGACCTGGGGAGGGCGCTCCCAGCTCCTGCTTAGTGAGCCGGGAGGATGGGTGAGGTCAGGACGGGAGGGGGCTTGCACAGATGGGGGTGGGGATGGGAATAGCCCGTATCACCTCTGCTCCAGGGCAGCTGGGGTAACAAGGACAAGACTATTAACCGGACACGGAGGCACGAGGCCAGGAGCATTACCCACCTTCTTCTGCAGCTACTCTCCCTTGTTTAAGTGATCACATAAGGTCATGTTAACAAAAGTGCTTTGCAAAGGACCAGACAGAAAAAGGGAGGCTACTGTGATGGTTGTTTTATAGGCAGTGCTGAGACCCTTTTAAAGAGCAGAGTTCACCCTCGGGATTCTTTCGCAGGAAGGTAGGAACAGCCCTGCATCATGGTCCCCAAGCCTAGGTCAGGCCCTATCTGTGCTCTCCGATCTCCAAAGAGTGTCCCAGCCGCCCGGCACCTCCAATTCCGCAGCCCACGCAGCCCCCCGGGGCCACTGGAGACAGCTGACTCTATTCCCACGGCACAGTCTGGGGAGCACGGCGTGGCCTCTGCTGTGCATTCGTTGGTGCAGGACTTAGAACTAAACCCAGGATTCCCAGTCTCTGGTTCTATTTGACCTTGGTATTCCGCATGATGATAAAACAGCAAGTGATGTTCATATAGCGTTTAGCAATAACAAGACACTGTCACACAATACCGTGTAAGGCAAGTGTAATTTGTCCTTTTTCAGATGAGGAAGCTGAGACTCAGAGAGGTTATGTAACTAACCCAAAGTGACACTGCCACGAAGGGGCAAAGGCACACATCAAACCCAGATTTTTCTGACTGCAAGTTCAGTGTTTTTCCTACTAACTCGAGCTCCCTGAGGCTGTCGCCCTGAACTTGAGGCCCTTATTCTAAAGCATGTTTCCTCCCCCTGAATGAAATCTTCATGACCTTGCACCCAAAGTCACTGAGGGGCCCGAGAGACAGCAGGGACCCAGGCCGGAAGGCCAGTGAGACCTGCTCTCTGGAATCCAAGTTCTTAATATTCTGGGACGGCCTGGGCGTCGTGGCTTGTTCTGTAGGCACCGCGAGCTCTGACGATTGTCCTAGGGCATTCCTTGTGGGTGGATCTTTGAGCAACCAGGTGCAGGGCTGGTCACCGCGGTAGGAAATGATTGTCACATCGGCTAATTTGGCTGCAAAAGCATCAACTTCAAGGTCACTGGACTGGCCCAGGGCACCTGTGCTTCGTCACTGTAGAAGTTGGCAATTTCCAGAGCCTGGGTTTGCATGCCCGAGTCGAGAAGCTGACCCCCATAAATACGTGAGCCTGGGCCAAAGTGCCTGCCAAGTACCGGCTCGAGGGGCGTCTGGTCCCTGCCCAGCCCTCCCTGCTTCCCGGGGCATTCAACGAACAGAGGGGTGACTAGCTGGGACCGTGTGAACTTACTTGTCTTGACTTTTGATTTTATGGGGACACATGTGAGCAACTGAGAATCTGGAACAAAGTGTCTGAGACACTGAACTGAAACTCTACAAAACCACAGGCCAGTGTTGCTCCCACCCTTCCCTCTACCTTCCAAAGGATCCCAGCAGGACCCCCTGGTCCTATGTCCACCCATGTCCCCACCTCACACCTGCTCCCCAAACAGACGAGCATGAAGGGCAGGCATCCACCATCCCTTCCTGCTCTGGTCTGCTGTCCTGGCTGGACCTGCATGCTCTGTGGGCTTCCGGTGAGTCTGGGCATGCCTGAGGGAGTTATGGGTGGTCCTCTGAGAATCTGTTGGTTGCCACAGGGATTGTAGCTCTAAGAGAAAAGCATCGGCCAGACTACGTGACCAGGGAGCCACCCTTGGTCTTCAGAGTGGAGGCATGATTATGACCACCACGTGGCAGGGACCGCTCAGCCCCGTCCTTCGCTCAGGCCCCATGGATGTGTGGCTGGGTCCTGGCAAGGCTGTCTTGGTAGCTTTCCAGCAAACAGAAGTCCCCACCCCTACCCCAAATGAAAATTGCCTCCTCTGCTCACTTGGCCATAGCATGGCGCAGAATAGGGACCCCTGTCTGAGTGGCCCCGAGGGAAGGAAGGCACAGGCTGCTCTGTGGATATGATGTCACCACTGGGTGCCAGGGCAGCAAACAAAGAAAAACCACAGGATGCCCGTACCAGCTGGGAACTCCAAGAAGTAAATGTCTTTTGTGGGATGGCGGTGATTTGCAGGGGAACAGGCATCCTGTGTTCGCAGGCTGTGCACAGCAAAGGGGAGGGAACTCCATTGCGGTCGTTCATTCATTCTTTGGACAAGGTTTCAAGCTTGGGAGCTTGGGAGCTCAGAGAACTCGGGGGATCAGGAACCCGTTTCCTGGGAACATCAAATCAGCGACAGAGAAAGCCATGCTGAGGCATAAAAGCGGCAAGAAAAGTTCCCCAGAGACTGCGCAAGTTAGGGGAGAAAGACTTGGCCGCTGACTGGGGTCTGGGATTCTTCGTGGAGATGCCCAGGGAGACAGCCTGGAGGCAGCGCCCTGTCTTCCCTGCGGCCCCCTGGGGACAGGAGCCAGGGAAGCGGTGAGGCTTCAGAACGCAGGGCAGGGTTTCTGTGAAGCCACCCCTGGACCTCTTGGGCTGTCTTCCTGCCCTGTTTGTATTCACCACTTCAGTCCACGAGACAACCTCTCTCTCCCAAGTGCTAGGATGACCTATATATTTCATCCTTTCCCAAAGATTTATTTATTTTTTATGATTTTTTAAAATTGAAGTATAGTTAATTTACTGTGTTAAGTTACTTAGTTAATCTACTAAGTATGTTAATTTACTAACAAACTAATGTTGTGTTAGTTTCAGGTGTACAGCAAAGTGATTGAGCTTTATGTATATTTAATATGTATATATGTGTGTGTATACATAAATATACACACATATATACGTTCTCTTTCAGATTCTTTTCCCTTATAGGTTATTACAACATAATGAGTATAGTTCCCTGTACTATACAATAGGTCCTTGTTGTTTACCTGTTTTATAAATAGTAGTGTGTATATGGTAATTGCATACTCCTAATTTATCTCCCCCTCCCCTCCCCTTTGGTAGTCATGTTTATTTTCTATGTCTGTGAGTCTATTTCTGTTTTGTAAATAAGTTCATTTGTATCATTTTCTTTAGATTCCACATATAAGTGATATCATCTGCAAAGATTTATTTTTATATGCTTATTCTTTTAAACTTATAGTAAGTTACTCAGGTTTGTTTTCTTCCAGGAATTCTCCCATTAAACAAGCACACACTGCAAAAAGAAGAGAAATGTGAAAGAAATTTAAAAAAAGAAAGAGGGCGCTGTCTATAACCTGCGTTTGCAATTTCACCATCAAGCCCAGGGCGGTCTCCCCCAGGCACTGGGAGAGGGAGTCTGGGATCCTCCTTGAGTGTTACCGTGTTCTCTGCCCGGTTCCTGGATCCTCAAAGACAGGAAGGACACTGGGGATGGGGGGGGAATTCTGTTGATGAGATTTGCTCGGTATTTACACCTCCACAGCACCATGGAGTTAGTCTTGGATTTGAGTTCCGCTTCCCTGGAACTCATGGTCTGTGCAAGCCAACCCCAACTGAGCCATTCCTGTGCAGGCTGGGGGGATGAATGGATTATTTCCATTTGAAGACAAAACAAAAGTCAGCTGTAGCTCACCAGGAATCACCCTGTGAGTGCAGAGGGACATTGAGAAGAGCATCACTTTCCAGGCTAAACTGGCTTCCTCTCCTCCTTTCCCCAGCCCCACCACTGTTAAGTATTGAATGTACTTTGTATAATTTTAGTGGAATTATTACTGTTATTAAAGAGAATAAAATTTTTACAATCCCAACTGGCTTTTTCCAAGTAACTAGCTGCAGACTGAAAGGAACAAGTCCCCGGCACATACTGTGTGGTAGCCTGCCCCTAATTCCTGCTCTGATTTTTTGTACTGTGACCATGTTCTATTTGCTATACCCAGGGTAATAAAGAAGAGCATCACATCTAGAATGACAGAGGTGATGGTCCTGTCCCACGTGGGCTGGCTGGAGGGCAGCTCTGCAGAGCTGGGCTCCAAGGGCCAGGTTCTTAAGAAGACTACGGGCAGGCTGGAGAGTCTGGGTGGAAGTGGTTGAGGAAGGAAGCTTGGAAAATGTGGGCAACAAGGAGGTGACCTCTAGGTTCCCTTTCAGTGCGGGAGGTTTGCGAATCTATGAACCTCTCTTTCCATTCCAAGAAGGCAGCTGCCCCGGGAGATGGGGGTACAACATCTTTCAGATTGATGGTCTGGTGTCTAGTGATCAAAAATACGGGGCCAGCCAAGTTCACGTAGGAGCTGAGCCTGGTCTCAACCCCAGTCTATCCTGGGTCCCTTTAGGAAGGGCATTTGAGGCCCTGTGGGAACTGATCTTGCTAAGCCTCTGTGTCCTCTTCTCTAAAATGAGGGTTAGAAAGATACATCTCTGCCTCCTTCACAGAGACACAGACAAGACCAAACAGCAAAGTGCCTTGAACTGCAGATCAGAAGAGATTACAGTAAGTCCCCTACATAGAACGAGTTCCGTTCTGAGAGCGCGTTTGTAAGTCCAACAAGGTTAGCCTAGGTACCCAACTAACACAGTCGGCTATAGAGTACCATACTGTAATAGGTTTATAATACTTTTCACACAAATAATACATAAAAAACAAACACAACAAATAAAACGTTTTTAATCTTACAGTACAGTACCTTGAAAAGTACAGTAGTACCAGCTACATCACTGCTGCTTTTACGCTTGCTTCTCGACATCCTGGGCTTGAAATAGAGATACTGTACTACTGTACTCTACACAGTACTGTACAGTAAAGTACACAAAAGCACAACCACTTGTAGAGGATGCACGCACGTGAAAATGTATGCCAGACACGTGAACTAACTTACGTGATTGGACATGTGAACACATGTTCGCATCTTTGAAAGTTTGCAACCTGAAGGTTCGTATGTAGGGGACTTACTGTGTTACCTTTACCCAAGTGCTCCCTGCCACACCTCTCTCTTGGGCTCGTCCCGAGTAACAGCTGTCACAGAGCAACCCCTCCACCATGGGACCAGGGACCCCGACTCCAGCCTGCTGATGGAAGACATGGGGACCCACAGGGTTCAAAGCACACGGCCCTGGGGAGGCGTCCATTCTCAGGGGAGGGACAATCCAGTCCTGGGCGTTACAGGGAGCCCACCTGAAGGAACCCCCTGCAGCTGTGCTCTATGTATCTCAGGGGTTGGGAGATGGAAAAATACATTGCTGCTGAGTATTGAAGTAGCACTTGCTTCAGGGGAACTAACATCTATTTATTCTTGGGAGCTTTCCTGAGGGGCAAGAAGGCCTCGGGGCACGGCTGAAGGCTGGCTCCTTTTCTAGAAAGCCTGGCAGAAACAGAAACAGGGCAAATCTGCAGCCTCTGGGTATCTTTTCTTCCTCGTTTAATGGTATGAGTGGCAGGGCTCTACAAGGAACACGAGTGAGACTCTGTGTGTGAGATTTGGGTTTCCAGGATGTGTCCCCACTATGTCTTAGAGGAGGAAACATTTTACATTTGTCAGAAATGTGCTAGAGATGTCAAAATAGGCAGCAATATACATAAATACAAAAGTCTGGATAAAACATGGCAAAATTCCTCAAGATAGAAAATACAAAACAAAGAAGAACTCTCAGCATCATCTTACGTTGAGACCCATGGCTCTTGCATTCTGAGTGTCCGTCCCCTCACCCTAGAGCCAGGTGACTCCCATGGAAACGTGGAAAAAGGTCAAATCCAAGCACAGCCTCTCCCTCTGCCATCTTGTCCCCATCTGCCCCTCTTCTGCCTCATCCGCCAAGACGTCTGTTCTTAAACCAACGTGTCTCCCCTCGAGTCCTCCAAGTGCTCCAAACTCACTGTTGTTCTCCAGCCTCCAAGCTACTTCTCCTTCATCCACTTCCCACCTTCCACCAGCTAGTTGCCAAGTAGCTAGCTGCAGACTCCAAGGAGTGAGTGTAATTCTACCCTCCTGATAGCATCCAGCTATACATCGCCATCTATATGAGGCTCCCCCAATTCCTCCAGCCAGAAGTAACCTCTTCTTCCATTTATTCATGACACTTCCCATGAATTTATGCCTTATTGTGTCTGTGATGTCTTCTCCCCTACAAAGCATTAAACTCTTGAAGGGCAGGGACCATGTTTTATTCATGTTGTAACTTCCCCAAGTGCCTGGCGCTGTGGCTTTTACAGGAAGGCCCTCGACAAGATTTTAGTGAATTAAACGGAATCATCAAAATCCTCCCTTTGTTCAATCCTATTTTTTTTTTTAAATGTCCCTTGACCTGGAATTTCTCACAGAGCCATGGATGCACTACCATCTTCAAAGGCAGTAAATGTTTCAGAGGGAAGCATTTCATCTCTTGCACACAGATTTCTCAAAACCTTTCCATTGTGAAGCCCTTGTAACGGTGTTCTTTCCTTTTTGTCACCTCAGTGGGATTACCTAGTTCCCCTCTGAAGCAAACATGTTCAGACTGTACCACATCTCTTTCACCAGACACTTGTTCTCCGAAAAAATCGAGGCACAAAGATGAAAGAACACGTTCCCGCAAAGAGTCCCTCTGTCTTTCCCCATTTAGGAACTGGAGGCCTGTCTGAGGGGCCATGTGTTCGCTTGTCAGGGAATCACCTTTGCTGCCCTTCCTAAACCAGAGGACACAGCTCACATCTGTAGGAAGGCGGTGGCCTGGGACACAGGAGATCTCTCCCCTTATGTGCAGAGGGGCGACAGCTTGTAGATTAGTGGCTAGAAAAGTAGATTTCAACTCTGTGTTAGAATAACATGTCCATGTGCTTGTTTTGCAAAAAGGACGTGTGCAGGAAGGGACTCATGGTCTCCCACTCAGTGCAAAGATCTTCCCACAATCCCCCTTCTGTCTCCAGTACAGGGCTTCACCCCCATCCTCAGCTACATTTGAAGAACCCCAGTCTACACTCTCCCTGGCTTTCTCAAATCCTAGGAGTGGGGATTTTGTTCCTGATAAGGAATTTCAACCGGTTTTCCTGTCTTCCGCCCCAACATGAGCACTGCCTCCAGGGGTGCCTGGGCTCCCACGCCCTGGGCTTTGAGAGCTCAGCTTGCCCCTAGACGCCGGCTGACTTGTCCCTCGGTGGGTACTTGTGTTCAGCCCTTGCTGCTCTACCCTGTTCATATATTCTCCAGCTTCTTGAATTCTGTACAACTCTCTTGACCACCTTTGTTCCCTTTCCTGTGCTCTTTGTCTTTGGGGATTTTCACCTTTTAAAATTCCTTTACCCCCATTTTTGTTGAGTTCAGGAGGGAGCAAAAATAAACATTTGTTTCATCTACCGCATTTTCATCTTACAATTCTTTAAAATTTCCTTTCCTGATTCCCAAAATGATGAGTTCAGTGCTCTGCGAAGAATATATGCTCTACCCAAAGTGTGCAGTTAGAACTGCTTTTTAACTAACCAGAGCAGAGGCAGGACAAAGACTCGCACCTCTGTTTCCCCCTATGGGAAACTGTGTCCGCCTCGTGGTCGATCATCTCAACAAGGCAGTGGTTGTCAGGGCCTGAGCTTCTCATATAGGCGTGAATTTAACCTCCACCTGGTCACATACTTAATGTGTCCCCAGAGACGAGTCTTTCCCTCTTTATCTGTGTGTTGATTAAAACGACACTTTCCCAAACGTTGTTAGGATGACGTGAAGTGACACGGCACAGACTGGGAGCCCACCCCGGGTCAGGTTCCCCCTTGCTCCGCGCAGACCAGGAAGAATTCGTCTTGGCAGTGTTGCTGTGATTTGCTGCTCTCACCTGCTATTCATCGCATACCCACTCCTGGGACCCAGAACTGGCTCCGTTTTGCAAGGCCTGCCTGCCTTCCCTGCTGTGTGCTCTGCACCTGGTCCCAGCCTTGCAGAACTCGCTGTGAGCTGCCCTTCGTTGTGTGAGTGGAATGCCGCACATCCCCTAACCAGACGGGCACCTCTAAAGACCGACTGTTTATCCAAATTGCTCCCATTGGAATATTAGTTGTGAATGGGATAATATCTTTGAAATGTTCCAATTGTCTTTAAAGAAAAGAAAAAGAAAACCAGTCCGTCGACTCTGGTCCCCCAGCTCAGGTGCAGAGGTTGGGGCTCCTGGCTGTGTCTGAGGAATAAATGCCTGTGAACACCAGCGGGGTCAGCGCAGCGGGACCAAGGCAAAGCCCGGGGAAAAGGCACTCTGCTCACTGTCACAGGCTGCCAGGCCCAGGAGGATTGTCTCTGTGACTGCAGAGGTGGGAGAAGCAACGGACAGTGGAACAGGAGCAGAATTTCTCCATGAAGACCGTGGGTAGGAGGAGAGACTGAGAAAACGAATCATGTTGGTTTCATGCAAGATGCAGCGTTCTATCAGATCAGGCGCCTTCACTGGCACCTTATAACCAAGGCTCCTGGAGCTGGGGGAAGCAGCCGCCCTGCCCTCCCTGTTGCTTAGCAACAGACTCTTTCTTATTCCCAGATGGTCCCCAGGGGCTGTTCTGATTTGGGGGGCAAGGAGAGGGAGGACGGAGGTAAGATAACTACCTGGTCTCCATAATAATGAGACGCCTGGCTCCATCCTGCGAGGGACCTGACTTGCAAATGAATGAGGCACTTAAGAAAATGTTTATTTTCCTCATTTTGGGTCTGTTCTGCGCTGACTCCGAGAATTAATGCTTTCCAGTTGTCTGGAGACTGATTGGAGAATGAAAGGCACATCTGTGGCTCACACTGGCCCGGAGACCCACCGTGGCTCTTCGGGCCCCTGCTCTGAAATTGAAGATGAGAGCCCTTTTCCTGGATTGCCCTGTGTGAACCCGGTGCCTGCCCTGCAGTGGCCCTGACAGCTCCCGTCCTGTCTGAACAGCCCAGGAGAGAGGGAGGGGAGGTGGAAGCACCCTAGGCTGCCCTGGAGTCTAAGGAAGGTTCCAGTGGCCATAGGCGAGTCCTCCAGCCACGGCTGCTCTGGAGGAGCCCCCTCTCCACCACCAGCTCCCTGGGTGTGTCCTGTGCTCAGCCTTTATGGGGCACAACTGCTAGGGCCCCCGGTCGCCCACTCTCCCTGCACTGGGCGTCTGCAGGCTGCATTCCTATGCTCCCCACACCCAGACTTGGGGCGATGTGCTGCTCAGGGGTGGGGAGGGGGAACCTGGGGTGGGAGGTTATCCCCCGGGTGGGGTAGGGATGCCAGAGAAGGTAGGTGGAGGACCACACAGTGGGGGATTGAGAAAGGAGGTAACTTTGGAGAGAGGGCTGAGCCTAGGGAGAGGGGGCAGGGACTGCTTGCCCACAGGGGACCTTCTGTGAAGGGAAGAAGTCGTATTTAGCGCAAGCTTTGGAACTCTCCTCTTGTTCTGTTTCCCGTGGCACTGCTGCGCCCTAGAATAGGTCTCCTACAATCAAACTTCACATGGGAAATGCTCCTATAAGTTCTTTTACTTACACCTACTCTATTCTTTTTGCTTTATTATAAAACTGATGATACTTACACAGGTTTGAAAACACAATTTCCTTTCCTCATGTAATTATCAGTTTCTATTTTATCGTCTTTACGAAAATCAAAATGTATACCTTCTCCTGGTATTCCTGTGTCAGAATCACTGGAACGTGGCCTCCAAACTACAGTCCAGCTCTGCAGCTTCTCCTGTTCTTTGAGTCACTTAGACTGGAGTGAAATCTGATACTTAAGATCATCTCGTGAGGTGCCGAGTGGAGACCCGCAAGAAGGTGAAGGTGAAGGGTGCCTGCATTCACCCTCCAGCCCCGCGCGGCCCCCCGACCGCTACTCCACGAGCACACAGTGACAGCTTACTAGGGGAACTGTTTTCTGACGCTCCAGTGGTGACTAGCAGTGAAATGAGTGAGGGTCCACAGGGGCCACTAGGACAGGGAGGAACCCTGACACCAGAACGGCCCAAGAGGGCGTAAGACACCAAGTATGAACCAGAGGGAGATGACCCTAAGGGGTGGGGTGGGGTTGGAAGGAGGAAAGAAAGCAGATACTCGGGTGTGTTGATTTCCCGAGCCTTCACTCAATGCCAAGTACGTGCCAAGTCCATTCCATCCATCCCCTCACTACCCACGGCAGACCTTGAGTGAGAGAAGCTAGGACCTTACCCCCAGTGAGACGCTAGTGCCGCTGGGCTTCCTTGCCTTTACAGGGCTCTTCTGTAAAGTCTCGGCTGCAGAGCTCTGCACTGAACTGGGACCAGAGTGGCAGATAATGGCCGAGGGAAGGTCAGGCCAGCCTGACCTGTGGTCACTGAGGAGCGTCCCTGAGCAGGAGACATTTTGGAAGGGCTCCTCGGGGACCCCGGTGTCCCCATCCGGGAGCATCCAACCTTCACGCATGTATTTGGCTGGGACCCTCAGCAGGTACACACTGGTTCCAGCACGGCTCCATAAACAAATCCCTCATAATTAGCCCTGGCGGCTCAACACCTCTGCTGTATCCGGCCCACTTACCTGCCACGCCTCCTCTTATTGGAACCGGTTCTAAGTAAACTGTGTTCTCTGAGAGCCGTTGCATACAGATGAGTCGGCAGCCGGTCTGAGCTGACCCACAGACTCATAAAAACGAACAGGGCCCCGGGCCCCGTCACCTGGGCCATCCAAACTCTTGAACCAAAGGTGCAAGGACTCGCTCACGTCAAGGACCCGGCTGCCTTCTCGGGGACCAAGAAACTGGGCTTTTGTGTCTGTGTTCACGCTGGCAATCCATGAGGTAAGGGGAGAAATGCCACACTGCTCCTTTGGGGAGTTAATGAGAAAGGAGTTAATTCTGGTGGAAATTTAGCCTTCTTTTCCCCACCTCAAATCTAGACAGACTGTCCACTGTTCCCAGGGGATAAAAGTGTGCTTTTAACTCCCTTGCTTGATGCTCTGTATCTTTTGGTTGCATGTGGATGACAAGCCATGAGCTTCCTCCTGGCCACCCTTGGCCATTCCATAGCCCTGAGCATCACGCCTGGTGCCACCACCTTCTCCTCGTGGTGGTGGAGACAGACGTGCGTGGACTTCTGTTCCTGATGGCTTCAGCTCCTGCAAGGGCAGACCTCTCTCTGCCTTTGCCGTCATTCAGGTAGAGGGTAAGGGTGCTAGTGAGGTCCACCGTGGAAAACGCTGAAGGCTCGACTGGGTGGAATGCGTTAGGAAGACTCTTTGCTTACCTGCACCAAAGTACCCTTCCTTCATTTGACGCAATGCTGCGTGATTCCGAGTGGATGCATCTGGACTCCTCACTGTTTGTTCAGCTCCCTAAATACAGCTTTGACAGATGCTCTGCACAGTGAATGGCAGTGTTCCCTGTGTTCCGCTTCGTACGAGCCCGAGAATGAACAGGCGTGGAGCCCCCTTCTCCAAACATCCATGTCGTATAGATGCTATGCATAGTTGCTCAAAAGATGTCTGTCTTTTGCGATTGGCAAGCTTTAGGAAAATTGTGTTTGCTTTTTTCTGTAGTTGGGCGAACAAAATGAAGCCAAGCATCGTGATGGGAAGGACAACATTGTCAACAAGGACTTACCCAGCCCACTGGCAGGTGCCCTTCAGTCATACACTTAGCTTGAGTTGTCTTAATCTGCCCTGTTTTGTGAAAATGTATCCCCACTAAGTTAGCTTCAGTTTTTGAAAACACAGTGGAGTGGAGTGTCTGGGAAGGTGTGAACCATCAGAAAAGATTTTTTTGAATACATAAGGCATGAAGATGGCTTTTCTCCTGGGTAAGAAGGACATCAAATCAGCTCAGGTGCAGGGCTGAATTTGCAAATCAGCACAGGGAGCAGATGATTTGTGAATGGTTCTTGGAGCTTTGATGCTGTTGGTGGCTTTGGTTTTCCGTGATTTTTTCCCAAATACATAAGATGCTGTCATTGCCAAGAAACACCCTGCAGAGTTGAGACTCAGGATTTCTCAGGCATGTCTTTTTTCCTTTTCCCAGCAATTCATTTTTTCTGTGCTGGGTTACAAATCTACCCTGGACCTTTTCACAGCTCAGTGATTTTCCAAGGATTCAGCTTTGATCACGTGCTTTGCCTCTTACCTGGCATGTGGCTTCCGTGGAACGAATGCTTCTGAATTCCTCCGCTTACAGTTCTCACTGGGATTGCTTATATGTCCTGAGGCTGATCCAAATTTCACGCCTCCTGGTTCTACAATTTAAGATGCTAATCATGACCACTGCGTTCTTCTCTGCATTATTGCCCTTTCCATTAATATTATCATTAGGCATCCAGGTTTTTTTCCCCATTTGCCTTGCAACAAGCTTATAATGAGCACCCACTGTCTTCTGGGAACTCTCTGAAGTCCTGGGAAATTACTGAACGGCCCCTGTCCGCGTGGAAGTTACAGTCTTGGGGGGGTGGGTTGTGCACACGGAGGTAGACTGTTCCACTCCAGCAGGATAAATGCCGCAGTGCAGTCGTGATGTAATCGTTGCCTGCACGGGAAAGACTGCCCAGTTTGCCTGTGGAAGGCCTCCTCGTGGAACTGTGACCCTCAGCTCGCGGGGTGGGCAGGATGGGGCCGCTGGAGACGGGAGGAAGGGCATTCCAGAGTAAGGAAACAGCATTTATAAAACCGCAGAGGCATGAGAGGACATGGCGTATGCAGGGAATACTGAGCTGGCACGGCTGGGGTGGGTGGACGGGGAGGGGAGAAGAAGGACGGAGCTGCGGCGGGAGAGCTCACCGCGAGGGACCTCGTGCGCGATGCCCAGGAGCGTGGCGGTATCTTGAAGGTAGTGGGAGGCCACGTGAGGTCATATGTACAATTTAGAAAGGCTGCTCTGTCTGCAAAGTGCAAAGTGGGTTGAGCTGGGGTACGACCATTGCCAGGAAACCAGTTAGGAAATTACTAAAAGGCAGAACACACGAGATCTAGGACAGACTGGCTGTGACAATGAAGCATAGCCCTGACACGGGAAACTGAGGGTTGGCTGGTCTCATTCTGGAAATTTCCCCAAAGTCCAAACGATGAGCAAACTTTGAATGGAAAAGAGCGTTTTCTCTACACTGAGCCTCACGCACCCACCACGGCTTCCTGGGCCCAGAGAAATGAGTTAATGGGCCCGGATGTTACAGGAGGCCGGTGCTGTGTAGGGCAGAGGGCTGGCCTTGCAGGGGTCCCCTCCTCAGAAATGTAGCCTCCGGTCATTTGCTTTCCTCCGGCACTGAAGTAAGTGCCTGCCTGTCTGCGGTGAAGGTGTATCTCTTTCTCCTTCTCTCCTTGTTCACCCGGCCTAGATGATGTGTCGCCCTGGATCTCTGCTGAGCCCCAGTGTCACCCCTTAGGAGGCAGGGCAGAAAATGTGTCTTTCCCGGCGGCGGAGCTTAAAGTGGAGACAATATCAGAAATAATAACAGAATTGCTGAGCGTTAGAGGCCCTTGTCACTGTTAGAAGTACCGGTTACAAGTACCGTTACAAGCACCATTAATTGCCCCAAAGTATTCCCTACTCACACTGAGCAGATACTGAGCTGAATCTTCCTTGTGGGTCATTCCTATGAGTAGGTGCTCTTTTCTTTTTTTCTTTTTTTTTAAATATAGAATAATCTTTCTTTTTCTTTTCTTTTTTTTATTGGAGTAAAATTACAATGTTGTGTTAGTTTCTGCCGTGCAATGAAGCGAATCAGCTGCATACATACCTATATCCCCTCCCTCTTGGACCTCCTTCCCACCCCCCTATCCCACCCATCTAGGTGGTCACAGAGCACCGAGCTGAGCTCCCTGTGCTATACAGCAGGGTCCCACTAGCTATCTATTTTACACATGGTAGTGTATTTATGTCAAACCTAATCTCCCAATTCATCCCACCCTCTCCTTCCCCCCTCTGTGTCCACATGTCCGTTCTCTACGTCTACGTCTCTATTCCTGCCCTGCAAATAGGTTCATCCGTACTCTTTTCCTAGATTCCACATACATTCATTAATATACGATGTTTGTTTTTCTCTTTCTGGCTTACTGCACTCTGTATGACAGACTCTAGGTCCATCCACGTCTCGAGTAGGTGCTCTTTTCAGCCCCATTTTGCAGGGAGGTAAAGATGACAGGGACAAAGGGAAGGGAACTTAAGTCCGTGTCTCCTGAGTTTTTTCTAGGGGGCCACACGGAATAGGATGACGTTGATAAGACAATCACCCCGTGCTGGGGTCAGTGGAGAGGCTGCCATCTCAGGCCTGGTCACTCACTCCAGCCCCACCCCAGGGCAAGGGGACAGCATCTGGGTCCACGTGACCCCTGTCCAGTCACAGCGTGTGAGACGCTCTGGGCAGGTCCCACAGGCAGAGAGTGACAGAGCTGGGATTCAGACCCGTGTCTATCTGACCCCAGCATCCACCGTATATCCCTCCTCCTTCCACTTGGCAGGCGGGTGACAGGTCCCGGATAGTGAGATCTCACAGTTCAGAGGATCTGGAAAAAGCAGCCCGCTGGGGTTTAAGTGAGGATAGACTCATGTCAGACTAGCCAACTTCGGGTGCCCCTAGGACTTTTCTGCCTGGACCTGAAGTAACTCCTGGGATCCAGACAGGACTCAAAGTGTTCCAGTTTAGTTTCTGCCAGGCCCGAGAAGAAGAATATGCCAGAATATGTATCGTGTTGCAAGTTCAAGTCACAGCCGAATGAATTTATTGGCACAGAAATCAAAGTTTGCCCAATAATTAATTGAGGATAGTTGAATATATTAATTAGTTTTAAAGACTCTGCTTCCCACTGTCTCTTTTCCCCACATCAGCTCGCCGTCTTCAGAGGTGGAGGTGATGGTCAGCCTGATAAGGGGGTCAAGAGACAGCTCCAAGGGACCATCCATCTACCTTCATCTCAAGGTCAATAAAATCATTAAAATTTCATAGGTTGAGAAAAGAAAGTACAGGGCAGTGATGACTTAGGCTAAAGCCAAAAGTAAAGAAAAAAGGACCAGACCTTCCCAGTCTGTTCTGTCTCCTGGATTATATATGATTCATGAGTAATATTAGCTCTGCTCCAGACAGCAAAAGTGGTTGGCTTGATTATGTAGTTCATAATCTTCATGAACAAGCAGGGAGTGTGTATGGAAATGGGAGAAACAAAACAGAATAAAAACAAACAACTTCAAAAAAAGAAAAAAGATGAAAGAAAAATTCCTGGGGAGACATATAGGAGGTAGACCTAGAAAAGTCAACAATAAGCAAAAAATAACCTAAGGTCAAGGGGCTCAGAAAAGTCCATTCTCTGCTCCAGATGGAATGATCCTAAGCCATCCTCGCTGGTTTTGTTATGAAGGATGTTCAGAGAACTTTCCCCATCCTCGCTGCTGCCTTGTCAGAATCCACGAGCAGACAAAGGGAGCGATGCCCTCGCCCCTGAAACTCCCTGGGTCTGTTTGAAAAACAGCACAAAGGAACCAAGAATAATGCAGACAATGGGCAACTTCAAGACTGCTGAGAATCCAAAGATGTTCTACCCCAAGTAGTTCCTTCTCGAAAACTCTAACTAAGGGCTTTAGCTGTTAAAATAAAACTTAACCCAATACCATCCCATTAAAAAACAGAGCATTGAAACGAATTCTTTTTTTGGCAGATTTTTACAAGATTTTAATTTTATACTGGAGTAGTATAGTTGATTCACAATGTTGTGTTAGTTTCATGTGTGATTCAGTTATACATATACATATATCTACTATTTTTCAGATTCTTTTCCCATATAGGTTATTACAGAGTATTGAGTGGAGTTCCCTGTGCTATATACCGTAGGTCCTTGTTGATTATTTTATATATAGTAGTGTGCACAACTAATTTTAAACAATCATTCTAAGGGTTCATTAGAACCCTCGCTCACTCATCGTAGGAAAGAAGAAACTAAGGGCTAGAAGGGTCCAAGACTTTCCAGTGTCCCCAGGTAAAGCAGGAACCTGAATTCACCCAACAGGGCTTTGGATCTGTAACTTCCTCACTCAAGGAAGCCTGTTGTTTGTTCCCTGTTCCTGTTGTTTGTTCCTAACTCAAGGAAACCTGTTGTTTGTTCCCCAGTGTGTGGTCTGCCCCGGTGGGCATGTGTCTGCCCAGGTTCCGACCTGCAGTCATTCAGCCTTGTAAACATTCATAGAGGTAGGTGACCCATTTAGGCTTTAAGAGAACATTCTTTTTGAATACTCTGAAATATACAAGCCAGAAATCTCCATGTATTCAGAATTTTCCAATGTCCATCCGTGGCCTTCCCTCTCTTCCAATTGCACAAACACCTATGTTTTTTAGCTCAGGTTCAGGAATTGCATCTACCAGGGGGTATAAATGTGCCACCGTATCCCCAGGCAGCAGATTTAAATATGCAACACAACACGGTTGAAAGCAACAGGTTGGTACGTCTTTGCAGCGGGAACCACCACAGCTCTCTCAGGTGACTACCCTAGGGGAAGACTCATGATTCACTGCCCTTGATTAAACGCTCGGGAGCTTTCTGGCTCCGTCCAGATCTGCCATTTGTCCTTGAGGAGCTTGACAGAGCTTGGAAACTATGAATAACTGTTGCTAGATTCTCGCAGGCAAAGACTCCCCGAAATGTGGCCTTTTGGGGTCCGAGTCACTGATAAGATGTTGGGAGAGATAAGAGTAATCCCTGGCTTGCGTTGGAAGGCAATCAACCGTGTCGGGGATCAGGGGATTCAGAGGTTCTGAGGGGTTGGACCTCTGATGAACTATGCATGGGGTGGAGAGGGCAGGAATCGGATTCAGAGAGAAGTCACAGGAGTGGTCAGGGGATCAGCCGGAAGACCTCTGGGGAAGCCCATGCTGTGCTGGGCTTTCCAAAGTGGGAGGTCCCTGTCCCTACCTTGCAGAAATTTCAGGCCCCTGGGAGGACAGACAGGTGGGAATGAGAGAGGCTTGGGAGGGGCACATTCTACCCGACGGGGCTGGGCTCTCCCCTCCCACCCAGTCTGCTCCCAGAGTGGCCCCAGTGGGATGGGTGGGGGGGTGTCGAGGAGAGAAGGCTCGTCCCCTCTCCCAACTGCTCCATCCCCTTAGATGGAGAGGAGAGGGCAGCTCTGAGAGATCCTAACTCAGACTGCTTACCTGGACCATTCCGAGCATCCCTTTAGAGCCTGGGGCTCTTGCGCTCCTTTATCCAAAACCATTGTGAGTGAGAGCACGGGGTTTCCTTCAGGCGGTGCGGGCGCTCACCGCTGTCAAGACACGGACAGGATGGAGTCCCCTGGGGCAGGAGTCCAGCTGAGAAGTGGAGAGAACTGTGTCCAAGATTTGGATTTTATTCACCTTTTTATTAATACATGATTTCCTTTGGCCTGTGGTGCTATTTGCAGTTTTGGACTTCTACAGACAAGGATGTTTCTTTAAGGACCTGGTGGCAGTGAGAGGGGGGTGTGGGGAGGGTAGGGAAGGGGGCCCAGGCCAGGCTTGTGCCTGGAGCCATGTGAGCGGAGAGATTCGTCACTCAGGGCATGAAGTGGGCAAATTCCTTCCCGGGAGTTGACTCTCGTGACAGGGAAGGGAGGCTGAGAAACAGGCTGTCATTTGAGAAGGTCGCCGAGGGATGTGGGCTAAAATTGCTCCCTAACATGGGAAGGGCTGGTTTTCTCATACCTGCTGAAGGCAAGAGGAGAGTAGATTCAAATCTCAGCCTGAGGATGTGGGTTAGGTATCAGGGGGAATCTGGGTGCTGAGAGGCAGGAATGGGTTTCAGAGCGTCCGTCTCTCTGGGGGAGGGGTTCAGGGGCTGCCTGCCCACAGGCAGGGTGGACTTGGAGTCTTTTCCCACCCCAGGTCCTGGAGGGAGCAACCATGAGCCCCTCACTCTTGGTCTTGTGTTCTGGCAGCAAGGAGGCGAGTCCCCAGCGATCCCACTGCCTTTGGTGGCTCGAAGGGGCAGGTATCTGATTCTTAGCTTAAGTGTGGACCCGGGACAGACACTTCCGGCCACCTCCCCTGGCTAAGCCTTTCTTCAGGCCGCCTGGAAGCACCCCATAAACCAGCCGCCTGGAAGCTTCCTTCCTGCCCAGGCCCCAGAGACCCCAGAGGTACCATAACCCTGGCAACCAAGGGGTCAAGGCCCCATCTCTTCCAAGCATCCCCTCCTCTCCCTGCTGACTCCTTACTTGTACTCTTGTTCTTTCCCCACCCCCTGCCTGATCCCTGGTCCCCACCTGCAGCTACCAGACAGAGCTGCTTGGGGAAGCAGGCCTCTTTAATCCCCTCGGCCGCCTGCTTTACTCGGGACAGAGCCTGGGCGGAAGCTGGTGGTGCAGGGGGTCCTGTCTCTGCCGGCTTAGCCCTGTGGGTGAGGGGCCGCAGGGACTCCAGCAGCCAGACCGCAGGCAGGCCAAGCTCCCAAGACAGACACAGTAAACGCCATGCATCTGGTGACTAGCGACCAGATGCTGAGCCATTTCCAGGCCCAGCTGTGACGGGGGATGGAGAGAAGGCACGACACCCACAGAAAGATGCTGGTTTTGCCTGTGCACTGTGGACGCTCCCTGGTCCCCGGCCCGGAGTTAATGAGAGTAATCCCGGGCAGGGTGTGCAGTGGGATTGCGGCGCAGGTGCGGGGAGGGCTGGGGAGGGGCGCAGTCGCAGGAGCTGGGTCAGCTGGTCTCCAGGGTCCTGTGTGCATGGGGTCCAATGGGCGGTGCCTTCACTTTTGTTCAGAGAGAAGCTTCTGGAATCCCTGACTTAGAACTAGCAAAGAGACTTCTTGAGTTCTTTAAGCTGCCTCTTCCTGCATTTAAAAATTCATCCGTTTCTACATTTATTCACTCCACACAACGAAGCCTATGGAGGGTCAGGCACTTATCTGAGACAGATAGTTATCACTTCTATTTTATTTTTTAACTTTTTAAAAATTATTTTTATTTTAATTTTTAAATTGAAGTATAGGGGATTTACAATGTTGTGTTAATTTCTGCTGTACAACAAAGTGCTTCGGTTATACATATATATACACTCGTTTTTCCATATTCTTTTCCATGATGGTTTATCCCAGGATATTGAATATAGTTCCCTGTGCTATACAGTAGGACCTTGTTGTTTATGCATCCTGTATATAATAGCTTACATCTGCTAACCCTATTGCTTCTATTTTAGATGGTCAATATAGATAAGATCCTTCATTGGAAACCTGCTGTGCATCATATCATCCTTTCCATCAGAAATTTCTTCCTTGTGTCTAGCTGAACTCCCTCTTGCTACGATTCCAGCTCACTTTTCTATAGTGTGTCACTCATTCGTCTGAAATCTCCCAAACGCTCCGTCATTTAATTTGTATGATGGCCTCGGGAGGTAGATATGTTATTATTGTCATCTGACAAATGGGAAGACTGCAGCTGGCTTTGTGCCCAGCCGGGGGTGCAGGCAGGGCAGGTTTCCTAGGTCTGCCTGAAGTGCTAAAACTCTCTGAGCAACGCCCTGGGTAGGAGCCAGCAGGTGCGGCTTGGGAGGAGGCCGAGTTCGGCTCGCCTCGGGCCTGGGGGAGGACCTGCCCTCTCTCATCGTGGCATTGCTTCCCCCCACCATCTTTAGCTCCTGGTGCCCTCTACTCACTGCCACTTGTCAAGGTCACCCCTTGTTGCCATGGCTTTCTCAGCCCTTATCGCCATCTATAATTACCCTGTTTATTTGGTTCCTTTTTGTTATCTGTCCTGTTCTCTCCACCTCCCTGAATACCAATCTCGTTCCTGCTCTATCCCCAGCTCGCAGCACGGAGCTGGGCATGTGATAGACTCTCAGTAAATATTTATTGACAGAAGGAAAACAAGGAAGGAACAAGCAGAGAAAGAGCAAGCAAGGAAGGAAAGAAAGAGGGAAACAGAGGAGGGCCTGTCTTTCCCCAAGGCCTTCCTGCCTTTCCTCCCTGACCCTAGACCAGAATTGATTCAATCTTTATGGAGCTTCTGGTAGAAGGATCCAAGAAGACTTGGGTTCCCATCCCAGCTCTGCCTCATCTGAGCTGTTTAACCTCTCCATACCTCAGTGCCCTTCCTTGTAAAATAGAGATAATTATACCTACTTCATGGGGTCGCTGTGAGGATTGAATGGACTAATTTCTGCAAAGCCCGCAACACAGTCTCTGGCATGTGCAGACATGCAATAAGCGTTCATTCTTTTTCCTCCACAATGATTTCAACCCTTCCGCCCCAATCCTGTAAAGCAAAATCAAACCCTGCAGCGTCCCTCCAGCCACGTGTGAGAGGTGCTCTGCCTGGCTGGAAGGGGATCTTTTAGGGAACACACCGCCCGCCTTCCGTCTGTGCCAAAGAAAGTCACATTGGAAGGGATGCATTTTAATGAGTTTCTTCCAATAACTAAGCGGAAGGTGGACACATATCCCACCAGAGGAAGCTACAGTAGGCTGAATTCTAACTTCCTAGCTCCGGGAACATGGGTCAATAACTTGGCTTCTCTGACCTCTGATTTTCTCCTCTATACCCTGGGAATAATGATGATACTGTGTAAGTCACAGAGCAGCTGTAACTGTTGAGTTTACACATGGAGAGTGCCCAGAACATAAATGTTCGCTATTGTTGATCTGTGGGTTAGAGGAAAAACTACCCTCACACTAAACTAGATTCAAGAAAGCTTGATAGAACTTTCTTTCTTTCTTTCTTCCTTTCTTTCTGTCTCTCTCTCTCTCTTCCTTCCTTCCTTCTTTGTGCGAGATCTTAGTTGCAGCAGTCGTGCTCCTTAGTTGCGGCACGTGGGCTCCTTCGTTGTGGCATTAGAACCCTTGGTTGCGGCACGCATGTAGGATCTAGTTCCCTGACAAGGGATTGAACCCGGGTCCCCTGCATTGGGAGCACGGAGTCTTAACCACTGCGCCATCAGGGAAGTCCCTGATGGAACTTTCATTAATCGCCAGTTACTTTTGTACATCTTATCTCCTTTTCTCTTCAGATAACACGGGAAGATTGACCCGCTTCCCATTCTTCATTCATTCATCAGTTCACTCATTCAACAAACACTAACTGTAGCCAGAGAGACAGATAGCTTTCTGACAGTGGTTAACTATCCATAAAACATGGTGGTGTGCAGATGTAGAAAACAAACTTATGGTTACCAAAGGGGAAGGGTGGGGGAGGGATAAATTAGGCGGTTGAGATTAACAGATACACACTGCTATATATAAAATAGTTAAACAACAATGACCTACCATATAGCAGAAGGAACTGTATTCAATACCTTGTAATAACCTATAATGGAAAAGAATAAAATATTTAGATATATACATATATACGTATAACTGAATCACTTTGCTGTACACCTGAAACTAACATGATACTGCAAATCAACTACACTTTAATTAAAACAAACAAGCAAACATGGTGGTGTGTAGGTGACTTCTTTAACAGCCATTCTCCTGTGTCTTTTTTTTTTAAAATTTTTATTTATTTATATTTTATTTTTGGCTGTGTTGGGTCTTCATTTCTGTGCGAGGGCTTTCTCTAGTTGCGGCAAGCGGGGGCCACTCTTCATCGCGGTGCGCGGGCCTCTCACTGTCGCGGCCTCTCTTGTTGCGGAGCACAGGCTCCAGACGCGCAGGCCCAGTAGTTGTGGCTCGTGGGCCTAGTCGCTCCGTGGCATGTGGGATCTTCCCAGACCAGGGCTCGAACCCACGTCCCCTGCATTGGCAGGCAGATTCTCAACCGCTGCGCCACCAGGGAAGCCCTTTCCTATGTCCTTTATTTCAGGACTCACCACTGTATTGCTTGTTCCCTCGGAGCGGGGGTTTTCCACTGGGTACCCCTGCTTGGTCAAGTGTCCCCTCATTTCCAGCTGCTCTTGCTGGCCAGGGCTCCCTACCGTCCTCTCCATCACCCAGACTCCCTGAGCCTTGCACTTCATTGGATCTATCTCATTCACATTTTCGTCAGAGCCTCTGAGCTTTGAATATATTTCAGCTGCTTCTACACTTTTAAAAACTTTAAAACCCTTGACCAAGTAAATAAACGCTAAAAATGGTAAAAAAAAAATTTTTTTTTTTTTTTGGCCACGCCATGTGGCATACAGGATCTTAGTTCCCCGACCAGGGATGGAACCCACGCCCCCTGCATTGGGAGCACAAAGTCTTAACCTCGCAACTTCCAGGGAAGTCTCCAAAATGGGTAGTTTTTTGATCATGGAAACGAACACTCAGAAACACATCTATTTCTTACACACATTTCCATGCACAATATTGAGTTCAAAATACATGAAGTTTATGTGCCACCGCACACTGTAGAAAACCTAAACTTAACTTTAAAAGATTAGGGGGGAAATGCCCACAAATGCATATGATAGGAGCATGCACTATCTCCCTGTCACCTCTTAGACTTGGCATTTATGAATTCACCACGAGTTGTTTTCATACCATCATTGGATGTTTACTTCGTCATTAGTTGCATGAACAAGTAAAAATCATGTTCAGCTGCATCTTGGAGGAAAATAGCTTCTCTCTCTCTTTCTCTCTCTCTCTCTCTCTCTCTCTCCCCCCTCTCTCTCTAGAGGGGCAATGGAGTCCAGTGGGTGGCACTGGATATAAAGTTGTGAACAGATCACACCACGTCCCCGTGCTTGTGCACTTCCAGCCAGAGGAGGGCATGAACTTTTACTCTTTTGAGAACTATTTGTAGAGTTTCTCTAATGGTGGATCTGGGAGCTGAGAATTCAGAGGAAAGCAAGACAGGCTGCTTTCGTGGAGTGGATATATTCGACTAGAGGGGAGCTAGACAAGAAGTGAGCACATAATAAATTGGCAGATAAATGAGATGACATCTGATATTGATGAGATGCGAGCAGCGGGGTTGACTGAGGCCACGGTGCTACCTGGGATTGGATGCTGAACGGCCCTCAGAGGAGGTGACCACGGAACTGAGTCCTGACGGACGGAAAGGAGCCAGGACAGCCCCAAAGGAGGGAACAGCAGGTGCGAAAGACCAGGGCAGGGGTAGTGTGGCACGTGGTCTGAGCAGCACCGTTGGTGGAAGCACAGTGACGTGAGGTAGGTCTGGGCAGAGCCCGGGTTATACAGGACCTTGTGGTGGTTAGGACGAGGGGATGCCAAGGAAGGCTTCCGCCAGGCAGCAACACGATCTGATTTACACCAGAAATACCTGCCTCTGACCTGGCGAGTGTGTCCGGGTGAGGAGAGAGAGACAGCAGAGACATGAGTGAGCAGGTGGTTTCTGCAGCTAAAGCAGGAGTGATGGTGGTTTGGACAGCAGTGGCAGTGATGGAGATGGAGCCAAGGGGACAAAGAGCTTCTGAATATACTTTGTAGGAAGAGCAGAGAAGACTTGCTGATGGATTGGATGTAGGGATGAGAGACAGAAAAGAAACAAGATTGAATCAAGTTTTCCTCAAATGTTTTGCCATTGACAGAGCTGAGGAAGGCACGAATTCAACAAAATAAATATATAATAAACTCTATTTGGTGCTAAGAAAGAAAAGAAGAGGGTGCTAGGGACATTTTTTAAGAGTAGAATCTCAGCCACAGATGCCCGGTGGAGATGCACCTCTCAACCCCACCCAGGGCTCTTGGGGTCTGAACTCCTGCTAAGAGCTTTTGGAGAAAGGATTGTGCCAGGTGCCAATCACAAGCCCTGTGCTCCAGCAGCCTCTGCTTCTGGAAGGCTGGTCATGCTAACCTCAGAGGAAATTCAATTGGTCTGGCATAATTGGATCTTCGTGGTCTAATCTAATCTGGTCGTTTTATGGGCAATCTTTTTCTTTTTGATCGTCAATCTTTCCCCCCAGCTTTGTTATTTTTCCCTAGCAGCCAGATAAACAAAGTCTTCACCCTTTGGGCTTCATGTTTGCAAACACGCTCCTTACAGGCCCCCTTAAAGCAACCAGGAGCCCGCTGCCTTCCCCTCCCAGAGGTTCTGGGGGGAGAGCCTTCTTGAAGAGCCAGGCAGGACAGGGCTAACAGAGGCAGAAGAATACTGCCCATGGCCTGGCATCTCCCCCCGCGGGGCCACACGCCCGCCCCTGCATTTTCTCTGCAGCTCACGTGGGCCCTTCCGAGTCTGTCCTTGGATCTGGCAGGCGAGCCAGCCGCCTCCTCCAAACCAGACCCGGGAGTTCAAATTATTCCTCAAATGCCAAATCAACACTGGCTGTCTCTTCATGAAGGCTCCTCAACTCTGCCAAGCACGGAAGGAAGCTGACCTCACTGAAGTCCCCACGTGCTGGACTCTCTGCTGTGTGTTCTTACACTGAAGCCCGTCTCAGCTTGTGAAACAGGCATTCTTATCTCCATGTTCATGGAGAACACTCAGGTTCAGAGAAGCAAAGTCATTTATCCTGTTGACAAGTGGAAGGAGTGGGGTTTAAACGGAGTCCACACCACCTTCCAGCCTGACCTTCACTACCTTTATGACACCTGCTGAACCCCCTCTTTGCTTTGCCAGCCCCACCTACTGGCCTTCTGCAGTGATGTTCTCAGTCTTAGCGCCCACAGCTCGGACCCCACACCCCACAGGCACCGGGGAGCCAGCATTTCGGTCAGTGCTAAGCCCACTGGTCTTTGCAATTCCTAGTGGCCTTCCTTCCATCCTTGCTTCTCCATCTGGCCCAGGGGAGCCCGAGCAAAGGGGACCAAGCCAGGACTAGGGTGATGCTGTGAAAAACCCATTGCTGAAAATGGGTTCAGTTATTGGGAGTGTGGATGGACTGGAAAAATGAACCAGGAAACAGTGGCTTTGGCTCTGCAATTTAGGGCTGTGCAGAGCAGCAAGATACACAGACAGAAAAAGAAAGGAAGGAAGGAAGGGAGGAGGGAAGGAAGGAAGGAAGGAAGGAAGGAGGGAAGGAAGGAAGGAAGGAAGGAAGAAGCAAACATAACTCACCACAAACTCCAGGGTCTTTATTGATCCTAAGCTTTTCTTAGTGACTTTCCGTTTTGTCTTGTTTATTTCCAGGTTTAATAGATTACATTGGGAAATTAGGTCTGTGAAAACGCAGGCAGTCAGCTCAGACGGGCATCAGTCAGCAGCAGAGCTGGAATTCAAGTCTGACTCCAGACCACGTGTTTCAAGGCCAGCAGAGACTCCGGGGAGGCTGTACAGGCCCTCCAGGTAGACTGGCCTCTTCTTCTTTTTGTAGGAAGTAGTTCTCACCACGGGACAAGGGCCATACTTTAGTTTCTTTGCCCCCAAAATGTCATTTATTTGTCATGATCCAGGATTGGTCCTGATGGTGTGTCATCAAACAGGTCATTGTGATACATGTTAATGCAGGTGAGGTTTTTTTTTTTTTTTTAAGGTTGGCAACTGAAAATAGAGAGGGGTGACCCGTGTTCAGGAAGCGTACATGGAAATCCAGCCCTGCCCTTGAGAAAGGGGCCGGGCCAACCTCCGGGAATGCACAGTGGGTGGTTTTCTGTCCCTCCTTTGAGAGGCCCTGAATTTGGCCTCCACACAGCTCCTCCCCCCAGCTGTCACCAAGGAGGCAGCCAAGACCCCCCCTCCCATCCTAAGCTGCTCCACGCCCCCTCCTCCCTCCTCCGTGTGTGTGGGCAGGCGGAAGGACGTGGGGGAATGTGGCCTCACGAGTGGTTTCAGTGATGCGATGGGACTCTGGCTCATCTGTCAGGTAGCTGAGTGTCCACAGCGGTCGGTCTAAGAATGGATAACTAATGTCACTGACTCCAGGAATACAACAAGGGCCATGGGCAAGGAACAAAGGTCAAGAAAAAATGAAGATTAAAAAATGTACTGAGTAAAGGGGACTGCCCTGGCGGTCCAGCGGTTAAGACTGCACCTTCCGATGCAGGGGGTGCGGTTCTATCCCTGGTCGGGGAGCTACGATCCCAAGAGCCTCGCAGCCAAAAAAACCCGAAACATAAAACAGAAGCAATATTGTAACAGATTCAATAAAGACTTCAAAAATGGTGCAGATCAAAAAAAATATTAAAAAAAAAAAAATGTCCTGCGTGAAGGAAAGAGCAGGAGAGAATGGAACTGAGCTCCCACGAGGGTGAAAGAGGGTGAGGGAGTGTGGGCAGGCGTGGCCAGCACAGTGGACCGAGGGGCAACCTGACGAGGCCAAGGCCACATGAATTCCCGTCTGCCTCCGGGCGACCCATCAGATGGCGCGTGGGTCCGCAGGCCTGTGGTGCTTGGGGGACAGTAGACCTGCTCCCAAGCTCAGGACCTTGGCCCGACCTCCTTCCCTGGGAGCTGTGAGGGGCGAGTGGGCAGAGCTGACCCGGGGCTAAACCCTGAGCTGCCAGGTCAGGGTCACGGCGTGTGGGACCCAGGCCAGGGTGGATGGCGGGGCGGCACCACGCTCTGCCTCGGCTGCTCTCCCAGTCACTGCCGGCCGGGCTGGAGGAGAAGGGCTTGTCCCATGGATGCCGGGAGAGGCGCAGTCTCTCCTTTGCAGGCAGAGTGCATGTTGAGGGTGAGGATGGACAGAAGCATCTTTGGGCGCCTCCAGACTCTTATGACCAAGGAAATAATTTGGATGTGGTGCCTCCAGAATCACGGTGGCACTTGCTATAGGAGGAGGGGGCCAAGGTCAGCCGAGGGCCCTACAAGGGCCGAGGGTGGTGTTTCCGGCTGGCGCTGGGAGAGAAGGGAGGAGAAGAGATGGAGAGGAAGGAATTGGAGAGGCAGGACACAGATGGGGGCAGTTTGCCAAGTCCTGCCGTGCAAGAGGTACTTGATGTGGATTTTTCCTGTACCGGCTCTATTGAAATAGTACAATATGATACGACACAATACAATATTGATATAATATAATATAAAATAATATATAATTCCTATACCATGAAATCCACCCATTTAAAGCTACAATAGTGGATTTTGGGTATAGTCACAAAATTGGACAACCATCACCACCATCAATATTAGAACTGTTTCATCACTTCAAAAAAGACACTCCGTACCCATTACAGTCACTCCCCACTTCCCTCTCCCCCCACCACTGGGAACTACTGATCTAACTTTCTCTCTATGTAGATTTGTCCATTCTACACATTTGTACAAATGGAAAAACTCCATATCTGGCCCCTTTCACTTAGCATAATGCTTTCAAAAATTCACCACTTTGTAGCATGTATCAGTACTTCATTCCTTTTTTATGGTCGAATAATATTCCATTGTATGGACAAACCCCATTTATTTATTGATTCATCGGTGGATGGACATTTGAGCTGTTTCTAATTTCTGGCTGTTACGAACAATGCCGCTATCAACATTTGTGCACAGGTTTTTGTGTGGACATGTATATTTTCCAGTGAATCCCCTTGGCAACAAATAGGCGTTATAATCACCAATTTATTAGGAAAAACTGCGGAGAGGTTAAGTAACGTTTCTGAGACGGAAAAACTTCTTGTGATTCAGTTTGATTACGACTAGAAGGGCAAATAAGAGGAAGTGAAGTGGAATTTCACTTCACATTTTCCAGGACACTGTACACACCAGTGAGTAAAAAGAGAGGAGAGGAATGAGGAAAAGTGCGTCAGCAGGGCTGCCGTGGGCTCCGTGGACCCTCTCGGGGGCAGGTCTCGGCGAGGCCTCAGGTTTGCCCACCCTGACCCGGCTCTGAGTCTGGGGGAGGCCCTCCTCCTGCTCGCTCTCTTGTTTCAGGGGCAGACACTTGCCAAGAGCCGCGCAAGACAGTTGCTGGCGTAGCTCGTCAAACTGTGAGGAGGCGGGTGGGACGTCTCTGCAGCAATGTCCCCACTCTGAGAGGATCCCCTGGGGTGGGCCCTGCCCGGTGACAAGAAGAGCCCCAAATAGAGGAATTCAGCACAGGCCCAAGGACGGCTCTAGGACACGGAACTACAGGGTCATGGGGGCTGCTGAGTCTGCCTCCCTCTGCCTCCAGGGCTTTCCCAGAAAGTTCTTGGACGTGGGAGGGTGGGTGACGTGCCGCCCCATTAATGCAACTCCCTTGGCTCGGCGGAACCCAAGCCAAAGCTGGTAATCATTGACCCTCAGAAGCTCCCGGGGCAGAGCAGCAGAATCCACAGGAGGGTGGGCTCTGCAGCTAATCCCCTGCCCTGTGGTTAGAGCCTTGCCCTTCTCATTACCTTTCTGGGAAGCATGCTGCTATTGCAGCACGGACACTGGTGAAGAGAAGCCCAGAATTTAAAGGCATCACAGATAATGACACGGTTGGATCTTTCATTCAATGTATGGCTGTAACTTGACAGAGAAATTAGAGCTGGAGGTTGCATTCCTGAAGGTGTTAATGGCTGGATCACTTTCCATGCCTAAGTGCTGCCTGAGCTCTTTCTATCCATCTGTAATAGATATGAATGGGCCCATTTTTCAGATGAGGAAATCGACACACTGAGAGATTGGATGGTACCCCGAGTTAGGGCTAGTGAGTGACTGACTCCAGATTCAAACCCCACACACCCACCTCTTAAATCCTGCCCCGTAGACCCGTTGCTGGGACAGTGACAGGAAACAAAAGCTAGGATATAGGACTGAAAGGCCCCCAGGGGTCCCCTCCAAACTCAGGAACCTGGGGTTCTGCACCTTCTCTTTGCATGTCTCTTGGAGCGGGGATGGACCAACACGACACCCTTCACCTGTGGGCACAGCATCATGACTAATAGCCCCCCAGTGCCAAACTTGAGGCGTCAGAATGATTCCTCTATATTATAAATCTTCAAGGTTTGGGATTCTATATGTTTTCTTAAAAATCATGTGTGCTTTCTGGTTGCAGACACTCAGGAAAGCATGTTCAGGGTCTCTAGTCCACATGGAATTCATTCCTTTTTGGGGCTGGAAAGACTGAATTGATGTAATACCAACCCAAACCACAGAGAGCTAGAAGGGTCAGACTAATAACGGGGTCTCTGCACACATATAAATACAACTTTTGGTAAACATTAAACTCTTTTATTAAACGTCAGTGCCATTTGAGGCGGGTGCTTGAGAGAGATTTAAAAATTATTTTATTACATATGTGTCCAGTTTTCAGAAAAACAAACTACACTCATCCCCCAATACACATACTTTTACAAGCCAAACAAGTGAGAAAATGATTTTTTTATTTGAAAAAATGATTCTTTGCTTTATAAACTTATTCAGTAAAGGATTCCTTTAAATATCTAATATTCTAGTGCATATGTCATACAACTTACTATACACAAGCAATTTCTGTTTATATACTATCTTTCGAGAACACAATTTATTGGTTTTGGTTTCAGCATAAGGTTTATATCTAGACTTGTATAATGATCTTTTCATTGTAATGGATTTCTTTTGAATAGAAATGAGAATAAAAGGCCATGAGACTAGAAATGCCTTTGGGTCCTTGTGTTAATTTAATTCTCAGCTATAGGTTCATCAGAAACTAGAATTCAACGGTTAGTGCAGTGACCCTCAGGAGGTCTGGCCTGAGTGCGTGGTGGAGGCCTGAGAACTGACCCTCCCACCCTTTCCATGGCGGAGGGTTCCATCTGGTCCTGGGACAGACTGAATGGAATTTCACCCAGGATTCTCTAGGGACCTGTCATCTCTCTCCAGGTGATAACCATATTTGTTGTGTTTTACTAGGTATCTTCCATACTGTGTTTTCACCCCCAATCTTGAGCCCAGCAAAGGCAACTTGGCAAATTCCAAGCCCAACAACTGGAATCCCAAAGCCAGCAGCTCTTGGGTCACTGCAAATTCCAGTCATACATGAAGCTTTGAAAATCATCTCCTGCAGCTCTTCAGACAGAGGCAAGTGACTTCATGTCCACACTGGACTCTCAGTAAACAAGCCAGTGGACAACCCAGGTTGCAGGAGATTTCACACTTGTGGCTGGGCAGACACTGTGGGCTTCTTGCCCCAGAAGGTCCCTGCTTCAGGGCACCATTGCACTGTGCTCTAGAGGGCGCTGTTCACAAAGGATACAGCTGGGAGGCCCTCCACCCAGGTCTTAATGACCATTTCACAGTCTGCTGAGGCTTTTCTCAGCCCTGGGCTTCCCTTCCTTCACTTTGAGCTGTGCATCCTCACGTTTCCCTTGGTTTATCCTCTTCACTTTGGCTCAATCCACGCATAGCCAACAAAGCCATGCCTTCTTTTGGTAAAGTACAGAACTCCCTGAAGTTGAGAAGATAGACTCCTTAGAAAATCTTTAGAATAAAAGCCGAGAAGACCCAACTCTGTGACTGTGAGTTTCTCTCATCCTCTAGGGTTCTCTCACTCTGTGGTCACCACCCACAGCCCCCAGGGATGTGTGACTGTCCCTTCAAAACTCTGAATCAGGCAGAGATGAAGGGACCCCCCTAACGGGGGTCCCTTTGCAGAACCGAGACATGCTAACATTTCCAAAATACTTTAAAAAACAACTTTGAAGAACAACAAGGAAACAAAATTGAAAATACACATAAAATTAGTGTCAACTTCCAAAGCACAGGTTTCCTACTCCACAGCAAAGGCATGCTGCCACCAAAGACTGGTGAGACCCTACGGACACCTGGCTTGGGGCCAGCCTCACAGACTCCCAGGCTGGCTGTCCTGGTGGGAATATCACATCTCTTGATGCTTCCTGCTGGGTCCCAATCCAGGTGCCAGGAAGTGATACAGGTCTTTGTGGGGAGAGTAGAATTATCTTAGGATGACCAACGGCCCTTGTAAACTAGTTAGCTAGATAGAACTTTAAAACTGAACTTGAACATTTTAACTTCTTTTGGTGACTTTGTATACTTAAATTTGTTCCTTCATTTTCACATCCTGATACAAAAGCCTGCAAATATACATATGCGAGTGTGACTTCTGGAAGCAATGGTATGGAATCGTCAATTGGTTATGAAACGGCTTTATGACCTCTTAGTTACACCTCTTCCGTGTGCTCTTCTGCCTTTTGGGGTGTCAGTGCCTTCCAGCCAAAGAACACCAGGAGCACCCCAGCAGCTGAACAAGTTGGCTTGTTGCAGCTAGTACGCACCTGCACCCTGAGGAATTGTGGGGGCCTCGCTTGAGAGAGTGTTAGGAAGCACATAAATAAGATTTGGGCTTGTTCTAGGTGATTTGGGAGAGTTAAGGAAGCAATACGCTACTCTGGGTTAGATGTCAAGAAATAGGGGTAATTCTGTGATCGAATATGTTAATAAATCTTATTATCTAGAAGCAGAGAAGACCCGTGTAAGGCTAAAGCTGTTATTGGTAAAGAAGCAGGGATCACTCACAGTGCCAGCACAGGGGGACATTTGGTCATTTTCATGGTTTGGACAATGTTCATGTTTCTGTCTGTGTTCAGACATGATTCTGATGTTGATATCCTGTGAAACTGGGTTCAACAAGAGAACACCAAGACCCAGCTGTGAGCCCCAGGACAGCTCGCGACAACACCGAGACCCAGATGTAGTGCCAGGCTGGCTCCCAGCCGTCTGGAGCTGCTTTCTCCTTTTCAACGGCGTCTGTAGATTGTCAGTGATACAATCATATGCTACTTAATGTCTGTGGTAAGAGAAGAAGGGCATCACCCCTGGTAGTGCACCAAGGAAAATTCTCTCCCTCTATCCTGTTCTCACCTCTCCAGGATAAGGCTTCTGCCCTGATGATGGACAAATCCTTTATACAAATGTGTTTGGCTTTCTCAGGTCTTCTATTCCACAGGTCAGGATGGGCTCTGAAGCCAGTACAGTTCACAGACATCGACGTGTTGTCAGAACCTTTGTCACCCTCTCTCTCAGGAGCCTTGTCCCTCACCTGGGTGTCATTTCCCCACACAGCCCCTGTGACTCTGCAGAGCAGACCCTCAGTGGCCTGGGTCGGTGATGCCTGGTTAAGCTGCTGCACAGGTTTAAATTTCTGAACTAATAATAACAGTTGCTACTATTTATTGTTACTACTATTTATACATTTATTGTGTAATAGCTGTGTTCTAGGAACTTTGCATATGCGATTGCATTTAAAACACACTACAGCCTTTGAGAGCACATTCTTACAGTCATTTCACAGGCGAGGAAGCTGAGGCTCAGTTAGCCTAAGTGGCTTTTGCTCAGGTCACCTGGCCATCAAGTGACAGAACTGGGATTCAAGTCCATGTCTGTGCTCAGCCCAGCTGGACTTCCTCCAGTCTACCCGCTGCCTTGGTTCTTACCTGTGCCATGAACATCCTGCGCCAGGGCTCCCACCCCCTCTTGATCCCCATGCATGGCAGATCTCTATAGTTATTCGGGTGATACTTCTGGACCGGCAGCCTCCGGAGATGCCTACAGAAGCCGGTGTGCCTTAGGAGAGCACCAACACCCCCAGACCTTATGATTCACTGGCTCTTGTTCCCAAACTCTCTTCTCTGGAAGGAACCGGGCACCTAGGAAAGTCTGTGCTGCATTCCCACCCTGGACACAAGCAACTTGTGGCTTCACAGGGGAGGGGGCCTGTGAGGACACTCGGCCCCAGGGAAAGGTGGGGTATTACTGAGGTGCAGTCCCAAATCTAGCCTGGAAGGGTCCTGATGCTCATGCCCTTTCACATGCCCATGAGGCCAGGAAAAATTATTTCCACCAGCCTTGCCAAGTTCTATGTAAGAACCCAGGCTGAGCCCAAGGGAGCAGGCTGGTAGCGCTAAAGACATCAGAGGTGATTTCTCTGGGAATATGGAACAAAGAGGAAATAATGCCCTCTGTTGACAATAGGTCTCCATATAAGTATCCCCAGGAGCTGGCTGACTGTATGCTCCTGGGCACTGAGGGTTTGCAAATCCAGCTGGGTGGCCATCCTCCAATAGCTTGAGGCCGTTTTCATAGAAAACAGGAAGTCCTCTGCGGTATCAGTTAGATGCATTTGTTTTAGCTCCTCTGCAAAGGTGTGTTAAAGAGTGTAAGCTTGACCTTCAGCCTGTTGCGTCTCCTCTCTGGTGGATGCTTGAAAACCCTGTGCTCGACCCCTTCCGGGCAGCAAACCTGCCGCATTGCAATTACTGGATAATGACTGAATTACTACTCATCCTTGAGCAGCTTGACAGCAGGGAGTTACCTCTTTTGCTTCCTAGTGTAGCACCTGGCCTGTAGTAAGTTCAATCAGTAGAGAGTTTGCTTGATTTCACTGATTAAGAAGGCAGAGGCCTTGGGCCATGATCCCATTGCATGCCTTGCTACGGTAGGCCCTCAGGAAATGTTGGTTAATGGCCTGAAACAAAGCCATCAATTTTCATGGAAGCTTGAATTTCTCCTCCAGCACCCTTGCAAAGGGACTACAGAAAGTCATTTGACTTCTGCTCTCAGGCTCAATAACTCCTATTTTCTACCTCTGACAGACAATCTTGACTCTCAGAAATGTCCCGAGCGAATTCAGGCTGTGTGTGAGCTGTGAGAGGTTGGACTAAAAGGCAGACTACAGCAACTGTTTTTTCATCTATAGAGAGGAACGATAGCCTTTGTGATTCTAAATAAGAGATAAAAGCAACATCTATGGGCTTCCCTGGTGGCGCAGTGGTTGAGAGTCTGCCTGCTAATGCAGGGGACGTGGGTTCGAGCCCTGGTCTGGGAAGATCCCACATGCTGCGGAGCAACTAGGCCTGTGAGCCACAACTACTGAGCCTGCGCATCTGGAGCCTGTGCTCCGCAACAAGAGAGGCCACGATAGTGAGAGGCCCGCGCACCGCGATGAAGAGTGGCCCCCACTTGCCACAACTAGAGAAAGCCCTCGCACAGAAACGAAGACCCAACACAGCCAAAAATAAATAAATAAATAAATTAATTAAAAAAAAAATAGGAGGGTCATTAAAAAAAAAAGTACCTATTTAAAAAAAAAAAAAAGCAACATCTATTTGCCGTCTTTTCTCTGCTACAGTGGTTGCTGCGTGCTGGGGTGGGAAGAAGGCAGTGTGATATTGGCCACGGGAAACCCCAAGTTCCCAATTACTTGTTCTCAGGGGGTTGCCTGCAAAAGAACGACCTCTGTCCTGGTTCTTTAAATACCATCAAGGAGTACAAACTGTAGGTACCTCACTTAAAATGCAGAGGGGTTTGGTTGCCATAGGTATTGTATGCAAATAAAGCATGCATTTTTATGGAGAAAAGGAGATTCAGGAGGAAAATGTTTATTTTCAAGAATTTGAAAGGCTGATCACTGGAAGAGAGTTCAGACTTCTTTAGAAGTATCATGAGTTGTCCCTGAGGCAGAACTAGACCGGGTGTTGTTGGTATCAGTTTCTCCTCTAGGTCTAGATGAGAACATCTCGCAGGGCACACAGACGCTAAGTGAGCTGGCCCTTGCTAGTGCTGGCCCTTGCTGGTTCCAGCCGGTGTCTCGCGATGTCCCCCAGCACTGTCACCTATTTACTCAGCAATTCTTTCAGTTCCTCTGTGCCCCTGCCTCTGTCACATACACAATTTACAGTTTCAGTGCCGCACAAAAATGTCTCTTCCAAAATATCTCTATTGGATGGGGAGCCATGTAAGTGATAGCAGACTCTTTGCTTTCATGCATGCTTTGTTTAATTGATTGATCGTCATTCAGCAAACAGTTACAGAGTTCCCACCATGTGTGACTCTAATGCCAGCTCCAGGCCTTGGTCTCCATAGCACTTCTCTGCTCCTCAAATAAGATGCTCCCAGAGCACTTCCATGGTTTTCTACCCTGGCAGGTATCATACTGCGTTTGACGGTTTATCAGCTCGTTTGCATCTCCCACCCAGACTAGAAGCTTTTTCACAATGACAGGGACTGTACCCATTTGGTAAATGATTACTTCCGTGATGTCTAACACATGTTAGAATCCACACATTGCTTAATGATGGATAAATAAATTAATCGACACAAAAGTTGAGTTTTCTGTCAGTTGAGGTGTTTTCGCAGGGGGTTGGGGGATGCCTGTCTAATAGAGATCTTTGAGCAGAGACGTGTCCTTTGGGTATTATACAAACCACACCACATTGTAATTGCTGATTTACTGAGCTCACTTCCCCCTTCGACTGTGAGCTCCTTGAGAACAGGAACAGAGTTCTATTTGTCTTTGAAATCCTACACAATACACTCAGTGTTTGGAAAGTTCATACAAAGTCTATTTTTTGAGAATGGACTGTTTACAGAAAAAAAGAATGCTGGAGCACTGAAGAAAAAAGATGGCAATAATATAATCCACTTGCTTTGCCAGGCCATTAAGAAGACTTTGGTAAATATTAGCTAATGTCCAGCCCTATGCTTGCTATTAAGATTTACTGATTTCAATAGAAAGTGACCTAAAAACTGTGCATGTTACATAATCCAGGGCCAATTTCTAATCGCCCAATAGTTCCAAAAATACGTATTGTATCTGTCTGTGGTAGGATTAAATGCCATTGTCTAAGCAAAGTCGGATATAGGCTGTGTATAATGGGACTGCCATGTGACTGATGGGTTTGGTCAGAGGATGAATTTATCCTGTATTCTTGCATTCTCTAGGTATAAATCTTCACACTGTCTGAGTAAATAAATCAACAGCATTGGTTAACCCAGTGCATATAGAAAGTACCTTCAGTAAATGCCAGAGTTTACAAAATAAATCCAACAATAAAGGCTGCTTTTAAATCTCAATTTCTTAAACAACAGTGACTGCTGTGTACAGAGATTAACATGGTATCTTGTTTCTTCCTGGTGTGATCTTATTTTTGTCTTACAAATATGTACTTACCTACGTCTGTATCATTCACCTGTATCTTTGTGAACGCTTAGAAATCTGAGTATCTCAGTGTGTTTCAGGGAATATGCTGGGAGATTGATGATAACTAATGTTTCTGGTGAAAGGTATTGGGCACAAACTAGGAGAAAGAGCGAGAGAGCTATAGAGCATGGTAAAGGAGAGGAGGAAGATGCCAGAACAGAACCTGTGCCTGCTGCCCAGGGACCTTAGCTGGTGGCTTATCAAGTCTTAGCATGATGGTATTCAAGCCATGTGGGGTTTGGGAAAAAAATACATACCCAGCTTGGGGCTTGGTCTGAGAAAGACCAATTACCTTGGTTTAAAACACACAACTCCACTATCAAATTAATGTTTTCAGGCTAATACAAATTAGCATCAGTCCACTGGCCAAAGCCTACCATTAATTAGGCTGGGTTTAAAAGAAATCAGCCTGCCTACAGAGACCAACTCCCAACACTACCTCCTTGCTTTCCCCAGCCGTGGATGCTGCGGGTCGGAATATGTTTAAGATGTTGGTAAGTGTGGGCGATCTGGGGAAAGCTCTTTTTAAGCTGGTTGCTTTCGTTCCTTCTCTTTCCAAGGCCAGGCAGATAATATTTTCTTAGTAGTCCAGGCATGGAAACCCACACTCATCCAAGAGATAAATCAGGGGGGACAGGCATGGAAACCCACACTCATCCAAGAGATAAATCAGGGGGGACTCATTTACTCTACAGAAGTACTCTTTCTCTTCAAAAGTGAAATGAATTTAGGTGGTACTACAAGAATAGTGGGGGAGAAAAGCTTAGAGGTTGGTGTGTTAGGAGCTACGTCTGGAATTATAATGTATGACAAAGAGGATGTGGATTCGACTGATGAATGTTGGCTTTAGAAGTTATTGTTTTAGGTGAGATCCACCCTAGGAAGAGCTTTGTAAACAGTATGAGCTTCCACGAACCTGGGAAAGGGAGAGAGTCCCCAGTGGATGGACACAAGGTTAGGGGAGATGTGAGCAGAGAAAAGGGAGAGATTGGGGAAGGAAGAGACCACTTCCCTTGGTGAGCCACACTTGGGACCATCCCCTCATATTCTTTGGGACTTGAGGTCAATGAGGGTTGGGTGAGATGAGGGGCAGGCCCTTCTTAGTGCACTGCTGTCTGCTCTCCTGGTTACATTTTCTTTTTTTTAATATCTTTAGAACCTGTCCTTCCAATCACCACAGCCGTGGTTTTCTCATCACCACTTCTACCTGGGGTCTTCTTGTGTTTTCACCTGGTTTAAGGCCATGAGCAAGACGTGGTAGGATATCACTTTTGTTTAAAATTTATCACTAAGTTGGTTTCGCTTCCTAGTTTGTATGAATAAACACATTTTTGAAGGGGGATTTTGAAATCTATTTTAGAAACATGTTTGCATTTGATTAAAAATACCACGAAGACAACCATAACAGGCACACCTTGGGAGTTGGGGTGGGCACAGCTAGGGGAGGAGACCATCTAGTGTTTATGACCCCGGGGGTTCATCAATGCTGTCTGTTTGGGGGAAATCCTTTCAGTTTTGTGCTGTAAGATGGAAGTTACAATAATGTCATCAATGAGACCTTTGACCAGATGGTATTTTGAAGTGCTTAATTCATTCACGGAATGATTCCATTTATGCTTATTGAATAAATAGTAAGTGCCCATGGTCTGTGCTAACAGCTGGGATAGAGGAGTGAATAAAACATGGTTCTACCTTTGTGCAGGATTCTTTAAATCAGAGTGCCACATCCTTCAGCTTGTGGGCAAGGAAGGAAGTAGGAGATACCGATGGTGAGCATCTTACTATTCCTTTTGGGAATCTTGGCATCCCAGGCTTGTGATCCACTGAGAAAACTTCCGAGATCTTATGATATAACTTGACCAAACAGTATTGAGGAACTCGGTTCTAAATAGTGTCGAGCAAAAAAAAAAAAAAGGAAGTTGACCAATGCTTCTCTTGAAATGTTTCAGAGAAATCTGGTGTTAGAATATAAAATGCTATAACTGAGACACAGTGAGGTAGAGATTCCTCTGACCTGGAAGCAGGGAGCCTTATGCTCTAGTTGTCATCTTGCCATGGTTAGGTCCCTGACTTTGCTGTTGTCCTAATTTTATTGAAGTATAGTTGATTTGCAATGTTGTGTTAATTTCTGCTGCGGGACCTGACTTTGGAAATGTCATTAAAATTTTCTCAATTCCTTCACTAGATAAATGAGAGAACTGAACTGTATTATAATTTCTCTTGCTATGTGAGTATCCACAGCAGTACACAAGATGATTTAGGTAGTATACTGATGAGCCTTTTTTTCATGGTTATTTATTTCTATATATTAACAAAAATGTAAATAGTGTATCAAGCTTCTGCCTTCACAGATATTTTTGCTTAGCTTAAGACTAAATTTATTAAAGAAGAAAGGAGAATTCATTTAAAGAATGCTATCAAATAAATAATAGTACAGGTCATAATTTGTTATCATAAACATTTTAAAAAATTTATTTTATTGAAGCATAGTGGATTTACAATGTTGTGTTAATTTCTATTGTTCAGCAAAGTGATTCAGTTATACATATATATACATTCTTTTTCCTCTTCTTTTCCATTATGGTTTATCACAGGATACTGAATATAGTTCCCTGTGCTATACAGTAGGACCTTGTTGTTTATCCATCCTATGCATAATAGTTTGCATCTGCCAACCCCAAACTCCCAATCCATCCCTCCCCCACTTCCCTTCCCCTTGGCAACCACAAGTCTGTTCTCTGTGTCTGCGTTATCACAAACATTTTTAAGGTTGGGTGTGACTAAGGTCAGAAAACACATGGATGTATGCTATCTCAGGTTCCTTTACATTTCTATCTCCCTGTAATTATTTTTTCTCTTTATCTTTAAGCAATATGGTCTTGTAGCAGAAATTTTCTACTGACAATAGCATTATGGTATCCAGAACAAGGTTGTCAGCTTGCCCAAGCGATCATTCACCCAGATTGTATTGAATGGCCGTTTCATTGGCAGTTAGCTCTTTAAGTGAGTCACTTAGTGCCCTAGTGTTACACACATAATTTTGTTCTGTTTTGTTCTTCTTTGATGTGATTTCAGGCCGGGTGTTGACAGAAAGAATGTTCAAACATCTTCAGAAATGGTTTGTCACTCACTTTCTTGGTCATTCTCAGCGAAGAGCAAGGCTGGTCTCCAAAGATGGAAGGTGTAACATTGAATTTGGCAACGTAGAGGCACAGTCGAGGCTGATATTCTTTGTGGATATCTGGACGACTGTGCTGGACCTCAAGTGGAGATACAAAATGACCATCTTCATCACAGCCTTCTTGGGGAGCTGGTTCTTCTTTGGCCTCCTGTGGTATGCGGTCGCCTACATTCACAAAGATCTCCCTGAGTTCCACCCTTCCGCCAACCACACGCCTTGCGTGGAGCACATTAATGGCCTGACCTCAGCTTTTCTGTTTTCTCTGGAAACGCAAGTGACCATTGGCTATGGATTCAGGTGTGTGACGGAACAGTGCGGCACTGCCATTTTTCTGCTTATCTTCCAGTCTATTCTTGGAGTCATCATCAATTCTTTCATGTGTGGCGCCATTTTAGCCAAGATCTCCAGACCCAAAAAACGTGCCAAGACCATTACTTTCAGCAAGAACGCAGTGATCAGTAAGCGGGGCGGGAAGCTCTGTCTCTTGATCCGAGTGGCTAATCTTCGGAAGAGCCTCCTTATCGGCAGTCACATATACGGAAAGCTTCTGAAGACCACCATCACTCCTGAAGGAGAGACCATTATTTTGGACCAGATCAATATCAACTTTGTGGTTGACGCGGGGAATGAAAATTTATTTTTCATCTCCCCACTGACAATTTACCATGTCATTGACCACACTAGCCCCTTCTTCCACATGGCAGCAGAAACCCTTCCCCAGCAGGACTTTGAATTAGTGGTGTTTTTAGATGGCACGGTGGAATCAACCAGTGCTACCTGCCAAGTCCGGACATCCTACGTCCCGGAAGAGGTGCTCTGGGGCTATCGTTTTGCTCCCATGGTGTCCAAGACCAAGGAAGGGAAATACCGAGTAGATTTCCATAACTTTGGCAAAACAGTGGAAGTGGAGACGCCTCATTGTGCCATGTGCCTTTATAACGAGAAAGATGCTCAAGCCAGGATGAAGAGAGGCTATGACAACCCCAATTTCATCTTGTCCGAAGTCAGCGAAACAGACGACACCAAAATGTAACAGTGGCTTTTCAACACGAGTAAAGCAACATCTCGAAGATACCTAGTGACTAGAAACATTATGGAGCAATCAACAATTTGGGGGTATGACAGTGGGACAAGAGCCTTTAAAATCTCCCTGCACAATGTCCCTGAACCCCATAACCATGATCCTACAAGACATATAGCTCTACAAGGCAACTGCATGAGAACATGCAATGGGTTTATAGGAAACTGGAATATGGGGGCCATAGGAGCTCACATAAAGTCTTGAATAGGATTATTTGAAATCACGCAGTGTTGATGGGAACAGACAAAAATCATTGAAAGCCTCATGGACAGACCAAATGAGATCTTTTTAAGAGTCTTCCCAAAGAAGATATAAGCTTTAGAAAGGATCAGGGAAAAACGATATTCTTATTTTGGTTCTACTGATAAGAAAGAAGCCACGTTTATTTTAACATTGGCTTGTATCAAAGGAAAAATTGTCTTCTGAGTTGGGGGAGATGAACCAATCAAAGTAATAAGAAAAGACGGATGCACAGTGAACATTTGTGAGGCACTGGCCTTCTCCAGCCCTGGTTGTTGGCCCTTTCATCTAAATCTGGGTCATGCTGTGTTTCCAGAGGAGCAAGGGGTAGGCTTGGCCCATGGACTCCGCATCTCTACGTACAGGAGAGGAGCACAGGGCCCAGCCTGCTCGATGGCACCTCCAGACCCTGTGGCCAAGCTGGGTGTTGCCCCAAGGACATTTAGACAGAGGCTAAATCACCACTCTAGAATCTCAATGAACACTTTGCTGCAAGAAAGAATGTTTGATTTGAAAATGAGGGTGATATTTCTTCCAATTTGTGTTAGATGGGATAAGGGGCTTCAAATCTGTTAAAACAGTATTTCCTGATCTTCCAAGAAGGCAGTGAGGAGTTTGAAGGAGCAAAGACAGTTTAGAAGGGAAAATACTGCTAATGCTTCTGAGAAAAATATATCTTGTGTTTGTCACCTGAGGGTTTGTAACTGAAATGCTGTTTCTAAAGGAGAAGAAGTATGAAAGGGAAGGGAATGGGATATGACCCCACAGTAAGGAAAGTGCTAGGTCTTCCTTCCTCTGAGGGCCAACACCACATCTTCATCAAAGAGACCAATGTAATATAAAGATTGATCTGCAGGGGAAGGTTTTACTGTGAATGTCTTGTTCAGTTTCCTACTTACGTTATTTTGAATGTATACTGGAAAAGATGGTACCCAAAGCTGCTTAGGAATCAAAATGTTTTCAGTGTGTTGATTAATACATTAAATCTCTGAAACTGTGATGTACTTTCCCCAAGTGTCAGTCATTGCACATTAATTGTGACAGACCACTTGGTAACAATCCTCCTGCGGAGGGTGGGCTTTCTTCTGGGAGAGGCAAGAGTGGTGGCCCGTTTTGTCTTGAATCCAGCGTGCCCAGGAGGACACGACCTCAGGTGCAGATGTGCCCCATCCCATGCAGCCCCATCAAAACACTCCGGTGTGAGTCTAGGCACATAGTCATGGATACCAGTGACTTTGTTTTTGCAGGCCTGGGGTTGAGGTTGTACAGATACACACACACACTCTGGTCCTTCCGACAAAAACGAGTGAGGAGTCTGATGGGTTCAGAGTTGCGCACTTTGTCCGTGGCCATAACGGTGGACACGATGGGATCACGTGGGAGATTACTCTGTGCCTGTAAGTGTGTTGGCATCGCCATTTAATCTGCTGACAAAGCTAAAGGAAATCAGGTGTCACAAGCTCGAGGGAGCTGGAATTCTCTGCTGGCCCACTGTCATGAGGGTTTATGACTCTGTAGTGTCTTTATAGACGGAAGGGTCAGAAGACATGCCTTCTAGTCTGTTCTGCTCCTTTTAGCAGATGTTGGGGGATGCTGGTAGCGAAGTGATCATAGGCAATCCATTCCTCTTGATCGTTAAGAGAGCAGAACAACCGGAATCTTTGCGAATGGCCTTTCTTTCTGGGTTATTCGATGGAAGACGTCTGCTTTCAAATATTCTTTTATTAGGATTGAGGCATTCTGCCCTTTGAAGTCTACTTTTTAATGCAAACTCCCATTGAACCTTTAGTAACTGTTAACATACTTACATCCAACAAAGCCCCGAGGAAATGAGGCCCTGCAGGCACCATCCAATGGTCCTAAGGGATGGCTGGAACCCCAAAGCAGCATAAGAACTCTGGACATTTGGAGAGAAAGGGTTACCACAGGCATAGGAACTCAGTGAGTAAATAAGTTCAATGGAAAACAGAAGGTTCCAGAAGGCCAACTTGCCCATAGTTGAGTGCCAGTGCTAAAGGCAGGCTTTTTATTCCAATGTGGTAACAGCGTTCCCACCAGGACCTGATCACATAGGCACTGCTACTGCTACAGGCGTGCCATATAAATCTATTTACTGATTTACCCATTTTTAAAAGCAATTCAACATTTCTTTTTCCTTTCAAGAAAAACTGCATCTCATGATGCATCACCATATTCAGAGTTTCCCTTGGTACTGATTCCTCTTGAACGGGCTGTTTAACTCTGTTGCTCTGAGGTTTTGACTTGGAGAGTCTGATCCTGGTTTAAACTTCCAGGACTTCGGTTGGCTCAAGCTCCAGTATTTAGAGTTAAGATGTGGGACACTGTCTAAAAATTTATTCCTCAAGACAGAAAGGGTGGAAGGAAAAGATCCTAAGTTGCCAGGTCTAAGGAGTGAGATGCTCAGCTCATCTGTCTGTTTTCACGGACAGCAAAGAGCTTCCCTGGTAGATCGTGGGGACCGCCGAGGAGGTGTCTTCCCTCGAGATTTTTCATAAAACGGGAGATGGGTCCTCCACAGGGTGACTGTGAGTAGCGCGGGGGCTTGTCCCCTGTCCAGAGCAAACGTGATGAAAACCTCGGATGCCCAGAATGCAAATGAAGCCCTGGCCCCGCCCCCGGGCCGCTGTCCTCCCCATTCCAGGAAGTGTATGTCAATCAAAGCTTGACAGGGGAGATAGAGCATTTTATTTTGGAAGCCAGAAGTTTGAGAACAATGACTGGAATTTCCTCTTTCTGTCCAGCAAGGGCTGTTTGTCACTGGGGAGATAAAAGTCCAGGGGTAGGGAATAAAGGTTATCGGGATCTGCGCCACACAGAGCCGCGCTGGGGGGCGCCGCGGGAGGAGGGGTTACGGAGGAAATCTATTTCAATGCCTGTCATTAAGTTTCCATTAAAAGAACATTCAGTTAGGAATTCAAAAATAATTTAATCTCCCCAGCCAGATGCACCCAGCTGGACTCCTTGGAGCTGAGCCCTGCAGAGAGGGAGACCTTGCATGGGGGCTGCGGGGGCGAGGGACGGGTGTGGGCCCTTGTGCATCTCCATCCCAAGCATCCTCCGCCGCCCTGGATGTCCTAGAGGCCGGGAGCATCTTTCAGGCGAGTGGGGAACCCCAAGTTTCTCTTGTGCTATAGTAGGAGAAACTTACTCTCGGGCTACTTACTGACTTCTTACTATGTCTGAAGTTCTGTTTAAAGCATTTCGTATACACTACCTAATTTTATTTTCCCAATGATCCTGTGAGGAACTATCATGCCACCTATTTTTCACCCGAGGCAGCTCAGGTAATGATGAGAGCCTGCTTATTGTTTTCACTGTTTTCTTTGGTTAGTCGTGCAAAGAACGGTTCTATGGTTTCAAAATCATAGAACCGGATTTAGAAAACTCATTTCTATTCCTGTGGCCTCTCCTTTCCCTTCCTCTTAGATCAAGGTAGCCATTCTCATTAGTTTTATCATGATGCTATTTCTTTTTGAAAACTATAAGCACTATACATATATTTATATCCCCCCATTCTTACACAAAAGGTAGCATTCTAGAAACACCGTTCACTTAGTGATACCTCCTGCAGATTACTGTGTACCTATTGTTGGTAGATAATTCCAGCACCTGTGGGCTCCCCAGCCCGCTTGCCGTCGCTGGCTTTGCTGTGGTTGCTGGGACCATGCTCCGGAGGCCCCTGCTCCGCTGTTATGAGCCTGAGAGATCGGGGCTGTGCTTGTTTTGCATTCCTCTCCCATTGCAGAGCGCCTGCAGGGCTTACCCTGCTCGGGACTGAGCTGGATTCTCAGAACCAGGGTTCTCAGTGGGAGTCGATCTGCCTGGGCTAGCACCTCTTTAAGGATCAAACCTTCCTGGAAGTTTGGCTGGTGAGAAAGTCAGAACAGGTGCCCTCAGGAGAAACAACGCCACTCCGGAACCTGGTCTAGGGTCTCTGCTAGGAAGAGGGGGGCTTCATTCCCGGGGCTTCTGGGTCATCAGCTTTTGATGAGAATCCAGGCACCCTTTGGGAGATGGAGGTCACAGAACCCACCACTGTATGTGAAAGTTCGTGCATGGGTATTCAAATTGAATTCAATGAATTAAGTAAATACGATGCTACAATTGAAGTATGAAGAAAATGTTGAGGGGGCCAGAGGAAGGGGAAGGCTTCCCGGAGGAGGTGGCAGCCGAGCTGGGCTTAGTGGATGGGTAAGACTGAAAATAGGGAAAGGGGTAGGCTAGAGAGCTGAGCACCAGCTGATGCACACACGTCCCAGACCAATGGAAGAACAGGATGTACATTTGCTTGGGTCTCCTGGGAGGTGATGTGGTGTTTCCATGGCCACAGCATTGGCACAGGAGGGAAGCATCACTCTGTGGTCAGAGGAGCCGGAGGCTTGGTGCTGACCTGAGGTCGCATCCTGGATCTATCAGTCAACCACTGGAGTCCTTGCAGGGCGAAGACATGATTAAATGTGTGTTTTAGGTATCTATCTCTGGTGTTGGTGTTGAGGGTGGAGTGGAGAAATTAGAAGCAGAAGCTCGCTTTTGGGGGCTGGGGAGGAAAGTGTTAGCATTCCCATTTTCCAGGAGGGGAAACCTGCTCAGAGACCACATGACTTGCCCAGGTCACTACTGATGCAGCGGGAAGGCGGGGTGAGGGCCCTGGGCTTCTGCTTTCGAGTCGGTCAGGGCTCTTTCCTGGGGCCACCCACAAACCTCACGCCTGGGGGGTCACCTTTCCTGAAGGAAAGCTCACCAGGAAGGTGGCAGCCAAGGTCAGCGGGACTGCTCACCAGGACCAGAGGGAGTGAGTCTGGGGAACGGAGAAGCACATCCTTGAACTGGTTCCTTGGGGACACAGAGGTCACATGCATCTACCATGGCACTGAGCAGCCAAGGAGTCTGGGAAGGTGAGGGGCTTGTCCACGTCCCAGAGGTGACTTTCTTTGTCCCAGTGACATGAAAAGTAAGCGATTCACTGATGTGTGGGCTCTGGACCACCGGCACTGTTGGTTTGAGTTGAACTCAAAGTGGCGGTGAGAGACCACAACGATCCTGACGGCTTTCTCACTTCCCCATGTCGCTGGTGGTGGCCACACACGACCTGAGCCTGGGACCGCCTCTGAAGGACACGCCCTGCTGGCAGCATGGAAGAAAAGACGGAGGTGAGGAAGAGCAGAAGTGAAGGCAGGCAGCCCAGTGTGAAGTTCAGGGCCTTGGGAGACAGACACACTTGGGCAAATGCAGCTTTCCCCCTTGGCTGTGCTGTCTAAAACTAGTTCTTAACCTTTCTGAACCACTTTTAAAGAGTTAAAAATTTTTCTATTTTTAAAAAATTAATTTTCATTGGAGTATAGTTGATTTACATGAACCGCTTTTTAAAAAATCGTAAATAACAATAATCCCTCTTTTACAGGGTCAATGAAAGGACAACAGTATGAAATAATACATAATGAAGTAGTAGGTAAAGCACCCAGCACAGAGCCTGGTACAGCCTCCCAGTAGATGGTAGTTTGAGTGATGCTACAGCCAAGGAGATGATTCTGATGATGAAGGCAAGGTGGGAAGGTGAGTCTGGCCCTGTGGTTGGTCCCATACTGTGCCTTATCCCCTCAGCCTGAGCCCCACCAATTCCCTTTGCTTTCTAGTCCCAGCCTTGATCTCAACCTGAGACAAAATAACTCACCTTCCTCCCATCACTGCTTCTGCTTCTGCTGCAAATGCACCAAATCCTAGAAGCTTAGCGGTGAAAAAGCCCTATGAAAACCCTGACCAACCCTGTCACCTTACAAGTGGAGAGACTCAGGGTCTTGGAAGGAGATGGCTTATTCGGTGTGTCTTCATGAAAGCACTGGTTGCTGACCTGGTCTGTGCTTTAGACACTCCATCAGGTGACCAGGGGAGTAGAAACAGGTGATATTACGGCCCTACCTGGAGAGGAAGGGGAGAGGGCGGGGAATCAACACAAGCCATCAGTCGTAAGCAAGCTGGCACCTTACGTTAGCGCCTCTGGCCAGCAGGTGGCGCCATCCACTGCCAGATCACGAAAGTGAAAGTGGTCTGAAGTCCGCCTCCAACTGTTAGGCAGGCGGTGGAGAGAGGGCTTTCGCAGACCCGGCAAGCTCTTTAATAGCCATTATGTTGTTTAAATATTTAACAGAGAGACGTAAAATATCTGGGTCATCTGATCATTACTGGGCTGATAAAACAACGGTGAAAGACTTTGGAAAAATAAATATGATATCAATGTAGAAGTTTATAATTCTAGAGAGGGTATGGTAGCAGAAGAGACAGTTGTTACTGTTTATTAAGAGGCCCCTAGAGTGCAGGAGCTTTCCATTTTGTCTACAACAAGCTGAAATAATATTATTATCCCCATCTTATGGGTGAGAAGACTGAGGCTCAGAGAGGTTAAGACACTTGCCCAAGGTGGCGAGCGAGGGCAGAGCTGGTATATATCTACATAGTCAACATTTAGAGCTTTCTCATTTAATCCTCATAACTACCCTAGGAGGGGTAGGAACAACCCGCGCATGCAAGCACAGGTCATGCTGTGTCAAAATTCACGGCTTTCCACCAGAAACAGGCCAACTCCTGTCTCCCGGTCAGGGCCCAATCCTGGCCCTTCTAGTTGCTTCCTTATGAATTTGGTGCGTCACTTACTCTCGCTGAGCCTCAGCTTTGCCATCTGTAAGATGTGGATTATAACTGCACAAGCCTATGGAGATCAAGTGGGGAGACACAGGGTTCATTTTAAAGCAAAATTCTATTTTATGGCATTATCTGTACTGCAGACACCTAATGGCTCAATTCACATAAAGACGTACACAAGGCCATTTGTCACAGGATTATTTGTAGTGAAGAAAGGCCTCCGCGTACCACAACAGGGAGATGGCGTTAGTGCTGTGTGGACCAGAATAAGGTGAGATGCTATGCTGCTTTCAACAAACGTTTGGGCACACAGCAGCGTCCTGGGACATGCTGGAAGACGAAATGCACCGGGAGCGCCGTGGAGCTCAGATTCCAGAGACAGCTGACAGGAGACACAGTTGTCAAAGGAGAGGCCAGGCACAAGGGGTCCTAACCTTGTCAGGGGCACCAAGGAGGGCTGCCTGAGGAGCAGACATCAAGGTGAAGCCTGAGGCATAAGGAAGAGTTAGTCAGATGATGGGGGCGGGGTAAGGAAGGATCATGGGGCGGGCCGTGCTCCAGGAATACACCACTACGCGTTACAAATCACATTTAACAAGTGTAATGATTATAGACAATGGTCTCAAAAATGTCACATGAAAGAAGTATGAACCAAAAATGATAAAATTCAATTTTATAAAAATTGTTTAATTAAATTAAAAAAATAAAACTTGAAATATTTTAAAAAAACATACAATTTTGTTGCATATATATACATATGTGTACATACACACGAAAGAAGATTCAGAAGTAACCGCAAATCCATTCACTCACTCATTCATTCACTCATCCAATGTGTTTGGAGGGCCTGCAGTTCTGAGACTGCTGAGGGCAGGGGGGATACACAGCGAGGAAGATGGTCAAGGGCTTCACCTTTACGGACCTACTTTCTAATGGAGGGAGGCGGAAAATAACAGTACATGCATAGCTTTAAGAAAATTTCACATAATGATACAGGTCACAAGGAACATTCAGGAGGGTCAGGACTCAGAATGACTGGATGGGAGGAAAATGCTTTAGACAGAGTGGGGACGGAAGACCTCTCCCAGGAGCTAACACTGAGAAATGGCCAATGGTAAGGAGCCAGCTACGCAAAGATATGGGAGGAGAATATTCTAGGCCAGTGGTCCTCAGCCTGTGGCACCCAGGCATCACATGGGGAGCTTCAAAAAATACCAATGCTCGCCACCACCAACCCCCAGATTCTGACTTAATTCCTTAAGGGTACAGCCTGGGCGTTAGGACTTTTCAATCCTTCACAGGGAGTTTTACAAGCTTTCCTGGTGACACTAATATACGCTGAGGCCGAGACCCACTAGACTAGGTGGAAGCAAGTATAAGTGATGCACGTGATTATCTGATCATCTTTGGGTGGTAACATAATGGTCATTTTCATTGTCATTTTTTAATATTCTGTATCCTACAGATTTTCTTTTAAGCCATGCATTTCTTTCATGATAATTTTAAACAAAAGATAACTTAGACAACAAACTAGTGAATCTAACAAAAAAAGAGAAGCAGACTCACAGATATAGAGGACAAACTAGTGGTTGCCAGTGGGGCGAGGGAAGGGGGGAGGGGCAAGATAGGGGTAGGGGATTGAGACGCACAAGCTATTATGGATAAAATAAGCTACAGGGAAGTACTGTGCAGCGCAGGGAATATAGCCAATATTTTATAATAACTATAAGTGGAGTATAACCTTTAAAAATTGTGAATCACTGTGCTGTACACCTGTAACTTATATAATATGGCACATCAACTATACTTCAATTAAAAAAAGATAACTTAGAGATAATACATTGTAGTATCTAGGAATCTAGGTAAAGATCTAGGCCTGGACTGGATCTAGGAAATTTGAATTCTAGCTGCCGCTGAACGAGTAAATAGCAGTACGGTCTTGGGCAAATTCTGTTACCCCTCTGTGCCTCCGGTTTTGCTCATCTCTAGAATGAATGCTGTAATTTCATGATTCTAGGAACTGGAGTTCTGAATGAGGAAGAACTAGCAGACACCTGAACAATTATAAACCTGACTTCATGTGAGGGAAGGTCTCCAAATAAGAGCCAACTCTAAACTTCCAGCTTTGGAGAATCTTATCAGATGCTTCTTTTGTGCTTTCATGTAGTTTTCATGCGAACTTCATTTCTTATGTCGGCTCTTAAGGAAGCACAAAAGGATGAACCACGCCCTTCTCTTCATCCCGTTTCTCCCGGCATGACCTCACTCTGCTACCCACCCCGTCACAACTCCGCCCCAGTGCTTTTGAGGCCCTGGTTAGAATCGTCCAAGGCCAGCTGGCAAAGTGCCTTCTCTTCGGCCTCCCATCTTTGGCAAGACTCTAGCCCATTTCCCAGGATCATTCTCTTGCTTCTTTTACTTTCCCCCCCCCCCCCCAAGAACACAAGCCTCAGGAGTCGGGCACTCAGGCTCTTCCCCAGACACGCCACATCTTTAAGAACTTCATCATGGCAAGGTGAAGAGGAAGGAAAGGCAGGCGACGTTGTTTGTTTACTGTTCTGCTTCCTGGTTTCGTTCTGGTTGTGGTCAAAGTCACCAGGGTGTGGGGCTCACCCCCCGGCTGTGTGGTCATGATTTCTGCTAACTAAGAGGACGGCCAGGCTCTGCCGTGGGCAGAGCCCTGAATTCACGTTCCTCTCCTGACTCTGGCCCCAAGGAACCGTCGCTTCATTGCTGTGGGTCTCAGGGGAGGTCCAAGTGACGAGAGCCGATGGAGCGCATCTCTTCCCGGCTCTGAGTTCAGAGCTTTCACAGTGGTTGCCTGAAGTCGGCCACGTGGAAGTCTTTATACTCTGGAAACCAACAAATGCTACAAATCAGGCCCCCTGCTGCCACCCCATCTCAAGAGCCGGTGATTAAACATTTACCAGCATACCACTGAGGCTGTCTGCCAGGCGGGGCTGTGTCCACATCACCTGAGAGGGCTTGTTATAAACGCAGAATCCCTGGGTCCCACTGCACACCTCTGGAATCAGGACATTCAGATGCCCTAGGTGATTCCAAAGACCTGTACACTGGACACTGGTTTTCTAATGACATGTCCTTAAAGGTTATTTTTAGCTCTAAAAAACTCTGCTTCTGGTTGTCACCTGCTCATAAGTTGGTGACTGTGGCTGCTTTGCCTCAGTGGCCAAGCCTGCTGACATCTTCACCTGGAGCAGATAATTCCTGCTCTTTGGTCTTAAGTCGGCCTGATCCCGGGATGGGAGGACTTGTAACTAGCCCGTCCTCGCTAGGCTTGGAGGGAAAGCAGGCGAGGTTGCCAAGATTTCCTTCGGAAGAGGCTTCCCGAGGGAAAGTTGAAGGGCACAAGGCACAGCGAGGCCCCCAGGGCATCCTTCCTGGCCCTGGTTTCCTCCTGGGTCTCGAAGCCACCCTAGCTCTACAGGGGCTGGCCTGCGGCCTGCTGCTGATGCCACGTCGGCCTTAATGGTAGCTCTTGCTTTGATCTGGGGAGGAGAGGAAATCACTGCCAAAGAGAGAGATGTTCTGAAGCAGACACCACTGTCTTTTTTTTTTTTTTGACACCACTGTCTTAAAATTCTACCTGAGCACGCCTAGCGTCCTGCCAGCAAACAGACCACCAGCTCAACAGCAGGCCCCAGAAAGGTCTTCTCCAGCGAAGTGAGGGCCTGCCCGGGTTGGGGAAGGGTCTGTGGTTGAGCAGGAGGGCGGTACCAAGTCTGTTCCCGCCTCCATAGCTGTGGAGTTCTTTCTGGATCCCCTCTTGCCTGTGTCAGGACAGCAGCCTGCCCTCCTGTGATCTGACCTGGACAGGAAAGGTTTACTGCATCTCTTTTCTGTGTCCTTAGGTTATTCCCTTGCCTCTCATTTTCTGCCCCCAGCCGTTCTGTCTTCCAGAATCCCTCTGAGTTAGGCGGTTCCTGCTTCCTAGGTCCCATACCTTTTTCAGGCCCCAGCCTTCCACCCTTGGCTTTGGATAACCCCCTCTGGCTGCCAGGGGCGGCCTCCTCAAAGCCTCTTTCAGATGTTGGTTATGGCCGTAGGCTCCGGTCTCCCCACATTGACTCAGCAGCGGCCGCCGCTTTCCTCCATAGCTCCCCTCACCCACCCCGCCGCCCCGCCGCTGGCCTTGGGAAGAAGGTGAGCTTTTCGATCTGTAGATGCACCTGAAGGCTTCTCGGAGGCTGGGGGAGGGAGTGGGAACGCGCGGGAGCGCCCCTGAGGGCATGTCAGTGCTGACCCTGGGCGGGAGGCCGGGCAGCGTTTGCGCGTAGACTGGGCGAGAGGGGACCCACGAAGGGCCAGCCGAGGTTTCGGCTTCCTCCTGATTTGCGCCCCGCCCCCAGGTCTCCCCTCGAATCAACATCATCTTTCTAAGAAAGCCACTTTATCACTGCCAGGTCACATGGGGCTGGACCGGGGAGGGCCTCACGGTGGAGCCGGCTCCCCGCTGCCCCGCCGGGCAGGGGCACAGCCTGGCACCCACGCGGCCCCCGGCGCCTCCCGGAGCGGCTCCGGCTGTCTGCCCGCCCGCGCTCCAAGGCAGCGGGGTAGATGGCCAGCATCCAGCCCGGCCGGCGACTTGAAAATACAAATGAAACAGAGGGAAAAGAGAGAAAGAATAAGGAGCGCACCGGCAAGCCAAAGGAAATATAATTCCCAGGCCCGGGCAGGCTTGGGGCCTGCAGCCGGCCCGGGCCGCGAGCCTTTGGCACGGGAACCGGCGGCCCTTTGTGCTGCCCTCGGCCCCCACCCCCGCCGCGCGGCCCCGTCCTAATTGGAGAAACACAATCCGGGTTTGCGCCCGACGCGCCCGCGGCCGTGGAGGCCGGAGAGGCCGGCAGCGCCCTGCCCTCAACAGGGCCCGGCTTGTTCTTTGTGCGGCAAATATTTATTTTGGTTCAAGTGGACCCCTTTCCACAAAGACCACCTGGTTGTGGTCAATAACACCTATTTTCAGATAATCTGCCGCTCTCTAGGCAGAGCCCAAGGAACTCACCCAAACAGAGACCTTTTCAAAGGGAATTGTAAATGGGCTGGATTCACGGCGGGCCGGAGGGGGACCGGGTAGGGGCAGGGGGGAGAGGAGGGGGAGCCCGCGGGCCTGGGTGGTCAGGCCAGAGCTGGGCGAGGCTGCCAGGTGGCCGGCTCCGCTCAGACCTGGCTCTCTACGCTGGCTGGGGGTGGGGCTGCCCGGGGGGCGCGGGGAGGGCTTCCAGGGACCTTTCTCAAAACAAATTCCAAATCTTTCTTCTGTGGCCAAGTCTCGCTGCGGAGGTAAACTTCTAGAAACTCCGAGAGCAGCTTCCTCTTCCGCCCCAAAGAGCATCTAACTTGTCAGATGAGGATTCGGGGATGCCGCAGCTGTGAGCCTTCCCGTACCTTACTCGCAAAGTGAGCACCGACCCCGGGTCTCTCTTGGGACAGCTCTTGAGGCAGGGGTGCACGCTGAGCACCCAGGGGTTCCCAGCGCTGGGATGCAGCAGGGCACAAAACACAGGGACCCTGCCCTCAGGGAGCTGACATTCCAGCGCGGGGAGCCAGACAAATCAACAGGTAAAACACTTAGTGATGTACAGGAAGAAGGAAGCATGTGAATAGGTATTTTGAAAGCTGTAAAGTGCTTCGTGTGTCAGCTCTGAGATGGAAGCAGCGCTCCCGCCGGGCCAGTTTGTCCCCTCCACGGCAGGTGTCAGGAGATGAGTTCACGCAGGTGGAAAACCCCAAGGAGACTCAGAAGGTGCTGTGAGCTCCAGACATGTCAGGGGCGGACCCAGCAGGCCGGAGTCCACGTCCACCTACGGACGAATTTCAGAGCCTCGGAATCCCTGAGAAGGAATTGGGCTGGATAACGTCCATCTCTTGGGTTGTCATGAGGACTAAATAAAAACTGAGACCACACATCCATCAGTGTTAGTTCCTCCCTGCCCCAAATGCCATGGAATCATGGCATGTAACCATGTAACCAGACTTAACAGTCTGGGCCCAGTGGAGGTGCAGTCTCTTTCTGTAATATGACAGTTTTAGGGTTTCCATAACATAATTTAAGATTTGGGGGCACAGACTGGAGACCAAATAATTTCTGGAAGCTGGGGCTTGGGATTCCTTCCACAGGAGATGCTACTTAGGGTGGTCCCACACTCGGGGTCATCCTCACTCTGTCGGTAGGGGTGGTCTAGGCTGGCCAGTCTGGGTGCCTGCCGTGCCCTCAGCCCCACTGGGGAGAAGCTGGGCTGATCTGGAGTAGGTGACACCCCCCACCCCCTCCCGGCTGTCGCCCCTGAGCCCTGAGTTGAGGATAGCCAGTCCACGAACTTCAACTGGATGGACCTCGAGGTGTCAGAGTTAGGTGACAGTAATTCGCTCGGCAAACCTTCTCTCTCAAACGTTTTAACTGGGTTAAAGGTAGGGTTTGAGGCCCGTGGTAGTGGGAGGACGGATGGGAAGATGTGGGGAGTGTGCCTGAGTCGTAGGGACATAGGTGCGCTCTCCCTCACACCCCTGGGTCCCCAGGAGCTTTCCTGTTCCGGCTCCAGGAGGCTGTCTGTCCATTTTTTTTATAAAGATAATCTTTAAAGACTGTTGCTTTTTATTTATTTATTTATTTATTTATTTATTTATTTATTTATTTATTTATGTATGTATGTATGTATGTATGTATGTATGGCTGCGTTGGGTCTTTGTTTCTGTGCGAGGGCTTTCTCCAGTTGCGGCGAGCGGGGGCCACTCTTCATCGCGGTGCGCGGGCCTCTCACTATCGCGGCCTCTCTCGTTGCGGAGCACAGGCTCCAGACGCGCAGGCTCAGTAGTTGTGGCGCGCACGGGCCCAGTTGCTCCGCGGCATGTGGGATCTTCCCAGACCAGGGCTCGAACCCGTGTCCCCTGCATCGGCAGGCAGATTCTCAACCACTGCGCCACCAGGGAAGCCCCCGTCTGTCCATTTTTAAGAGGTCTCCATCTCCCCCATCGCCCATGGGTGTTTTACAGTCAATTCCCAGTTCTCCAGGAAGCCGGAGTGGGTGCCTGCCCCTTACAACTCACAGAGCCCACCTTCCCTGCAGTCTGTCTAAACAATGCAGGAGGCTCTTCAGCCACATGTGGCCAGGCTGGGGAGAGGGGAAGGGCAGACCAAGGGTAGGATGGGCGTGCACGATAGTGTTAAAACCTCAGCAGGTAAAAACTGTTTCAAGAGTTTTCCCTCTTTGTCAGTTAGTAAGGGCCTCCATGCTGTCAGAGGACCTGCTGTAAAATCTTGAAAAGGAGCTTCTCGCATCCTGATGCTGCTTTCTCCGCACTCGGATGTGGCTGGAAAGAGGGGATAGACTGGTTTACTTCATCTTTGCACTGGTTGGGCCAGGCGGGGGCTGCATTTATGTCACTACTCGTCATCAAGAATGTGGCCTTCTCCCTCTGATGAGATGTCCTCAGTGTTGGTTCCTAGCTCCGAGTTTGCTGAGCTTAAACTTGGATTCAGACAAGCTGGTGGGGGGTTGATGGCCCAGGAAAGATTATGATAAGAAAGGGGCTAGGGACAGGAAAGAGGCTGGTGTGTCGGAATTCGGGATAATTGAATTTGCGGTGCAGCCAGCAGTTATGACCTGGGTCATCCACTGAAGCTTTGGTTGTAAATCCGCTAAGACCAGGAAATTCCATGATTAGGCCAATCTTTCCATTTTTTCTCAAGATGGCTGAAGATTTAGCTAGGGACGGTTTTCACCTTCTAAAGATACTGACTCTGAGTAAACTAGTATTTTTGCATTAAGATTGTTTAACTTATGTCCTGGAAACCACGCATCGGTCCCTCTGTCTTTTTGTCACAGTTTCTCCCAGGAAATCCAGCAAGCCCTCATACTTAAAGGACATCTATCCATCTGCCCTGATTACCCAAAATGCTGGAGGCGGAAAGGGTTTCCTCCAGGGACCTACTGCATGTGAGTTATGAGACCGTAGTTTTGACTCCCGTTTTCCCTCCATTGCCTTTTGGGCATTTGCTAATGCAAAGCTGTGGGGCCGTTTGTAATGAACTCTCAACAGACTGAAAAACTGATGTCCTGAAAACGAGTATTTCTTGCCAAGTAAGATATAACCTAAGTGCACACTGAATGCAAATGTGATGTTTATGGAACCTTGAGAGTTTTCTGGAAGCTCTACAAATACTCAGGATTTCCCTCTTGGACTTAGGCAAATCCCCTCGAGGTGAGGGGCTTGCTTCTTTAGGGACACAGTCTCCTGAGCATGCAGAGCAGCTTAGGGGATGACTGTCTTTGGCCACGAGGCTCATTGTGGGGATGGAAACTCCTGCTCTGCTCCACTGCTCCGTCTTCGCTCCCCTTTGCCCCAGACCTTCCAGGGTTGGCTTTGAGCCCAAGTGGCAGCCCTCTACTTGAAAAATTGGATCCATCGGAGTTTTGTGCCTTGGATTCTGATCAGGTAATCAGTGAAGTTTGTAAAGATTCAATGCGAAGGGAAAAGACTGCAGATCATCAGAAATACTCTTTTAAAAGCAGGTTTAAGCTACAATTTGATTAGCTTTGCTTTTCAGAAATGAGTGGCAAGCTCATATTTCTTCCTCACACACTAAGTATCTGTGGATAGAAAATTCATATTCTCCACTTTTTAAAGTTCTCAGATAGAGGTCTGGTGCAAACTGGTTTCTTAGTGGTCATATGTTCTATTATTATTTTTTTAAGACAAAACTTTGAGTTACTCAGAAAAATGCTAGATAAGTAGAAGGTCCTAAAAAGACAGAGAAAGAGCAAAAGAAGGGAAGTTTTCAGGAAGAGCTGGGATGTCTGGAAAGTATTCCTAGAATATATGTGATGCTTGACTAGACGTTTCTGAAAACCAGGGCCTCCAGGCACCGTAATAATCAATGGGGAAAGAAATACTGCATCTTCTGGGGAAACCAATTGGCACCAAACACTGACTCGGTAGAAATTACCAGCAAATTATAACAGTGCTCTGGTCTTATACTTTAACTGTGTCTTCCATGTTTTTTATTTTATACATGTATCTCTGGGGTTAACTGTAACAAAGCAGAGCAGAGGCTCCCACCCTGCCTCTCAGAATTGCTGGGCAAGTGGGCCTCGACAATTTCTGTCCAGCAGGTGCAGTTTGACAAACAACAGACATGTATCGGATCCTTCTATAAAGGCAGGCACTTGCTAGGTGCTAGGAATAAAAAGAAAGAATTCGACACAGTTCCTGCCCTTCATGTCTTTATAGTCTAATGAAGGACACAGATCTTCAAACACAAATAGAGTCTGGGGTCTCAAATTGCTGTGTCTTAGCACTGCCCCAACACCAAAATTAATAAAAAGTCATGCCATTTTTGCCTCCGTTTCTATCAGAAAACATTAACGGCATATCCCAGAGCATTGCTTTTCCACACTCACCAGCCATATCCTGTCCCTCCTCCTGCTTCCAATTGTTCCCCTGGATACCCAGCACAAAATTTAAAAAAAAAATTTATTGAAGTGTAGTTGATTTATAATGTTGCATTAATTTCTGCTATATAACAAAGTGACTCAGTCATATATATACACACATATATATGTGTATATATATATATATATATACACACATATATATGTGTGTATATATATATATACACACATATATATATATGTATATATATATATTCTTTTTCATGTTCTTTTCCATTCTGGTTTATCATAGGCTATTGAATATAGTTCCCTGTGCTGTACAGTAGGACCTTGTTGTTTATCCATCCTATATATACTAGTTTGCAACCGCTAATCCCAAACTCCTAATCCTTCCCTCCCCCACCTCCTCCCCCTTGGCAACCACAGGTCTGTTCTCTATGATTGTGAGTCTGTTTCTGTTTCATGTTTCATGTTCATCTGTGTTGTATTGTAGATTCCACATATAAGCGATATCATATGATATTTCTCTTTCTCTGTCTGACTTACTTCACTTAGAATGATAACCTCTAGGTCCATCCATGTTGCTGCAAACGGCATTATTTCATTCTCTTTGATGGCTGAGTAATATTCCGTTGTATAGATGTACTACGTCTTCTTTATCCATTCATCTGTCACTGGACACTTAGGTTGTTTCCATGTCTTAGGTATGGTAAATAGCTAGCACACAATTTTAAAATGTCATTTTCTCCATCTATCCCCCATTCCCAACTAGCTCCTAACTTGTAGTCTCTCTAGTTAATTTCCATCCCTTTCTCTCCTTTCTCTAACTGTTCTCCAATTCTGCACCGTGAAAAGTGCAGGGGTGTGTGTGTGTGTGTGTGTGCATCCCCTTTTGTGCGCACACACACACACGCACACATTTGGATGCGAGAATGCAGAGACAGGCACAAACCACAAGTTAATGACTCTTGTAATCCCTTGTCCCCACCCACGTCCACCACATGCACATATCAATGAGATACATGCAGTCTTCACTGTGTGTTCATGGAGCTTCCCTTTTTCCACTTTCCTTCCTTTCCCTCTTTCCTTTTCCTTTCTTCCCCTTTCCTTCCCACCCTGAAGTATTTATTCCTGAGGCCACAAGTGGAGCAGAGCAAGGTAAGTATCAGTGCAGTGGTGTCAGGGCCTGAACGGGGCACCAGATGGAGTGTCCTGGAGTGTGATGTTTGTGCCCAAGCGGAGTAAAGAGAGCATCCATGGGGGGGACAGGGGTGCAGCTGTCACAGCAGTCAGGTTTGAGCGGGTTGAGGGTGGAGTCCCAGATAGGAGGGAGTCCCAGCCAGACAGTCCCAGGCCTGTCCCAGGATGTCAGAGCTTGAATGGGGAGAGGAAGGCATCCATATGGAGGCGTGGCCTGGTGTAGGGTAAGGAGGGTGCCCATGCAGTGGGGTGGCCAGGATGGGAATTGAGAACCACAGCAGGGTTCACGTGGGGAAGGGGTGGGGTGCAGCAGAGATAGGAGACTGGTTACATGCAGAAAGATTGATACGTAAGTGTATATATCATGGGTAATGGAAACCATGTTTCTCGTCGAACAAGAGAATAGCAAATGTGGGAAGGGAGGAAAACTGGGGTGGGTCTTGTGGTGTTAGATTGGAAATAGATGAATCTGAGTCAACTCCAGGCTTTCGAGATATGTGTATAGATATAGAAATAACTATAGATATAAATGTCTATGCATATGAGACGGTTAATTTCACGTGTCATCTTTTTTTTTAATAAATTTATTTATTTTATTTATTTATTTTTTGGCTGCGTTGGGTCCTCATTGCTGCACACAGGTTTTCTCTAGTTGCGGTGAGCAGGGGCTACTCTTCGTTGTGGTGCATGGGCTTCTCATCACGGTGGCTTCTCTTGTTGAGGAGCACGGGCTCTAGGCATGCACGCTTCAGTAGTTGTGGCGCTCGGGCTTAGTAGTTGTGGCTCACGGGCTCTAGAGTGCAGGCTCAGTAGTTGTGGCGCATGGGCTTAGTTGCTCCACGGCATGTGGGATCTTCCCGGACCAGGGCTTGAACCTGTGTCGCCTGCATTGGCAGGCGGATTCTTAACCACTGCGCCACCAGGGAAGACCCACGTGTCATCTTGATTGGGCTAAGAAATGCCCAGATAGCTGGCAAAATATTATTTCCAGGTGTGAATGTGAGGGTGTTTCTGGGAGAGATTTGCATTTGAAACAATAAACTGAGTAAAGAAGATCCCCCCACGCCAAGGTGGGTGGGCACCATCCAATCCAGAGACGGACTGAGTGAAACCAAAAGGGGGAGGAAGGGTGAATTCTTTCTCTACTTGAGCTGAGATGTCCACCTTCTTCTGCCCTCAGATGTTGGTGCTCCTTGTTCTTGGGTTTCCACAGTCAGACTGGGAGTTACACCATTGGCCTCACCCACCCCTCATTCTCAAGCCTTTAGACTCACTTGGACTGAATTACACTATGGGTTCTTGAGCTTGCAGACAGCAGACTGTGGGTCTTCTTGGCCTCCGTAATTGTGTGAGCCAATTCCTATAATTAATCTCTTCTTATATCTATCTATCTATCTATCATCTATCTATCTATCTATCTATCTATCTATCTATCTATCTATCTATCATCTATCTATCTTTTCTTGGTTCTGTTTCTCTGGAGAACTCTGATTCACACAACGCATGTATGTATATAAAAGTCTATGTGTGTATACATGATGTATATGCATATATACACATAGGCTTCCTAGCTCTGTCCACTTGAGAGGTCTTGGGAGCAAAAACATTGCAGTAGCAATGAGCACACCCAGCACCCTGATATTGGCTTCTAAATATCATTTTCCACTAAACAGAACCAGTGATCTTTGGAGAAATGAATGACTCCAGAGCTGAAACAGGGAGCCCCAAATATGTAACTGGGGGAGAAAGCAAGAAAGTGCTCAAAGACTGAGGGGAACACGTCAAAGGACATGGAGGCCAGCTTGAATGACCTCCCATGGGGACAATGTAATCATCAAAATAAATAACTGTAAGAACTGTCATACCCACTGAATAAAATAGGAAAACACCAGTCTTTGGAGATATAAAATGAATGAATGAATTCATTGAAATCTGATGATGAATGGAATATTTACTTAATTTCAAAGTACCTCCCCACAAAATACTTATTAATTACAAAGGGGAAAAGAGTAACTTCACAGTGGAGAAGGCTGGCAGACACCATACCCTAATCACATCATCAGAATGGACATCATCAATCCTGGGGTTCACTGCAATTGTCAGAGGCAAGGAGAAGGCAGCAGCACCAACTCTGTGATGTCAGAGATGCCTAGGCTACGTCTAACCATGGAACACCAGACAGCCCCAGATTGAGGGCCATTCTGCAAAATAACTGGCCTATAATATTCAAAGTTGTCAAGAGTCCTGGAAGTTAAGGAAAGTTGGGAGTGTCCCAGACTAAAGGTATGTGACAATTAAATGCAATATGTGATTCTGGATGAGATCCTTTTGCAAAAGACAAGACATAACGTGGCCACTAGTGAAGCGTGAGTGGTGCCTGAGGATTATGTGGTTGTTTGTCCATCTTTATTTTCTTATTGTCATGATTGTCCCAGATTACGTGGGAGAACGTTGTTGTTTATAGGAAATACACACTCAAATATTTGGTGGTGATAGAGCATCAGGTTGGCAACTCACTCTCAAATGGTTCCCTAAAAACGTTCTTTGTGCAGTTCCAACTTTTCTATACGTTTGTGACTGTCTCAAGCTTTTGTAACTTTTTAAGTTAAAAAGGTATATTTGTAATATGTGAAAGAATGGAGGAGTACGATTTACTCCTCTGTCTTAGGATGAGAGAGAAGAGACCAGGACAGAGTCTTGAATGATAAAGAGGGACTGCTCATCAACCAAGACAGTATCTGGCATTTCTGTTGTTCTTTTCAACATACACAGCGTTTTTACTTACAGTCTCATACTTAACTCCTGTCGTAACATTGTGCGGTTGTGACTATAATCCTCATTTTACAGATGGGAGTCAAGCTCAAAGACACTAGTTATAATTTGGGAGGTGGAAATGCTGGGCTTATGTCCAGACCTCGCTGACTGCATCCCTGTTCTTTACGTATCCACTCAGCATATAGTTACTGACTAACTGCTGTGTGGCCAGGAAGGCAGCAAACAAAACAGAGGCTCTTCTCTCCTGGAGCTTACAGGCTCTTTGGGTCTGCAAAAAAAAATCTGGATTCAAGCTTACTAGGCATAAAATCCCAGCTCCCAGCCTCTATTTCTTAGCTGATTTGAAAACCCAACACAGCATTTCTGACAAAAGTGCATTTTTAGCATTCCTTCACAACAATCTCATTTCCAAGCGTTCTGCAGCTTGGAAGCCTGGTCTGCTGGGCTTTAGGGGTACACAGAACCAGTGAAAGGCAGGAGGCCAAGTGGGGTGTGGCGAGAGCCGGGGTTGGGGAAAATCCAATGTACTCCCACTTTTCACTCATTTGGAAAATGCCTTTCTGACTGTAAAACAAAACCTACACTGTATTGCACCCCCCAGAGTGCTCTCTGGTTACCAAGGACTGAATAAAAGTTCCTGGAGAAACCTAACAAATACTAACAGGTAACAGTGATTTTATATATATATATATATATATTATATATATATATATATATATATATATATATATATATATATATATATATATTATATATATATATATATATAATATATATATATTATATATATATATATTATATATTATATATATATATATATACATTTTATATTATATACATGATTTAATTTATGCATATATATTGCCTGTACAGTACTTTGTAAAGGGTTTTCCATGTGTGTCATCTAATATCTCACAGGAACTCTTGCGGGAGGTATTACTCAGCTGCCCAGTTCATAGGTGCAGATAAGTTGCCCAGTAGGTGGAAGGGCCAGAATTTGAACCCAGGGCCTCTGGAGTTACATCCCTGCTCATTTATCTGCCTAAATTGCCTCTCTCCTCCCACTAAGAAAACACATGAGGTAACAGTTAAAGTCCAGAGGGTTAGTTGAGCAATGGTAGGTGAGTGGTCTCCCTGGAAACTTTTTCTGTTTCTCCCTAGAGCTTTTAAGCTAAGTGTAAATTGACTATGAGCTTAGGAATTTACCAGCTCAGACAGACTGAAACAATTAGAGAGGAGGCCAAGTAAGAGTGAGAGAGGGAGACAGACCCCAGGCGTGTGAGCTGAGCAGACATTCCTTTTAAAAGCTTCCCTCCATCCCCTTTCTCAATTGGCTGAAACCCTAGAGGTTTGACTGGCTAAATCACTTCCTCTCAGAAGTGTCCGTCCCCCAAGGGAGGCTGGGATTTGTAGTCTTGAAATCAGCCGACCTTTCAGAAGCCTTCAGCCAGACTCCCTGGGTGAAGGAATGCAGTGTCGATTTCAGTAGCTTTTCTGTAGAATGAAGTGGCCAGTGTGCTTTTTGCAAAACTCAAAGTCCTTCTTGGATAAGAAGAGTTGAAGCCTCTGTTTGTGCACCAGGACCCCGTCTCCTGCCCCCCATTCCAGTTCTTTATTGTCTCCCCTCTCCTTCCAAAGAGACTAAGCACCATTTATTGCCTCATCACTGCTGTTGATGAAAGAGAGACCTGGGGGGTGGGGGGTGGGGAGCAGCTCCCCCGCTAGGTATGGAGCAGGGCTCAGCAGCAGAAGAGCCTTGCCCAAGGGTTGCTTCCCAAAGTGGTACCTCTTCAATAGTTTCTAAGGTAACATGTTTACATAATGGGTGTTAATAATAGATTTTAGAGGAAGTAGAGTGTGAAACCAAGCCCCCAGACCACTTAAGGAAAGCACTACATGTTGTTTTGTTTTGCTTTTTTCTAATTTCTTCACCAACCATTGCCTTGGCCTGGCAGCCCCTTGGCTTAGGGCAGTCAAATGTTCTTTTCCACCTGGGAGTTCTGGAACCTCATGTTCTCGTTTGGTCTAAACTAGTGATAACCTGTGTGAGGGCCCACACTTTATGCATTACTCATGGCCTAAATAAACATTGTACACATAGATGGTTCAGTTGCATGTACATGTCATTGGTTTAATAAAATAGTGATCATTTTAGGTGTTATTACATTCCTAGTGGTCATTGACCATTAACAATGTTGTAAAACAACAGATTTGAAAATATAGCTTCCCTTGGGCTTCCCTGGTGGCGCAGTGGTTGGGAGTCTGCCTGCCGGTGCAGGGGACGCGGGTTCGAGCCCTGGTCTGGGAGAATCCCACGTGCCCCGGAGCAACTGGGCCCGTGAGCCACAACTACTGAGCCTACGCATCTGGAGCCTGTGCCCCGCAACAAGAGAGGCCGCGATAGTGAGAGGCCCGCGCACCGCGATGAAGAGTGGCCCCTGCTTGCCGCAACTAGAGAAAGCCCTCGCACGAAACGAAGACCCAACACAGCCAAAAATAAATAAATAAATTAATTAAAAATCCTTCCCTCTACTTAAAAAAAAAAAAAGAAAATATAGCTTCCCTTGCATGGGAGTCAACAATATTTTTTGGCACACACACACACACACACACACACACACAAAATGACTGCCTGCTCAAAAGGGCTGTTGAGTAGCATCTTAAACTGTGGGGAGGACGATTTCCATTAGACCCGCCCACAGGTTTGCCATGCTCTGCTCTGCTTGGCGTGCCCTGTTTGTTAGACTGAATGCACTTCATGGCCTCGGTACAGAATGGTTGAGTGGGGGAAAGATTGGGCTGGCAGCCAGGATGGCGAACATCCTGTTTGTCCTCTGTGACGAGTCAGCTGGCTGCCTTGGAGTAAGTTAGCAAACCCTAAATCTGAGTATTACAGGGATTAACTGCCAGCCCTCACTCCATACGAATGCTTCTAAGGAGGAAATGGTGTCCTGGTCCTGTTATGAGTGGACCAGCTTCCTAAATGTGGAATAAATCATGGGGAGATGAATTCTAGGGGCAATATTTGGTCAAAGTTCTAAGACCTTGTAAAGGTCTTAGCCAGTGCTTGAATAGGGCATATTGAGAAAACCTCTTAAAAGGGTGACCTCCCCAGGGTCTCAGCATCCCATCCTTCTCACAGCAGTCAGAAGTTCCCATCCTTCTCACAGCAGTCAGAAGTATGTGCCTCTGTTTCCCCAAATGACTACTTAGCAGATTTCAAAATTGATGGGAAAATTACTTGGCTGAGAAAAAGATTTGCAAAAGAATTCAGCTAGACAATTCTTAAACATCCCTGGCCTTTATCATTTCTCTTTCTATGCCTAGGCCACTTATATCAAATTTTTATTTTCTTCTTTCTTAGAAGTCCACTAGAAAACCCATACAGGTGTATACATACATACTTATTCCTCTAAAGACTAACATTCTTATTGAGTGTTGACAGTGGGAGATATGCAATACAATGAAAATAGGAAGAAACCATTAGAATTTCAGTTACAATTTATTTTTATATCACTCTTTAAACTTTTTTGTTTTGTGTTTGTTTTATAAGGTAGATAATAATAATGTAACAGTTTTATATATCTTTATAAATTAATGTGCATACATTGAGAATATTTGCTTACATTTTTTAATGGCAGGGTGCAAGTTAAAAAATGTAACTGGAACATGTCTCCTTTCGTTTAGGTAGACAAATTGTCTAGAAGGTACTCACTGTCACCCAGGGAAGATTACAGGGTGACCAATGTTGTGAGTCTAATTTCTCACAACATCAAGGACTTTCCAAACCTCGTTGATTTTCATTATAAAATAGAGGAAATGAAAATGAGCTAACTAACAGTGAAACGATTTGAGGCAGGTTTCTTCCTTGGGAAGAAAAGAGATCTTAAAAATCCGCATGGGCCATAAGCTCCTGGTACAGGACCAGAGGCAGCTGGGCCATCTGATTCTCTGCTGGAGTATCAGGGGGATGGCCACTTGGGTTTGAGGTGCTCAGTGGATGCAAGAGTGAAGTCCAACGCACGACGTCTATCCTGGATGGACCTGATTGCTTTGTTCTGGTTCTTGGACACAGACTATCCACGGCCTTGGCTGTCATCCTATAAAACCCTTTTAGGCTGGAGGGAGATTTAAATAATATTTTTAAAAAGAAACATTATCCACAACGGGAAGGTTAATTTTAAGTATCAATTTGACGGTGGCCAAGATTACGCAGTATTTCCGGGTATGTAAGTGAGGGTGTTTCGGAATGAGATTAGCATTGAACGTGTGGACTCAGTGAAGAGGACTCCCTTCTCCAACGCCGGCCAGAGCACCTCCTCCAGTCACGGAGGGTCTGAGCACAGAGCAGAGGAAAGAGGAATTCACCCCTGGCTCCCTGCTTGAGCTGGGACTTCTCTCCTGCCCTTGAACTGGGATTTACACCATCAGCTAGCTTCCCTGGGTTGCCTAGAATTACACACCACTGGCTTTCCTGGGTGCCCAGCTTGCAGACCGGGGGACTTCTCAGCCTCTAGAATCACATGAGTCAAGTCCTCATAATAAATCTCCATATAAATCCCATTGGTTCTGTTTCTCTGGAGGACCCTGACTAATACAAACAACGATAAAAACCACATTGAGCCTATACTTTCTGCTGTATGTACATGTGAAAAAGTTTTCATGGTGCCAGAAGAGGTCAATAGGAAACTTCCCCTGGGAAAACCCTTGGACCTGAGGGGGGCAGGGGAGAGAATGCTGGTTGTAAATAAGAAAACGGTGTCCTTGGTTCTGAGAGAAAAAGGCACAATTTATTTAGTCAAATTATTGTACAACATAGTCTTCATTGACAGTTGTCAGCTTAACACTTAATATAGTTTAAAAAAGTCAATGATTACCTGCAAAATTATATATATTTTAATATCTAAAAAATATATTGCATATATAAGGCAGGAAGATCCCTTGTATCCACAAGGGAAAGTTTGGTTGTTCTTTTCCAAGTTATGACTGCTGCAGTTCGGTTATTTACAAACATCTCCAAAGCAGGAACGGTTTAAAGAGCTTGCCTTGATTTGCTTCTGCTCACTTGTTAAATAACAACACCAGTGATTCTCTTTCTAGTAAGTCAGTGACTTGAACGTCCTGTGTTCTTTTCCGCAATAAGTCACATTATGCTTTTCAAAAACCAGCTATAAAAAACATACAAACAGCCCAAATGTACAGATTGACAAAAGATGTACAAATTACATTTAAAAAAAAATAGCGACTGATTTGATAGTTAACATTGTATTTGTGACCGAGGTCAACTCGTTTCTTTACTCTTTTTCACTTTTTAATTATTTATTTTTAATACTGCGAGATATAGGAAAATAACTCTGCATAATTTATACAGTAAGTTGCCTTCTGGTTGGTGGACCCTGGACCGATCTGACAAGCGCACAGCACTTGCGAATCTGTTTGTGTTTAGAAGTCCCTAGGACTTTTCAAAGTTCTGGGACCCACTGTCATTATTTAAAAAAAAAAAAAGTTATTTAACTCTCCGGCTTTCAGGAATGTCTGCATTTGCATTAACATTTCTTAGTTCATATCTTGACTATTTCCAGAGAGAATGGTCAGCCTAGTGCATACTTACTGCCCACTGAGAAAGATTTTGCAATGCCCGTGGCTTCTTAAATACACACTTGTTCTTTCTCTGAAATTCCAGTTGGGTGAAAACTTCACTAGCCTTACAACCAATGTTCCAGTTTGCTATCCACTGAGTTAGGTCTTCCTAAGATAAGATGATAAGCTTCCTGCCTCTATTTTCACTAAGTCTCAAACCAGAGCGTAACTGGTTAAGTCCATGATTCTTTATCATATGAACCCTTCAAGGTCCAAGACGAGACCCGTGTGTCGATAAGTAACTGCTTTGGTCCTAAAAATATAAATCTACAGTTTCTTTCCCAGACCCATGACACAACTATCCCAGTAATCTAAATATTCAACTCGTAGGCTGACGGGAGATTGAGACTCCCGACTGGCATACTGGCCCATGGAATTATCCATCTCTTTGTTCAAGGTAGAGGAAGCAGGAGTTACCGACGTCAAAAAAAAAAAAAAAAAAGAAAAAGAATCGCTTTTAAAGAACAGGTATAAAGGTTCTATCCGACAAGAAAGAGCATCCAGTTTCGTTTTCTCTTCAAGGCCACGTACGTCCAACAAGAAGTGTGAGGAAGGGGACTTCAGCGAGAAGGCCACCGGTGAGGAAGCGGCTAGTAGTAGCTGCCTAAGTGTGAGGGCACGTGGGTGTTTGGGTGGCGGGGGACATTGGGGTTGGGGTAGATGCCACCCGTGGGAGAGGTCCAGTACTGTGACGCTGCCCCAAAGAGGCTAGAGGAAGTGACCGGCATGGAGGACGGGGGGGGAGGGACAAAGTTCACCTTCTGCGGGTGGGTGTGGTAGGAGGGCATGTAGGAGATATCCGAAGGGTACTTGTACATGGACGACTCGGTGGGGTGCGGCTGCAGAGCCTGGGCGATGCCGTGGAAGTCAAATTTGTAGGCGTACCTCTTGCCGTGCACTTTGGTCATAATGTTTTTATCGTAGTAGTATCGGAGGGCTCGGCTCAGCTTGTCGTAATTCATGTTGGGTTTGCTCTTCCGCTCCCCCCAGCGCCTGGCCACCTCATCGGGGTCCGTCATTTTGAACTCCCCGTTGGTCCCCTCCCAGGTGATGCAGCTGGCGTTGGCGCTGTCCGACAGTAACTCCAGAAGGAACTGCCACAGCTGGATCTGCCCGCTCCCTGCAGGCAGCGAGGCGCACAGGAGGAAACAGAGGCTCAGCCTGGGAAGTCAGAACCTAATTTCCTAAGGGCAAGGGTCCTCTCACCCTGGATAAGAATCCCTTGGTTTCTTTTTACGGTCAGAGCCCACTGGCCCCTGACGCTGGCGAGATCAGCAAGGTTAGATGGTAAGATAATCTGCCCTGGGCCAGGTGACATTCGCCCAGAACCCGCGGTGTGGCTTTGGGCGAGCCACTCCCCACCCTTCTGGGCAAGATACTGACTCTCTTCCTCTATAAAGGCCTGAATCACTGTCTTCTCTTTACTCAGTGCTGAAGTCCCTCAGAGTCCCTGGGGGAAGGTGTGACAACGCTTTAGGCTGATGGGACCTGGACTGCTCCTTAGCCCTCGTGCTTGGCTCTTGGCTCTAAGTTCTACAGACAAGAACTTGGGCAGAGAGGAAACAAGAGGGGAGGGAGCTGGTGGCTTCCCAGCCTTCTGAGCAGGGACGGCCTGGAGACACGGGCCGCAGGAGTTCCCTGGGTGCCCGTCTCGCTATTGCAAGGGCCTATTAGCTCACACAGGAGGTGAGTTTCGTTGAGAACTCGCTTGAGAGTTAGTTTAATCACAAACTCTTAAAATACACTGTCAAGTTTATTTTAGCTGCAACCTCTTTCATGTAGCCAGATAACGCTGCAATACTTTCTAAAGTCAGGACTAAAGCGCCTTTGGAATACGTATTCACTTGCGTGAGGAAGATTGCCATGAGCTGGCTGGAACTGTTTCCTGGTCTCCCACCCCCCATCTTTCCCTACTGAAACTTATCTCAACCTCAGTGCAGAGACACAGGGCTAAAATGTTTGTTGTCCAGAAGCATCTTCAGCTAACGGACATTATCACCACCATGACGAGTCCTGTCCTCTCCTGTGTGCACCAGAGAAACAGGGGCCGAACATTTCAAGGAAAGAAGCACATGCTACTCCCAGGTCAGGTGTCTGAACTGAGGACACCTAAGAGGTCCCTGTGACCTCACAAAGCTATGGAACATTCTGGAAGACGACCTCTCAAGTCAAAGGAAACTCACCGGGATTGGCTAGGCGACTGCTGGTCGGGCCCAGGATCTGATATGGATCTAAGGAAACAAGAAAGGAAATTTGCTTCACTGTTATTAAAAATATAGAAACAAAAGCGTTAACAATGACAATACCCCAAGGGTTTATTTACACTTTTATTTCAATATCATAGGAAAGCCTGATTTCAGAAAACTGCCCTGCCTTTTTTTGCAGACCTCAAAGATCTTGACCAGTTACGGTCCTTATCCCCGTAATTACAGAAACAACGTGAAATAGTATCATTTTTTCATACTTGGTGTCTAAAATTTGTAGGTAATGCTGTCATTACCTAAAACAGAAGAGTAAAACCACTTGGAAGGGAGCTAGCTAATATTCAATCGTCATGAATAAGGTGAAGTATGGCTTATTAAATGGGCTTAAAGAAGTCTAATGATGACTGGACTTTAATAGCTCTAACTATTACTGACAACTTTACACGTCTCTCTTTTTCTGACGTAGCAGAAACACAGGCCCAGAAATCAAGCAGCCTGGGTTCTAGCCCAGCAAAGTTATAAACTAAATAACTCATTGGACAATCTCTGGGTATCGGATTTCTCATCTGCAAAATGATGGGTTGGGTTCCTGGATTCCCCAGTTCCCTTCTAGTATAACCTTCTCTGATTTTAAGCTTGGAAATGTCAACACCAACCAGAATTTGGATTTTAGCTATAAAATGATGATTCTTAATATCTCAGTTTGCTTAAAACTTATGTGATTGTTATAGCCATAAAAGAAATCTTTGCAATATTGACTTATGTGAGGTTTATCTTCTTTATTTCAGGCGAAGGAATCACGGTAGAGAGCTGGATCGCAACTTGGCCATGCTATCGTACGTTTGATACTTTACAATTTTCATAATTATAATTGTTAATTTAAAAAAAATCGACATGATTTTGGGGGTTTTGCTTACAACCACAAATTAACTTGAAGAGTCCTTTTAAGCCCTCTTAGTCTACCCCTTTTTATCCACACGGTATGACAACTAAAATATTTTGGGCAGGTAATGTCTAATTTCGTTGTTGTTGGGGATTCTTTAAATCCCCTATGTCAAGTCCTCTCTGTCTGACTTGTGTTTCACAGTCAGCAAGTTCTCAGCCTTCCTGAGGAAATGTAGGTCAACTTTCTATCGCTTATCTTCAGTGCAGATGGAAAACAATGTCTGTCCATCCCAAGGCAGTGGCTTGTTTGGAGCTCACTCTTAGCTGTGTCCCACAGAGAAGACCAAGCTGGGCTTGGAAGGGGCACAACAGCTGTCTTCAGATACATGAAGGACCTTCACAGAGAATGGGAGGAAGACCTCTCCTGAGGGCAAACTGGGAAGCTCGAATGGAAGATACAGGGAGGGGGACTTTGGCTCACATGGTGGAATTGAGCCTAGCCAGGTAGTGAACTCCCCGTTGCTGTAGGTATTCAAGTGGAGGTGAGGTAGTCATAAGACGGAGATGTTACAGGAGGATGTTGTAGACCTAGATGTCTCTAGGTTCCCTTCCCATACTAAGAGTCTCCAATTCCATGGTTTTAACAGTTCCTCTGCCTTAATTGTTAAGTAGATCCACCACAGGGAACGTTTGGTCAAGCAACTGGAGAGTCTGGGATGGTAGCTCTAGTTCTCCCATAAACCAGCCGTGTGGCTTTTCGCAAATCACTTCACCTCTTTGGGCCTCAGTTTCTTTATTTTACAACATGAGGCATTCTACTCTTTAGGTTCCTTTCACCTCTGATATTCCACGAGTCTCTATGTGATTCCAGTGTCAGGTACCCAATTCACAGATCTATTATAGTGTCAAATATAGGATTCTATGAAAGACACAAATGCCGTATATTGTCTAAATCCTCCTCCGCTGACCATGTGGGACCAATGGCCACATAGGAAGCAAAGGAGGGTTCGCACATCATGGACAGGTACCTGGTTGGGGCCGCTGTTCAGTATTCTTACTCATTGTTTGTGCTCCTGCAAGGGGGGGACCTGCAGCAAGAAGAGAAATACGGTAAGTGGGGCCATTCTCCACGAGGGGAGGGGAACACCTCGTCCAACGCCGCCCCCCCCCCCCCGGAAGGAGGACAAATGTGCTTTCTCATTCATTCACTCGCTCACGCTACTCATTTATTCATTCTATTTTATAAATATTTATCCAGAATCTACTCTGTGCCGGCACTGCTCTTGATACTAGAGAACCCAGCACTGAACCAGTGGTTCCTGCTAGAACTTACGTTTTAATGGGAAGACAATGATACACAGCAGTAAGTATGTAGTAGAGCGTGTCTAACGGTATCAGGGCTGTGGATTTCATTTTTAATGAAAATTTAGAAAGGTCCTGAAGGAGAAGGTGACATCTGAGCACAGGTCACCTGCTCCTGCGTTTCCATGTTTGTGAGCTCCCCTCCGTGGCATCTCTTAGGTACACCCCTTCCGCCCCTGTCATCATGTCTCTATGTTAGAGCTGCGTTGCTTCTTGCACCGTCTACGGACTCATCTGACTGGCGTGCTCGCCACTTCTCTCTCTTCCCACCGACCCATCAGATGCTATTTAGCCAGTTTCATCTCCCTAAACCACTACACCCCACCATCCAAAAACTTTGGTGACTCACTGTCGACTAAAGCATTGAGCTCTATCTTCCTGGCATCTTTGCGCCCCCTTCCTTACCTTTCCAGACTTATTCCCCTTCGTGCATCCTAAACCCCAGGAGCCCAAGTCCTCCTGACTGTCAGACACGTCAACCTTGATGTCTTTCCCTGGCCCCGCCTCTCCTGGGAGGCCCAGTCCTCCCCACCTCTGTGGGTCCAAATCCTGCCTCTCCTTGCAGAGACAAATCATATGGCCCGAGGTCCACTTGGCCTTCCTGATACCGCCCAGAGGGAAAGAGTTGTATGTGCGCACGACTCCTCTCCCCTGCTTGAGAGATTGGTCCATGTCTGATTCAACACTGTGTAGCCCATAGGGCCAAGGGCTGGGGGCAGAGTAAACAAATAATGCATATTATTAAAAGGGATGGTGGTTATTGCTGGCATTAGTTTTAGTCCCAACCTCTTTCTTGAAAGAATTCCCTTCACCATCCATTTCTGTGCTTGATATTTTACTTCCTAGAGATAGCAAGATTGACACATTCTGGGTCAGGACCATATGAGTCAGTCTTTCCCGCTACTCCCTTAATGGGAGATTTTGGGTCAGATTTCAACACAAATTGATGTGTCAGACCCCTACCATCCCCTCATCAGGTTATCCTCCCTCTCAGCCTTTCATGAAATTGGGGTAGAGATGTTGGTATAACTACATCTTGACAATTAGAAAAGCAAAGCCATAGAGGGTCATTATCATAACTTAAGTGACAGAGTCCGAATCTGGTGATTTTTCATTCATACAGACCTTGTCATGAGAGAAACCTTCCAACTTCGAAAATTCTACCGCCAAATGCAATGAAACAAAACTCACAGGTCTGAGTGAAAATCCCATATCTTTCCAGAACTAGGTATCACTGACAGGTCCTACATTGGCAATTAATTCTGATGGCCATTCAAAAAGTAGGAAAACAGAATGCTCACTCCTGTCCTCCTTTATCTTATGACCCTGTTCTCCACCCCGTCCTCAGAAAAAGGTTTTCTTCCCAAAGAATAAAGTGACGTTTACTTACTTTTGTTGAGACCAGAATTCATGTTATTGCCCCATCCTCCTCTCCTGACTGAGTCATAGGAAGGGTCTAATGGAAAA